>NC_083576.1:16810605-17147605 GCF_027579695.1 Neoarius graeffei | reverse complement strand
AACTCCACGTGTGTTTGTGGGGGGAGGAGTTGACCACATGGTAAGGCTTATGGCCTAGCAAAAGAAAGAAGCTAGCGTGGGATGCTAACTGAGGTGTGTTTGTGAGGCCAGGTGACCACATGTTCGTGTAGGCCTAGATTAACCTTGTGTGGCTAAGCTAAGACAAAGGAATGCTAGCTAAGGTGTGTTTGTGAGAGGCCACGTGTTTGTGTAGGCCTAGATTAGCCTTGTGTTTAGCTAAGGTAAAGGAATGCTAGCTAAGGTGTGTTTGTGTGTGTGGGGGAGGACCGCCACGTGTTTCTAAGACAATACACTTAGCTTTGGATGCTAACGGGACAAAAGAAATTAGCCGTAGGCTAATTTCACTAGCTTATAACAGTACTGACTCCACTGAAACCTTGATAAGGTCAAAATGTGTGATAAGGAAATTAAAATGTTAGTAAGGGATAAAGAGAAGCATGCACAGCCTATCTATTAAAACAACTGAGAGATTAAAACAAAATAATAATCAATTCAACACGCTGCGTGTTTACAGTGTACCATTTAAACCGTCCGAGTTTAAATTCACACTTCTTCAATAAAAGCTAAATTCCTAAGACTAGTTTTTTTTATTATGCCCAAAAATGCCAGTCTTACTCAGTATCTTGCCTTTAGCAAAATTATGAAGAGATGTTCCGAGACTTTTGGAGTTTCGTCGTTGTGGAGCACGTGAGTCGCTTCCGTGAGGCGCAGAGAATTTCTTGGTCCGACGCGTGGTCGCTCGTGATGAAAAGAAAAGTCTCTGATTAAATACTGTGCACAGCTTTTGAGTTAAAAAGGACCCAGTTACTTCTTAACTTTAAAATAACTGCCTGGGCTGCAGTAGTACGCACTTATAAGGAACAAATGAAAAACCGTTTGTAACTCAAGCTGAGTTTGAAATCGCGTGATCTTAGAGTCTACCGTGGCCAAAGGTAAACAAAGAAATCATGTTAACTCATGGATCTTGCAAGAAAGAAAGAAAAAGACGTCTTTATCTGGGTGCTTGGCGGAGCAAGCGATCCTCCTTGTGTCCAGGCCGCTGGTCCGGACGGAAAGAGGAAGAGCGGAAGCGTTGTTCCGTTATTTATGCCTTCGTGGAGGATGTGATGTTGGTGATCCCGCCCCGGCGTGATGCAGGTCAACGCGGAAGTGGGCTGATGGGAAATGTAGTTTCTTAAAGAGACGGTGTACTGTACCTACATGGTGGCTCTAAATTGACCGTAGGTGTGAATGTGAGTGTGAATGGTTGTTTGTGTCTATGTGTCAGCCCTGTGATGACCTGGTGACTTGTCCAGGGTGTACCCTGCCTCTCGCCCATAGTCAGCTGGGATAGGCTCCGGCTTGCCTGCGACCCTGCACAGGATAAGCAGTTACGGAGAATGGATGGATATTATTTTATATGAACTACTGTCTCAAGTGAAAGAAAAATAAGCTGAAAGTGAGCTAAATATCCAAAATATGTCAGCTATAAAACTGTAACCAAATTTTTACATTCGGCGCCCCGTGTATGAGACAAAAGGATAACAGTCAACAACATATGTGAACAATTAACACAGTACAAACAGACATCAATGGTTAAGTGCAAAAATACAGTGTTATGCAATAAGGGGCAATAATCCAAAGTGCAGAAGCACAGTGACAGAATAAAAGAATAGATGGAAAATTTCAACAAAGAGCAGAATAGCAACAGCAGACATTCACATCAACCAAGTTGTGATTATCCATGTTTGCATCGTGTGTCTCTACTGTATGTGCATGTATATGAATAAATTATATCTAGTTATTTGTTCATTTTTTGCCATCCATTTCAGATTATGTGCCGTGAAGGCTTTTCAGATTGTATGGAAACAAACACAACAGCACCACCAATGGCTACCAGAAAAATACACTAAATGGACTGAAGCAGAAGCTTGGGCTGATTTTTTTTTCTAGCCCATGATATATATTTCAACAGTTAGTGCTATTTTTGTCAGAGTGAACCATCCTTGAGATTTGATCTTCATTTGGGCTGATATTTATCATCCATAAAGATCTTGCAGTCACGTGACCGGAAAGTACACAACCGCCATCTTGTCGGTCAAAAACACCGCTGAATACTGCTGCACTCGTGTGCAGAATGGATCAATTTCAACTGACGGACTACACGGCTCATTTTTCTAATGAACAGATAACTAGATATATGTCTAAAATAAACGATCTACAGATTTGTGACCCTTATGGCTTACCGGACGGAGTTTTCACGACCGGATTTTGAACTGCCAGCGGAATACCCGGATGTGTATAATTACCTCATTAACTTTCCCTCGCTGTTCAGTGGTGAAGCACTGCCTGCTTATAAATCTCTGGACAGTTATCTTTACAGAAATTCAGGATTTGTCAGCGACTCAGATGTGGCATCTTGTAAACAAGAATCCTCATTGGATGGGTAAGTCACTTAAGTATTGAGTATAGCACCAGGCCCGGCGCCATGGGGGGGGGGGGGGGCGAAAGGGGGCGTCGCCCCCTCGTGGCTACAGCCCCGCCCCCTCAACAGAGACTCAGATCACGTAATTGTTTTCTTATGAAAATATAATGTATTATAGACATATTAATAATTTGCATTTTCAAATACGAAATATTAAGTGGTTGCGCATTGCACAAAAATACATTTCACATAAATCACTACTAAAACTGGCACGGTAGAACAAACCTGATTGGTTGTTATGATTCTTACGTTGCAATCGTAGAATTCAACTGTATTAAGGTAGGATTATTTCAAAAAGCCTGAATTTAATATTAACCCTGTTTTATACTTATGTATCAATCCTAACTACTGGGGACTAGTTATTGTGGGTGTATGTGTGAAATGCTGACACAGCCACACCCACACCGACCTGTGATAAGGACAAGGGGCGGGGTCGTGCGGGTGGGCGGGGGTTTTACATGTAGTCTACACTTACAAGTGCACTGTCTGTGTAATATGCAGTCAGTTTACGGGAGTAGTCTTTCCCCCACCGAATTAAACGAATTCAATCACAATATTGTGAATCCATTTTCTTTCTTTGTAGGCTAAGTTTATCTCCGTTTATGTTGGTGTATGTGTTCATATATGGTCCGCTTTGTGCGCAAATAGCGTAAGAATATGTGTCGTTGACGTCACCCCCCATGCAGCGGGGGTGAAAATTCATCATTTCAGAGTGTTTTGTCCCCTACACGCCTAAACTGGGATTGCGGATTAAGTGGTTAGCGTTACTTGCATTGACGTTTTGTTTTCATGCCGCGGAGCTATTTGTATGTATTTTAAATGTAAAGGACTTGCCTGTAGATTTGTGTGTGTTGTTTTATGTTTGGCATCTTTCCGGTTGTAACGCGTGTCTGTGAGAAAATTGGAGGGGAGGGTTAACAGGTGGGCACGGGAGTTGATAAAGCGCAACTGCCCTGGTAATATGTCACATGATTGTCCCGGACTAAAGCAACCTTCAGGGCCGTGGTGGTTTTGTGGTTGGCGCAGTTAATTGTTTGAAACACGTTGTCAGACCGCCATCACTACTACACACTATATGAAAAATATTTGCCCCCTTGCGATTTCTAATTGCCCCCTTAGTAAACTGTTCCTGGCGCCGGGCCTGTATAGCACTGACCAGCCGATTATAGAATAGAATAAGGTAATTCCAGCTCGTCCGTCTTGTTTACATGGATCTGGCGTTGGAGAGGTAGAGGCTTGGCAGTGGAGATTTGAGTAGCTGTTTTCTGAGCTTAGTCAACAGGCCGGCTCTGCAGCCTCGCTTTTGCTTCCACTCCCGGCGCCGCCTCCTTCACTTTGCTTCCGATAACAATCCACGGAGACCCCACTGGTCTCGCTATCTCGTCCGGAATTTTTTTTTTTCTCGTCCGGAATGTTGTGCATGCGATGGAAATCGCTACAAACCGTCATTTTCTGCTGGAAACCAATGTCCAGTAAGTCCATACGGTTGTAGTGGATATTGAAGTCCGGTACAGACGAACAACACGCAAAAATACACACAAAAAACATAAAAAACGTGCACAGGTAGGGAGAGCTTGTCACCACAGCCGTTGTAGTAGAATTGTATATAGTAGGGTTTTCCAGAAGAAAAGGTAGAAGTAAAAGCAGAAGTAGAACCAGAAGTAGAAGTAGAAGGCGGAATATGGCGTTTGACCGACAAGATGGCGTCTGTCACAATCTGGATCGGCTGTGACGTCACATGCAAGTGCTCCATGCAGCGGTTCCCAAACTTTTTTGGCCGCGCACCCCCTTCTATACTCCAACCAGGTTGACGCACCCCCAGTTCCCCAGTTTCAAAAAACACACGCTTTCTTATAAAGGCAGCATCTTTAATCGTGCTAAAATGATAACAAACATCGTTTGCCACACCTGCAGGAAACCAAAAAAGTGAAAAAAAATAAATAAACCACCTTACAGGTAGCACGTCGTGCTCGAATGAGAACATCGAATCACATTAACATATTATGCGCTCTCGTATTTGAATTAGATAGAATTTGATTGAAATGTAACAGTTTTAAAACGTTGCAACACGGTAAATGCGCAAATTCATTACAAAGGGAGATCACATTGAGGCATGTAGTCTACCAGCAAGATATGGGGAAAATATATGATTTTCATCCGTGTTTAAAACACTAGCAACACAACCCTGTCATTACAAGGTTATGAAAATGAATTGAGAATGAATTTAGTTTGCAAAAAAGTTAACATATAATAACAGTAAAAATAGCAATGATAATCATGAACATATGCATTTTAAAGAGATACAACAATTAAGGAGCATATCAGGAACAGATAAAGAAGAGGATCCATCTGATTGTGAAGTGCAGTGCTGGCGGCTCAGTCTGCAGCGAGAGAGAGAGAGAGAGACAGACAGACAGACAGACAGACAGACAGACGGTGGGTGGATTCCTCCCTATCTGTTGGGGTTTCTCCTCCTTCATCCCTGATTTGTGGTGGCACATTTAGTTTTGCCGATTTCAACCAGTTGAGCATCGCGAATGAATGAATGAATGAATGAATGAATGAAGCCACAAACTACTGCAGAACCGTTACGGCAGAGAAGAGTTAAAAATCGCCATTACGTTTTTTATCTTGCGCACCCCCTAGTGGCAGCTCGCGCACCCCCAGGGGTGCGCGCACCACACTTTGGGAACCGCTGATCCATAGCATGCCATCATAGTTGTCAGTGGAGTGGATTGTTTACTTTTTCCTCAAAAATGTATTTGGTGGAAAATACTCATCTCATCTCATTATCTCTAGCCGCTTTATCCTGTTCTACAGGGTCGCAGGCAAGCTGGAGCCTATCCCAGCTGACTACGGGCGAAAGGCAGGGTACACCCTGGACAAGTCGCCAGGTCATCACAGGGCTGACACATAGACACAGACAAACATTCACACTCACATTCACACCTACGGTCAATTTAGAGTCACCAGTTAACCTAACCTGCATGTCTTTGGACTGTGGGGGAAACCGGAGCACCCAGAGGAAACCCACACGGACACGGGGAGAACATGCAAACTCCGCACAGAAAGGCCCTCGCCGGCCATGGGGCTCGAACCCAGGACCTTCTTGCTGTGAGGCGACAGCGCTAACCACTACACCACCGTGCCGCCCCGTGGAAAATACTAAAATGGTATATACATTTTTAGATAAGCACAGATGTCCAGTCCAAGTAGAAGTTGCACAAAAGGACATATAACTGAATTATAAGTTTACTTTATTTTATTTTATTTTTTGATTGAATGAAATCCTGTTTAGTATTCGGAGGAAACATGGTATCAGTTCAGGAGAGCATTATGCACCTGAAACAATAAGATCATGAATGCAGCTGCCATTCTACCTTTAAGTGTGTTCCTGTGTGTAATCGTTTGCCCCACATCATTTCTATAATGCCTCTGGATAATAAGCACTTTGATAAATCAATTTGGAAAAGGACATCTCCCAAATGCTATAAATTTAATTACTATGCATACAGTAGGCATATCAGGTGAAAATTCAAATTCAATCCAAATTGATTGAAACTGGTCTCATTGAATTCACAATTAAATGCAGAACAACATAGTTTTACAGAATTAAAATATGTTTATCTGCTCTTAAGATATTACAAATCAAAGATTGAAAAAAACATAATTTTTAGAAAACTGCCATAATAATCTGTATGAGGATCACATGGTCCAAAATGGGCGTCATTAATGAATGAGATCAAATCTCATCTCATCTCATTATCTCTAGCCGCCGCAGGCAAGCTGGAGCCTATCCCAGCTGCCTACGGGCGAAAGGCGGGGTACACCCTGGACAAGTCGCCAGGTCATCACAGGGCTGACACATAGACACAGACAAGCATTCACACTCACATTCACACCTACGGTCAATTTAGAGTCACCAGTTAACCTAACCTGCATGTCTTTGGACTGTGGGGGAAACCAGAGTACCCGGAGGAAACCCACGCGGAGAACATGCAAACTCTGCACAGAAAGGCCCTCGCCAGCCACAAGGCTCGAACCCGGACCTTCTTGCTGTGCGGCGACAGCACTAATCACTACACCACCGTGCCACCCATGAGATCAAATGTTTTTTTTTTTTTTTTCTTGATAACTTTTGTATTTTTCAAGATATTTACATGGAAATTGGCAGGCACGCAGATGGTTGTATATTGAATACAAATTTTTAAAAAGTAGTAAAAACAAATTTTACAAATTAGCATTTAATTAGTATTAATTATACTAATTAAGTAAAAACATTAAATCGATACAATCAATAAAAAATACAAGATTATTTCTAATACCCTCTTTGTGCTCTGTAGGCCTTTGTATTTCTCAAAACTAGGGCCTACTAGTGTTTATATGAAAGAATATAAATGATAATATTCACAGCTTTCAAGGTGAACCTCGAAAAAAAAAAAAAAACCTGTATGATCCACATCCAGTAAACAATTCACATTACTTGAATTGAAATTGATGCTCGTGTTTCTGACTTCTGTTTTTTTTTTAAATATCATTCTAACCACTCAGATTGCAATATTTTTCATCAAAACAACTCCAGTTATATTCTAAAATAGTCATTACATGAATCAGATTAATTTGAAAAAAAGTAGGTAAAGCTATGAAAACTCACTTCAGAGTCTCCCATGAAGCATAACATCAAAACTAGCTGACGGGAAGTTTTGCTGAATATTTCATCATAAACAGTGAGAGCGAGAGAACCTCCCTATAAAGGTTATCTGATTGATATTCACAAGTAATCCAGTCAGAAACCGATCAGAAGAGAGAGAGCCTGACCGCTTTCCTGTGAATCGAAAAGCACCGGCAGTTGTACCAACTCTGTTGTACCAACTTCAACCTGCCATTACTCCAAAAGGATTGAACAGATCTTAATGAGATGAATTTCTTTGGAAAGCAGAGATTATAAGCTTTTTATTGATAGTATTCATGATAGAAAATATTCAAGAATTAAGCAATGACAGGTTTGGAAACTTAGATGACTGTCTGCATGGACAATTTTCACAGCACGGCCAGCGAGCGTCTGATATGCCTACATACAGGATACTTTTTTGATGGAATAAAACCATGTATTTTATTTCCCTCTAGTGGGTTTCATTCATTTGGTTTGATAGCACACAATATTGTTAGCATATTGCTTATCCTCCATGGATTATGTCATTCTATCTAGTGGAGTATGAGCGTTGAATATGGTTTACGATATTGCATGGTTGTCAAAACAACATGATGTCATATGTTGAAGATGTAAAACTTCTGCACTAGCAAATGACTGTGACAATTTGTAAACAAACATGGCCGCCAGGTTTACTTTGTTAAATAAGGAAGATTTTGAGAGAATTTTGAATGAGAAAGACGCGTTGAACACCTGAAAGGAATGTGTATGCATAATAATAATAATAATAATAATAATAATAATAATAATAATATTGGCTGGCTTTTTTTCATGGTATAACAGATATATTCTCTTCAGCTAGCATGATATTGAACTCGTCTTTGACTTGTTCAATATCATGCTAGCTGAATGGAATATATCTGATATACCACTCAATGCCAGCCAAATTTATTACCTCGCCTGTGACAGAGTAAGCGGGGCGAGGTATTGTAATTAGTGCGGTTTGTTTGTGTGTCTATCTGTTAACAATCTAGCGTCTAGACAGTTGCACCGATTGACTTCAGATTTTCAGGGTAGGTGGGCAATGGTCTGTAGATTACCTGATTAAATTTTGGGGGTAATCAGGTCACGGTGAAGGTCAAGGTCACTGGAAAGGTCAACCTTTTGGTCAAAATAACATTTTCCATTATAACTTAAAAAGGTTGTCCATAGACAGATGTTTACTATTATGAACATATCAGAACTCCCATATGGCCTCTCATTTGGCACCATGATCTTTGACCCTGAGTGACCTTGAAAGGTCAAACTCAAGATCACAGATTTTCAGAGGGCTGTAACTTGAAAACGGTTGATGGTAGACAGATATTTACCAATATCAACTTATAGGAAGTACCATATGGGCTTTCATTTGGCACCATGATCTTTGACCTTGAGTGATCTTGAAAGGTCAAATTGAAGGTCATGGGTTTTCAAAGAGCTATAACTTTAAAATGGTTCATGATAGCCAGGTGTTTACCACTATCAACATATAAGAAGTCCCATATGGGCTTTTAGTTGCTGCCATGACCTTTCATCTTGAATGACTTTGAAATGTCAAACTTAAGGTCATGGATTTTCATCAGACTAATACCTGACAGTTGATGATTGAGAAATATTACCATTATCGACAAATAGGTATAAAATAAGTGCTACCAGGCGAGATTTGTTTTGCCTGGCAACACTTGTTTAAATATTTTTTTTTTTGGATTTTGTCAGACAGCCCAGTGATAGATTGGTGACCTGTCCAGGGTAGACCCCACATCTGTCTTGAAGTCAGCAGGGATTAGCTCCAGATCACCCATGACACTCAGTAGGATAACCGGTATAGACAATGGATGGATGGCTGGATGTTGTCAGATTTCCATTCTGGTGTTCTTTTTGCATATCAAATCAGGTATTTGCAAACCCCACTACTGAGTAAGGTGGGTCGTCCTGGTGTCAAAACACCACATTTCTTAGTCATGTCTGAGCAGGAAGGTGACTGTTCCTGTCTCCAGGCTTCAACTTCCCATGGCTGCTAGACTCTTCAGCAGGATAACACCTCACTCAGAAGCAGGCAAAACAGGAGCAATGAGATCTCACTGACTATTGAAAGTCATATTTAAACTGATTTTCAATTGCATTCTGCCAAAATGTTTGGTGTTTAAATGTAATAACATGCAGGCAGCCAAAATATCATGGGACAGCTTTTGTTTTTTGTCTTCTTTTTTTGTGCTTGTTGAGTGCCAGCGACATTGTTGTGAGAAAGCTGAGCTGGTGAAAAGCAAAAAGGAAAAAAAATGACAGCACAGACTATACAGTTCATAAAACATTATGAGTGTGCTGTGTAGTAGACATTTTTAAATGTCATATGAGTTCTGCCTTATAAAGAATTTCTTTAGTAAAGCTATAGTAGGCTTGACGAATGACAAGTCACCTTTTCATGGGAAATTCTTTCTGAGAAAAGCCTGAGTGTCACTTTCTTTTCAACCAGGCTCTCGGCTCATTGTACGATCTTCCCTGCTTGATCAGCACAAGGCTTTTATTCTGAGATGCTGTGAATTTGCACCTTAAAGTCCTGCACTTGCGCTTTTCCTGGTCTTTTGTGTGGGAACATAATGATGTGCTCTGTTGAAAGACCACCACATTCATTTGAAGGGGATTTTGGTGGAATCATGATACATACAGTAAGCCTCAGCACTTCTTTGCCAGGTTCGTCTTTTTTTTTTTTTCCACAGCTTGTGCTTGGAAGGTTTACGGTATGTTTGCTTGATGGAGACAGTGTGAGGTTCAGTGTAAGAAATGATGAGATGAACCATGTTGGGCAGATGTAAGCTGATTATACAGCCAGGGGTAACTCCATTATTCTGGATTTAAGTCAATTTCACTTCATCTGCAAATTGCACTCCAGTTTCTCCAAAAAGAATTGATGGACCAGAAGAATTATGAGTGATATTCCTGTTTGGAGAGCTGAGACAGAAAAAAAGAGAGAGCAAGGGAGAGAGAGAGAGTTCCTCAGGGTTATGACCCTTTTCATACCATGTCCACAAGCTACACTGAGGACTACACAGGGTTACAAAGCACTTTGATGCATAAATGCTTTTTCATCCTTGACTCTGGCACCTCTGTGGCTTATATTCGGACACCTTTTTAACTTAAAGGGCATCGTTAGATAACTTAAAGTGGTAGAAAAAAAGCTCTGTCGAGCACTGTAGTATACTGTAGGATATCAGTGTATCCTTATGAGAAGAAAGCACAAATGGTGGCTTTATCACTGGCTGAAGCCTTTAGTAAAAAGCTACATTCAAGGAAATTCCAACTTGCATATTGATCTTGATAATTCACATGCAATCTTGAGTGGCATCCAATATTTTATTTTGTAATGAATTTCAGAGTTGCCATATTAATCTTACATTTATTTCATTGACATGCGCACCTGGTTCCATTTAAATTAAATCCAATTCCATGTTTATTTGCATAGCACTTTTAGCAATTTTCACAAAGCAGCTTTCCAGAAATACAGAAATTCTGGATATAAATTTTAAATGTAGAAATGTATCCTGATTTATCAAGCCAAAGGAAACAGTGGCAAGGAAAACTCCTTGAAATGTGTAAGGGACTAAACAGCGAGGCAAGACGACATGGGAGTTTTTGGTTCAAAGGGCAGGGTTTTATTTACCCAAAATGTAAAAAAAAAAACTTTACAAAGACAAAAATTAACAATAACTACAGTTGTGGTCAGACGTTTACATACAGTGACACAAATGTCATCTTGGATATGAGTGGCATGGCAATATTTGGGCTTTCAGTAATTTCTTTGAACTGTTCTTTTTCTGTGGCAGAATCCACAGCATACATCTTTAATAATAATAATAATAATAATAATAATAATAGGGCGGCACGGTGGTGTAGTGGTTAGCGCTGTCGCCTCACAGCAAGAAGGTCCTGGGTTCGAGCCCCGGGGCCGGCGAGGGCCTTTCTGTGCGGAGTTTGCATGTTCTCCCCGTGTCCGCGTGGGTTTCCTCCGGGTGCTCCGGTTTCCCCCACAGTCCAAAGACATGCAGGTTAGGTTAACTGGTGACTCTAAATTGACCGTAGGTGTGAATGTGAGTGTGAATGGTTGTCTGTGTCTATGTGTCAGCCCTGTGATGACCTGGCGACTTGTCCAGGGTGTACCCCGCCTTTCGCCCGTAGTCAGCTGGGATAGGCTCCAGCTTGCCTGCGACCCTGTAGAAGGATAAAGCGGCTAGAGATAATGTGATGTGATGTGATAATAATAATAATAATAATAATTAAAGCCACTAGCGGCCTTGACGGGCCCTCGCACGTGTGGTTCCGCAACCCAGGACATCCCGCCACCCAACAAAACAGTCACATGTCATATATTCATCAAATGTTCAAAGGTGATGTGCATGTTGCAAATGCCATGACTGCTTGATGGATGAGAGATAGACAGACAAAGACTGTAAGTGTGTGTGTGTGTGTGTGTGTGTGTGTGTGTGTTTCTGTGGTGTGAAAATGTACATTTATATATGTACAAAACTATACATGTGTCTCCTCCTTATCTCTATCTCACGCTGTAATCTTAAGTCATCTTAGCTTTCCTGTGTCTGCAGTGTGTGTGTGTGTGTGTGTGTGTACACATGCAGAGTTTTCATATGTCTGCAACAAAATGCACAATGATGGTAGGTCAGTAATATATAGATTTAGGCACTGCCTAAAAGTGGAGCTCCCATCTGTTTCTGGGTTGTAGAATTTTCTTATACCCAAGCCAGTCTCTTTTGTTTTATTTCTTTACTGGCTAGCACTGGCCACTAGGCGGTGTGTATGACTGGTAATTACTAACACTGGCCACTAGGCGGCGTGTATGACTGGTAATTACTAATACTGACCACTAGGCGGTGTGTATGACTGGTGGTACACGTACACGGACAAACCACAAAAAAATCGACTCGATGGGTTAAATAAACAGTATAAACAATAAACTAATAGCTGTTAAGGTGAGGTAGTGCGGAATAGTGCAAATGAGCGAGGTTAAGTGAAATGTGCAGTCCCTGAGTTCCTGAGTTCAGTGTGCGAATGAATGTTGAGAGTGTGTGTGTGTGTGTGTGTGTGTGTGTGTGTGTGTGTGTGTGTGTGTGTTGGGGGGGGGGACTGTGAGGGTGACATGATGTCAGATGCTGAAGGGGGGGCAGGGGGGTGTATGGGCAGAATCTGTGGCAGGGGGCGGGGGGAAGGGCAGAACAGGGAGGGAGTTGAGCCTCCTGACTGCCTGGTGAAAGAAACTGTCCTTCAGCCTGCTGGTTTTGGCCCGGAGACTCCGCCATCTCCTCCCAAACAGCAGCAGGCTGAAGAGGCTGTGAGATGGGTGGGTGGGGTCACCTGCAATCCTGATGGCTTTGCGGGTGAGGTGGGAGTTATAGATTTCCATAAGAGAAGGGAGAGAGACACCAAGATAACATTCGTGTCACTGGATGTAAACTTCTGACCACAACTGTCGGCATATAAAAGAGGGCAACAAACTATAACTTGATTTGAGACACAGACATCAGTGACACATGATGCTAACTGAACAAAAATTGACTTCCCACAATGAAACAAAAGGGAACATATAGTGGCTTGGCCAAACTAAATAACACAAAAAGGGGTAAACAAATAATCACTGATTACAAACAGATACAAAGCAAAACTAATTAAAGCCAAAATCCCCCTGAGCACATGGTGAGACGTGGTATGCGTTAACGAGCAGGCTCCAAGATTTAGGTTTCCTCAGCCCTGTGTGGCTGTGGCCTTCACAGGATGATACGAGGAAAAAACCTTGAGAGGAACCAGCTTGGAAAGGGAACCCATCCTCTTGTATAACTAAATACTATTTGCTCATAGTCAAAAATATAACACTAATTGTCTTAAGCTTATAACCTGAGGAAGTTTTAAAAGTTCAATCATGGGGACTGGAGTACAAACAGTTCTTAACAATTACAGTCCTAAAGGTATCCAAGGAAGAACATCCACAACCATCCTGATAGTTTCTAAGTGGTCCCATCCACAGGAATTTCATAGTGATCTTTTGGCTGTCCATGTGGGCCATCCTTAGGGGCAGTGAGTGCGTTTACATGCGCATCCAAATCGAGCTACTGTTGGTAATCGAGCTAAGGGTCCCAGGAGGGGTGCCAGAGAAATCCAATCCTACATGCACACAAGGAAATCGAGCTATTGTGTGAGGTACATTGTGCACCCGAGCCACAGGTGGCGCTACACGCCCCATCGTGTTGGTACACTTCCAGTTGTCATCATGAAGAAGAGCTATTCAAGAGTATAAACAAAGTTATCAGCAGTGTTGCCAGATACTGCTGACGTTTCCCAGCCCAAAACATGTTCAAATCCGCCAAAATGCACTTACAACCACCCAATCTGGCAACAATGGCAGTTCCGTGTTCACAAGTTCCGTGCTCAAGCTGTTAGGCTTGCTCTAACTCAGGGGTGTCCAAACTGATCCATAAAGGGCCGTGCGGCTGCAGGTTTTCATTCCAGCCATGTAGCAGCACACCTGATTTGGCTTATTCAATCAACTGACACACCCACCCTTTAATCAAGGGTGGGTGTGGCTGCAAGTATTTGACTGTGTGAAGACAGTTCAGTTGATTGAATGAGCCAAGTCAGGTGTGCTGCTGCATGGCTGGAATGAAAACCTGCAGCCACACGGCCCTTTATGGATCATTTTGGACAGCCCTGCTCTAACTGTTAGGACTGGGACTGTTTTGGCCTCTAGAGGCCGCTGTTATGTTTATCTTGTCATGGTTGTTTTGGCCTCTAGAGGCTGCCACTGTGTTTTGTGTTTGTCTTGATTGCCTGTTTCCTGCCCCGCCCTGTTCCTTAATGAGTTTGTGTATAAATACCCCTCTGTTTGTTCCCCTAGTCACGGAGTCTTTATGCTATGTTGTCTAGTGCTAGTTTCCTCTGTCCCACGTATCTTACCTGTGCCCTTGTGTTTTTGATGTTTTTGCTTTCTTTGGACTTTGTATTTTTGATCTTCTGAGCGTTCTGCATTTTTGCCTTTCCTTTTGTTTTTTGGGACTTTGAACCTTTGGATATTTTTATTTTTGGTCATCTTCTGAGCTTTTGGATTTTCTTTTTGTTTTTTCCATCAGATTGTATATATTGTAAATAAACTGTTTTTTGATACTCTACCTATACCTCATGCCTCTGCACTTGAGTCATCCCCCTGGTGGCCTAGTGGGGGTTTGCTGGATTATCACACCAGCTACCTGGGTTCGTATCCCAGCAAAACCCTAAAAGAAAGACTCCATCATGACCGACTCAGCAGAGGCTTCTTCAACTGTCTACCCGGCTAACCTTCAGGGAATGATGGCCGCGTTAACATGCCTCGGATCCACCATGGACACTCATGGACGGACTCTTGCAAGCCAACGTGAGACCCTTGCTCACCACGAGGTACTGCTTCAGCAAATTGGGAAAACCCTGGCACAGCTGACTTCTCTGCCCCCATCTCCTGCGCCTGATTCTGCTCCTGCTCCACCATCTGCTCCAGTGCCTCCTGCCATGCTGCCTCCTTCACCTCGCGAACCCAGCCTTCCTGCACCACAGAGGTATGACAGCAAGCACAGTGAGTGTTGGGAGTTCCTTACCCAGTGCCAATTCACCTTTGAGCTCCAGCCTACCACCTACACTACGGAGAGCTGCAAGATTGCCTTTGTGATAACCTTGTTAGCTGGTAAGTCACAAGCTTGGGCAACAGCCATCTGCCAGAGACAGGGACCCGAGTGCTCTGATTTCCAGCTGTTTACGGAGGAGATGCTTCATGTCTTTGATCAAGCAGACATCAGCAAAGACGCAGCCAGAAAGCTCATGTCCATCCGGCAAGGAGGAAGCATCGCAGACTACGCCATCTCGTTCCGGACGCTCGCAGCAGTAAGTGAATGGAACGAGACTGCCCTGGTGACGGTCTGACCTCATCAAAGACGGTCTGGCCTCTATCGGATGCTCAAGTGACCTCGAAACACTGATTTCTCATGCCATTCGTCTGGACAACAGGATTAGAGAACGCCGCCAGGTCCTGAGTCTCCCCGGCCTCACTGCCTCAACATGGAGCCCGTCTACCTCCTCCAGTGACTGTCCAGAACCCATGCAAGTGGGCCGTACTCACCTCCCCACATCTGAGAGGGAGCGCAGAAGGAGGGACAAGTGCTGCATCTACTGTGGCAAGCCTGGTCACTTCCGAGCATCATGTCCCGAGCTCTCGGGAAAAGGACCGCCCCGTCCAGCCGAGGGAGGGTTGTGACGGGGCCTACCCTCTCTCCCGGACTTCCTGGCCAAGGAATCTACATCCCAGTTTCCATCTCCTGGGGTGAGTCTGTCCACTCTTGCCAGGCCTTGTTAGACTCAGGGGCGGCTGGAAACTTTATGGATATCCACTACGCCCAAAGTGTCAATGTCCCGACTGCACCTCTTGAAGTCCCACTGTCTGTGTCTGCCCTGGATGGCCAAGCTTTAGGTGATGGAAGAGTCACCCAAGTTACTTCTCCAGTCTTTATCCAGTCTCAAGGTCACAAAGAAGAAATATCCCTGCACCTTATTCATTCACCTGAGTTCCCAGTTATTCTCGGCCTTCCTTGGCTTGCTCGCCACAACCCTCGCATAGACTGGGTAACAAGCCAGGTTGTGGAATGGGGTCCTGCATACCATGCCTCTTGTCTGCTCTCTAGCTCTCCTGTGTCTCCTGCCGAGCCTCCTGATCTCACCGAGTTATCTCAAGTTCCCACAGAGTACTGGGATCTGAAAGAGGTTTTTAGCAAGAGCAGGGCCGCCGTTCTTCATCCGCACCACGCCTACAACTGTGCCATCGACTTGCTCCCTGGGATGACTACTCCTCGGGGCCGACTGTTCTCCCTCTCTCAGCCAGAATGCAAGGCCATAGAGGAATACATCAAGGAAGCCCTGGTCTCTGGGTTCATTCGACCCTCCACTTCACCTGCTGGTGCCGGCTTCTTCTTTGTCGGCAAGAAGGATGGGGGGCTCTGACCGTGTATTGACTATAGGGGCCTGAACAAGATCACCGTGCACAACCGCTATCCCCTTCCGCTGATGTCCACAGCATTCGACCTGCTCCAAGGTGCCACCGTCTTCACCAAGTTGGACTTATGGAACGCATACCACCTCGTCCGTATCCGACAAGGAGACGAGTGGAAGACCACCTTTAACACCCCGTCAGGGCATTACAAGTACCAGGTGATGCCCTTCGGACTCACCAACGCACCAGCTGTTTTTCAGGCCCTAATCAACGACGTCTTGAGGGACATGATTAACCTGTACGTTTTTGTCTACCTCGACGACATCCTAATCTTTTCCAAGACCGTGCAGGAGCACCGCCACCATGTCCGCCAGGTTCTCCAGAGGCTGCTACAGAACAATCTGTTCGCTAAGGCCCAGAAATGCGAATTTCATGTTCCCGAGGTCTCCTTTCTGGGTTTTATTGTACGGACAGGACAACTCCAGATGGATCCAGCCAAGACCCTGGCCGTCCGGGACTGGCCCACCCCCAAGTCCATCAAAGAGGTTCAGCGGTTCTTAGGATTTGCTAACTTCTACCGCAAGTTCATCAGGAACTTTAGTTCTGTAGCAGCGCCCATATCGGACCTCACCAAAGGGACAGGTGGATCATATGTCTGGTCTCCTCAGGCGGAAAAGGCGTTCAAAGACCTCAAGCACTGCTTCTGCACGGCACCCATTCTGGTCCTCCCGGACCCTTCGCAACCCTTCATCGTCGAGGTGGACGCCTCGGACAGTGGCGTCGGCGTGGTCCTCTCTCAACGCGCGAAAGGAAGGTTGCACCCCTGCGCATACTTCTCCCACCGCCTGAGTTCTGCGGAGTCCCGGTATGACGTGGGGGATCAAGAACTGCTAGCAGTTAAACTGGCCCTTGAGGAGTGGAGGCACTGGCTGGAGGGAGCGCAACACCCATTTTTGGTCTGGACGGACCACAAGAACCTGGAGTACCTCCAGCAAGCAAAGAGACTCAATCCACGACAGGCTAGGTGGGCCTTATTTTTCAGTCGGTTCAACGTTACCCTATCATACCGCCCCAGCTCCAAAAATACCAAACCTGACGAGCTTTCCAGGCTGTTTGCTCCCACCAACAGGGAGAGCGAAGTTGGTCCTATTATCCCTGTGTCCCGGATTGTGGCCCCTGTCCGCTGGGGTATTGAGGAGGCTGTCCGACGAGCCCAATGCCAGGACCCCGGTCCTGGGACGGGGCCACCGGGACTCTTGTATGTCCCACATCAAGCCCGGGCCAAGGTTCTCCAGTGGGGTCACTCGTCCCCTCTCACTGCCCACCCGGGAGCTCGAAGGACCCTGGACTTTTTGGGAAGATGCTTCTGGTGGCCTAGCATGGAGAAGGAAGTGAGGTCATTCGTCCTTTCCTGCGAAATGTGCACCAGAAGCAAGAACCCACGACAGCATCCCCAGGGTCTCCTGCATCCTCTGACCATTCCCCGGCGTCCCTGATCCCACGTGGCAGTCGACTTCATCACGGGTCTCCCTGAGTCACAAGGTAATACTGTCATTTTGGTCATAGTAGACAGATTCTCTATGGCCTGCCGCTTCATACCACTGTGCAAGCTCCCTTCTGCCCTGGAAACTGCCAAACTCATGTTCACTCATGTCTTCTGAGTTTTTGGTCTCCCACAGGACATCGTTTCTGACCGGGGGCCCCAGTTCTCCTCCCGAGTGTGGCACGGGTTTTTCAAGGTCATCGGAGCCACTGCCAGCCTCTCCTCTGGGTTCCACCCACAGTCCAATGGCCAGACGGAGAGGCTCAACCAGGACCTGGAAACCACCCTGCGAGGCCTGGCTATGGATAACCCGACATCGTGGAGCACCTGGCTGCCATGGGCAGAGTATGCCCACAACACCCTGCAGTCATTGGCCACCAAGCTGTCGCCATTCCAGTGCCAATTCGGGTTCCAGCCACCTCTGTTCCCGGACCAGGAGGAGGACGCGGGGGTGCCCTCGGTCAACCAATATGTGAGACGGTGTCGCAAGACCTGGAGCAAGGTTAGGAAGACCCTCATCCAGACCTCCAGAACCAACCAGACTCAGGCCAACTGCCATAGAAGACCTGCCCATGCTTTCCGCCCTGGGCAGCAGGTTTGGCTGTCCACTAAGGACCTTCCGCTGCGGGTGGAGAACTGCAAGCTTGCTCCTCACTATGTTGGCCCCTTCAAGGTGGTGCGCAGGGTGAACCCTGTCGCCTACCAGCTCCAGTTGCCCCGGACTCTGAGGATCAACCCCACATTCCATGTTTCCCTGTTGCGGCCCATACTGACGTCCACATATGCCCCTGCCCCTAGGAATCCCCCACCCCCCCGCATCTTCCAGGGTCAGACTGTGTTCACCGTGCATCACCTGCTTGACTCCCGCCGGGTCCGTGGCAGGCTTCAATACCTGGTAGATTGGGAGGGCTATGGCCCTGAGGAACGCTGTTGGGTTAAAGGACTGTGCCGGGATTTCCATTCGGCCCATCCGGATCGCCCTGGGAACGTCAGGAGACGCTCCTAGAGGGGGTGTCCTGTTAGGACTGGGACTGTTTTGGCCTCTAGAGGCCGCTGTTATGTTTATCTTGTCATGGTTGTTTTGGCCTCTAGAGGTCGCCACTGTGTTTTGTGTTTGTCTTGATTGCCTGTTTCCTGCCCCGCCCTGTTCCTCAATGAGTTTGTGTCTAAATACCCCTCTGTTTGTTCCCCTAGTCACGGAGTTGTCATCATGAAGAAGAGCTATTCAAGAGTATAAACAAAGTTATCAGCAGTGTTGCCAGATACTGCTGACGTTTCCCAGCCCAAAACATGTTCAAATCCGCCAAAATGCACTTACAACCACCCAATCTGGCAACAATGGCAGTTCCGTGTTCACAAGTTCCGTGCTCAAGCTGTTAGGCTTGCTCTAACTCAGGGGTGTCCAAACTGATCCATAAAGGGCCGTGCGGCTGCAGGTTTTCATTCCAGCCATGTAGCAGCACACCTGATTTGGCTTATTCAATCAACTGACACACTCACCCTTTAATCAAGGGTGGGTGTGGCTGCAAGTATTTGACTGTGTGAAGACAGTTCAGGTGATTGAATGAGCCAAGTCAGGTGTGCTGCTGCATGGCTGGAATGAAAACCTGCAGCCACACGGCCCTTTATGGATCATTTTGGACAGCCCTGCTCTAACTGTTAGGACTGGGACTGTTTTGGCCTCTAGAGGCCGCTGTTATGTTTATCTTGTCATGGTTGTTTTGGCCTCTAGAGGCTGCCACTGTGTTTTGTGTTTGTCTTGATTGCCTGTTTCCTGCCCCGCCCTGTTCCTTAATGAGTTTGTGTATAAATACCCCTCTGTTTGTTCCCCTAGTCACGGAGTCTTTATGCTATGTTGTCTAGTGCTAGTTTCCTCTGTCCCACGTATCTTACCTGTGCCCTTGTGTTTTTGATGTTTTTGCTTTCTTTGGACTTTGTATTTTTGATCTTCTGAGCGTTCTGCATTTTTGCCTTTCCTTTTGTTTTTTGGGACTTTGAACCTTTGGATATTTTTATTTTTGGTCATCTTCTGAGCTTTTGGATTTTCTTTTTGCTTTTTCCATCAGATTGTATATATTGTAAATAAACTGTTTTTTGATACTCTACCTACGCCTCACGCCTCTGCACTTGAGTCATCCCCCTGGTGGCCTAGTGGGGGTTTGCTGGATTATCACAACAGCGACCTGGGTTCGTATCCCAGCAAAACACTAACAGACTGTATGGCTACAAACTGTCTGAAACATAGAGAGGAGGTGTGGATTACAAGGCTAAGGATTGGACACACAGGTCTGAATAGTGGGTTACACATTGTGGGAAAGCACCAGACAGGAGCCTGTATGCATTGTGGAGAGGGAGTGGGACACATTTTAGTTCACTGTTCAGCGTACTCTAATGAGAGGGAGAAGATGCAAAGGGCAATTAAGACACCCATATCACTGAGTACCTTGCTTAGTGCACCCAACAGACAGACAGCAGCTATAGTCAGGTACCTGATGGAAACAGGATTAGCCAATAGAGTCTGAAGTTTTCACTGCTCTCCATCTTTTTTTTTTATATATCAGTTTGATAAAGCAGTAGTATAACTCCCTCAAGGATCACACCTCAGCCCTGTAGATGGTGGTAGTGCACATCGTATGCAAGCTGCCAATAAAAAACACAGAAGAAGAAGAAGCTACAAACTGTCCTGCGCAGACCACTGTTTTGTAAGACAACTTCACACATCACATCACATTACATTATCTCTAGCCGCTTTATCCTTCTACAGGGTCGCAGGCAAGCTGGAGCCTATCCCAGCTGACTACGGGCGAAAGGCGGGGTACACCCTGGACAAGTCGCCAGGTCATCACAGGGCTGACATATAGACACAGACAACCATTCACACTCACACCTACGGTCAATTTAGAGTCACCAGTTAACCTAACCTGCATGTCTTTGGACTGTGGGGGAAACCGGAGCACCCGGAGGAAACCCACACGGACACGGGGAGAACATGCAAACTCCACACAGAAAGGCCCTCGCCGGCCCCGGGGCTCGAACCCAGGACCTTCTTGCTGTGAGGCGACAGCGCTAACCACTACACCACCGTGCCGCCCCCGTAAGACAACTTATTTTGCACAATTGTATATTTTTCTCAAGTCCATTTTTTGCTTACAAATTTTTTTTTTTTGCTTACAATTTAACTTATGTCTTAACACACAAAAAGTTCAATTGTTTTGTTTTTATTGACATTCTTCAGATGTTGGACATATATATATATATATATACAGTATATACACACACAAATACAATGACTTGTTTATGTACACAATTCACAGCTATGCAACAGCTGTACAGATGTATTTGGTGATACAGTAAGTGAGCTAAATTTTAACAGTGCAAACAATGCCACAAAAAGAAAAGATTCATGCCGTTGTCATGATTCGTTGTCATGCCCACCGAGGCTGTTGTGTTTCCCGCTTGTGGTCTCGTCACTCGTCACTTCCGGAAGGGGCAGTGCTGAAGTAAGTAGCTCGACTACGTAGCTCGATAGGGTTTACATGCACTAAGTAGCTTGGCTAAAATCGCATAATCTAGGTCGTGTAGCTCGATTACGAGAAATCAAGTTCAGTTCGATTTCAGCCGAGCTAAGGTGTTTCCATGGCATTTAGAACTTCGATTTCAGTCGAGCAATGGCAGAAATTCGATTTTCTCTATGTGCATGTAAACGCACTGAGTGAGTGATCTTTTCAGGTGACGAAAACTCCAAAAACAGAAGTAGGTTTTCACGATGAATCAGGCAAGTCCAGAGAACAGAAGGAGTCAGGACCCAGGATCATGTGAGTTTAATGGCTTCCTATATCACCCACAAAATTACACTATTAGCAAAGCAAACTAACTGTCCTAGCTATGTACACTCATCATAAACACAACTCTCTTTCTTACTCCTTTCCAAGCATTAGTTTTCTTCATCCTGTCTCTATTCTATCTATTTAAAGAGAGGTTGTATGGGCCTACATCAGATGAAATCACATTTCTGAGTTTTCTTTCATTTTTGCTTATCAGACAGTAAATGGGAACTAATTGCAAATGTGAACTAAAATTGAAGTCGGAAATTGAAAAATATGGGACCATGCACCTTAGGATTGGTCCGAGGAATCGTTCTAGCCAATCATTGGATTCTTCTTTTTACTGCATCATGTCTAATTTGCATAGAATTAAGAAAATCTCAATTTTAATGTTTGTGAGAACATGCGTAAGAAAATAATGCCTTGTTTTTAGCTTTTGTTTTTAGAAGACCAGAGAATATACTTAAGAGAATATGATAATGCATCAACCTGACTTTTGATGGCTTTTGCGACCGTATAATGTCCGTATGTTCATACGTGTACCACCACAGGGAACCTGATTGTAAGTGCAAGACAACATATCTCATAAACACTTGACCACCAGACAACATACGTTGTATCTTTATTTACATAAGATAGATTGGTTTTTATCCAGTGGTTATTTTTAATTTGCTTTTTAAAAAATAACATGGGATTATTTACTAATGCTGTAGCAGCCTTTGGCATTAAGAGCAACAGCAGAGAGTCTCTCATGGGTGCATATGCATTTTATTCCTCTTGAAAATGAGTATAGTATCAAACACAAGACATCAAACACCGTATACCGTACACCAAGCACCGTGAAAACTAAAGACAACAAAACAAAAATAATTAATGGAACATGGTTGCAAACAAATGCACACTTTTGTAATGTTTACAGACTATGCTGTAAATGTTGCACACCTTGCTCTGCTCATCCAAGGACCAACCAAACCTCTACACATTAGCCAAACGTACACCATTCGCCTCTGCATTCAAAGTCTCATGCTAAACCACAGTTCAACCAATGCGCCGAACACAAACAAAAGACACAATAAACAGCGCACACACACTTTACATTGGGCATGAATGACATATCAGTATGACATATAGCAAAGTTTTATAATATACCATGTTAAACCTCTGATGGACACACATGGTGAATATAAACACAGCAGCAAGCATGTGGAGCATCACAAATACAGATTCCTGGGCTGATAGCTCCACCCAGAACATGAATAATGAATGACAGCTCTAGCCGCCACTTACAAACATGTTTTACACTCATCAGGAGATCCGCTTTCAGGCAGTGCCTAAATATATATCTTAAGAGCCGACAGTTACTGAACAACTGCTAACTACTGATAAGAATAATGAAAATACAACACCAACCACGGGCAGCATGGTGGTGTAGTGGTTAGCACTGTCGCCTCACAGCAAGAAGGTTTGGGTTCGAGCCCTGTGGCCGGCGAGGGCCTTTCTGTGTGGAGTTTGCATGTTCTCCCCGTGTCCACGTGGGTTTCCTCGAGGTGCTCTGGTTTCCCCCACAGTCCAAAGACATGCAGGTTAGGTTAACTGGTGACTCTAAATTGACCGTGAGTGTGAATGGTTGTCTGTGTCTATGTGTCAGCCCTGTGATGACCTGGCGACTTGTCCAGGGTGTACCCCGCCTTTCGCCCGTAGTCAGCTGGGATAGGATCCAGCCCGCCTGCGACCCTGTAGAACAGGATAAAGTGGCTACAGATAATGAGATGAGATGAGATCGAGTTGCATCCAAAAGCTGAAACATGCAGGCATCACAGAGCCATATAATTTACCCAGAAATGTATTTATTTATTATGAATTCTGCACATTGCCCTCTCTCTCTCTCTCTCTTTCTGTGTATGTGCGCGTGCATGCAAATTTTGCTGTGCGAATTTTGCTGTGCTTGAGTTTACATGTGACAAAAATAAAGGCTTCTTCTTCTTAATTTACCCACAAATGTATTTATTCCACTTGAAAAGTGCACAGCAAACCAGATTTGGGACACTACAACATCCTGAACTATTTAGTATTTAGGACTTCTAAATACACCAGAGATGCTAAAGGCATATGAAAGTACAGATACCTACCAATACTTCAAGGTAGGTTTCATGCCAGAATGTTATTGGAAATTCCCGAAAAAGAAAAATACCGTATTATGACAAAGGTAAGCTCAAACATGGACTTGTAGCAGTAATAAACAAGCCAGGGTCTAGATCTAGCATATTCTATGGTGTTTCGCCAAATCTACATTATCAGTACATAATAAACATCCTGCTAGTCGAGCCAGGTATTAGGTCTAATAAAATATATCGCATCCAAAGCCCACATCCAGATATACATTTTTACATTGTGCAGATCTTCATACTATCTTGATAGAAAATGTTCTCCACACACACGGGAATGCTTTATCATCCAGTCTTCCTGTTTAACTGCAGCTCACCATTTTGCTCATCTTTCTGGGTTCACCGGGAAGTGATGAAAAGTTAAACCAGGTGTAGGACTCCCTATGTGTGGGTGGAGCACCGAGGACGGCAGGACAGAGATCAGGTTTGTGACTTGGCTTTATTGCCACACTTTTCAGTTTTGACAATAACCAAAACTAGCACAGACACACATACAACCGGCGTCTGGTTCAGGGATGAGCTCTCTCCGCTCTCGCTCTCCCTCCTCATATAGGGCGCGGTCACTGGGAAGACACACAAACACAGGTTAATTGCTCTCAGGTGTAATGATTCTGCCACTTACCTTCCCTGACTCTGCCCTCCTGTCACAGACTGGCACTTGACCACGCCCCTGCTGCCACATACCCCCACCGCCCGACTCAGGCCGGGCGGTCGTCCGGCCTGCAGCCGACTCCCCCCCCCCCCCCCCCCCCCCTTGACGGGAGAGGAAGTCCTCCACGACCATCTGCGCCCCCGGCCTGTGGACCACCTTGAAATTAAAGGGTTGGAGCGCCAGATACCAACGGGTGATCCGCGCGTTGGCATCTTTCATGCGGTGGAGCCACTGGAGGGGCGCGTGGTCCAAACAGAGGGTGAAAGGGCGCCCCAGCAGGTAGTACCGGAGGGTGAGAACCGCCCACTTGATGGCCAAACACTCTTTTTCTATTGTGCTG
Organism: Neoarius graeffei; assembly: GCF_027579695.1. NCBI lineage: Eukaryota > Metazoa > Chordata > Actinopteri > Siluriformes > Ariidae > Neoarius > Neoarius graeffei. The sequence goes on along the minus strand of NC_083576.1, from coordinate 17,122,899 downwards.
TAGCGCCTCATGCACTGACAGCTTCCTGCTGATATACAGGACCGGGCGGTCCTCCCCCTCCACCTCCTGGGACAAAACCGCCCCCAGCCCTCTGTCCGACGCATCGGTCTGCAACATAAAAGGGAGAGAAAAGTCAGGGGAGTGTAGAAGTAGCCCCCCACACAGTGCAGCCTTTACCTCTGAGAAAGCCCGCTGGCATTGCTCCGTCCACTGGACCGGATCTGGTGCCCCCTTTTTAGTGAGATCAGTCAGCGGGCTGGTGACGTCTGAATAATTAGGTATAAACCTACGATAATAGCCAGCCAGCCCCAGGAACTGTCTCACCCCCTTTTTGGTCTTGGGCCTCGGGCAGGCCGCAATTGCTGCCGTCTTATTAATTTGGGGACGCACCTGCCCGTTGCCCAAGTGGAAGCCCAGATACCGTACTTCCACCCGCCCAATCGCACACTTCTTTGGGTTGGCTGTGAGCCCCGCTTGCCTCAGCGACCTAAGGACGGCCCTCAGATGTTCGAGGTGCCGCTGCCAGTCATTACTATAGATGATAATGTCATCTAAATACGTGGCCGCATAAGTGGCGTGAGGGCAGAGGACTCTGTCCATCAGCCGCTGAAACATAGCAGGTGCCCCAAACAGCCCAAACGGAAGGGTGACGAATTGGTGTAAACCAAACGGTGTGGAAAAGGCCGTTTTTTCTCGGGATAGTGGAGTCAAGGGGATCTGCCAATATCCCTTCGTCAAATCCAGTGTCGAATAAAAGCGAGCAGTGCCGAGTCGGTCGAGCAACTCATCAATACGAGGAATTGGGTACGCGTCGAATTTAGACACCGCATTGACTTTTCTATAGTCCACACAGAACCGGACCGACCCGTCGGCCTTGGGAACCAAGACCACCAGGCTGCTCCAGTCACTGTGGGACTCCTCGACGATGCCCATTTCGAGCATGGTCTGAAGTTCTTCCCGAACCACCTTTTTTTTGTGTTCGGGTAGCCTGTAAGGGCGGCTACGCACTACCACCCCCGGGGGCGTCTCTATGTGGTGCTCTATGAGGTTAGTGCGACCGGGCAGGGGCGAGAACACACCCGAAAACTCGGTCTGCAACTGGGCGACCTCTGCGAGTTGGGTCGGGGAGAGGTGGTCTCCACAGGGGACCGGAGAGGTATGTGATGCCAATGTCCCTTTTTGAACCTCCGGCCCCAGCTCCGCCTTCTCCGGAACCACCGACAGCAACGCCATGGGGACCTCCTCGTTCCAGAGTTTAAGCAGATTGAGGTGGTAAATCTGTAGTGCCCCACCCCTGTCCGTTCGCCTCACCTCATAGTCGACGTCCCCGACTCGCCGTGTGACCTCAAAGGGTCCTTGCCACTTGGCGATCAATTTGGAGCTCGACGTGGGCAACAGTACGAGTACTTTATCTCCCGGTGTGAACTCTCTAAGGCGCATACCCTTGTTGTACAGGTGGGCTTGCCGTTCCTGGGCCTGCCGCAAATTCTCCTGAGTTAGGTGGGTGAGCGTGTGGAGTTTTGCGCGCAGGTCCATAACGTACTGAATTTCGTTCTTACTTTGTGAAGGTCCCTCCTCCCAATTTTCCCGCAGCACGTCCAGGATGCCGCGCGGCTTACGCCCATATAATAATTCGAATGGGGAGAACCCCGTGGAGGCTTGGGGGACCTCTCGCACTGAGAACAGCAAGGGTTCAAGCCACTTATCCCAATTACATGCGTCTTCACTTACGAATTTCTTAATAATATTTTTGAGGGTGCGGTTGAACCGTTCCACTAAACCGTCCGTTTGTGGGTGATATACGCTGGTGCGGATCGGCTTAATCCCCAATAATCCATACAGTTCGCGCAGTGTTCGTGACATAAACGTAGTGCCTTGATCAGTCAGAATCTCTTTCGGGATTCCAACTTGGGAGATGACGCGGAAGAGTGCCTCTGCAATACTGCGTGCTGAGATATTGCGCAGAAGCACTGCTTCCAGGTATCGCATTGCATAGTCCACCAGAACTAATATAAAGCGGTACCCTTGTGCTGACCGATCTAATGGCCCAACGAGATCCATCCCAATTCTCTCAAACGGGGTCTCGATTAACGGTAGAGGGCGCAAAGGCGCTTTTGGAATGGCCGCTGGATTTACTAACTGGCATTCGCGGCATGCCGTACACCACCTACGGACATCGCCGCGAATCCCCGGCCAATAGAATCGGGCCATTATTCGGGCTAGTGTTTTATCCTGCCCTAAGTGTCCAGCCATGGGATTAAAGTGAGCCGCCTGGAATACCAATTCCCGGCGGCTCTTTGGAATCAAAAGCTGCGTGACTCGCTTTTTAGTTTGAGTGTCCTGCGTCACTCGGTATAATCTATCCTTCATAATCGCAAAGTAGGGGAAGGACGGGGTGGCGTTCGGCGGGAGCGTTTGACCATCGATTACTCTCACTTGGTCAAACGCATGCCGCAGAGTCTCGTCTTGCGACTGCTCTAATGGGAAATCCACGAGGGATTCCCCAATAGAGAGAGGAGGAGCCGGCGGCTCCTCACTCTGAAGCGGAGATGATGTAGATGGCTCTGTGACAGCTGCTCCCGCCAAAGCAACACCGGGACCTCCCCCTGTCAACTGGCAGGACCCACTCTCTACTAGGCGCGTCATCAAACCCTGAAATCCCGGCCAATCAGTCCCCAAAATTAAAGAGTGGGTAAGGCGAGGATTAACCGCTGCCTTCACTATAAATTTTTCCCCTCTGAAAATAATGTGGACCGACACCAAAGGGTAGCGGTGAACATCCCCATGCACACACAACACCTTCACCCCTTGTGCTCCCCCCAATGCCTCGTTTTGAACCAGGCTTTGGTGAATTGAGGTCTGATTACAACCAGAATCCACCAGCACCTGATATGTAGCCCCTTGGATACTCACCGGTATGCGATACGCTCCGGCCCGATCGAGGGCGGCCTCTGGCGCGCCGGGGATCTGAACCACCACGCCCACTTCCATTGCTGTGCACTGCTGTTGAAGGTGGCCCGGTTCCCCACAGCGCCAGCAAACTGGCCCGGGCTTTCCCTCTGCACCGGTGATCTGGGGCTCACTCACCTGAGGTGGGGGAGAGACAGACACAGAAGGGAGAAACGGGAGGGCACCGCGGGTGCGGCGGGCCGGCTGGGGTGGTGCCGGCCCCCGCCTCCGCGGTGGGGGAATGGGGCGAGGACGGGACACAGGAGGAGGGGGAGAGAAAGAGAGAGAAGAGGAGAGAAGAGAAGATGTCATCTGCTGTCCTGCCGCCGGGACAGCCACCAGATGATCCTCCGCCAGCTCGACTGCCTGATCCAGCGACGCCGGGCGGTGGCACTGGACCCACTCCGCGGTTCCTGCTGGTAAGCGGGCGACGAACTGTTCCAGCACCACCTGGTCGACGATTCCCTCGGCGTCGCGATCGTCGGCCCTCAGCCACCACCAGCAGGCGTCCCGGAGCTGCTGGCCGAACGCGAACGGCCGGCCGACTTCCTCCAATTGCAGCGCGCAGAAGCGCTGGTGCTGTTGTTCCGGGGTGCGCCCCACGTGCTGGAGGACGGCCCGGTGGAGGTCTGCGTAGGCCAGCCAGCGGTCGGCGGGGAGCTGTAGCGCGGCCAGCTGTGCCTCTCCCGTGAGCAGGGGGAGGAGGCGCGCCACGCGCTGCTCCATCGGCCACCCCGAGGCTTCGGCGACCTGTTCAAATAACGTGAGGAACGCCTCGGGGTCGTCCTGCGGGCCCATCTTGGTGACAGTGAGGGGGGACGGGCCCGCGGCCGGAGCGCTGGTGGGCCCCGCCGACGCAAGGAGATGCCGGAATGCCTTGCGATCTTCCTGCTGGGCCAGCACCAGGGCTTCGAAGCGCTGCTCTTGTTCCTTTCGGAGTGTGACGAGCACCTGGTTCTGGCTTTGCTGAGCCGTGGCGAGGGCATGGACCAGGTCGGCGAACGGGGAGGATTCCATGGGGCTGCGGGGTTGGTGCTCCACTTCCCGGGTTTCGGCACCACTGTAGGACTCCCTATGTGTGGGTGGAGCACAGAGGACGGCAGGACAGAGATCAGGTTTGTCACTTGACTTTATTGCCACACTTTTCAGTTTTGACAATAACCAAAACTAGCACAGACACACATACAACCGGCGTCTGGTTCAGGGATGAGCTCTCTCCGCTCTCGCTCTCCCTCCTCATATAGGGCGCGGTCACTGGGAAGACACACAAACACAGGTTAATTGCTCTCAGGTGTAATGATTCTGCCACTTACCTTCCCTGATTCCGCCCTCCTGTCACAGACCGGTGCTTGACCACACCCCCGCTGCCACACCAGGCTTATCTCCACATCTGTTATTACATCCAAAAGCACTACAGGTCTGTGGCATTGTTCTTTTAGATGTAAATTCTATAAGTTCATCTGTAGATGCACTGAGTTTGGCTCACAATCACTCATGTACACTTGTGCTGGTCATTAAACACAAAGTTTGTCCTGCAATATGGCCACGTAAACAAATCCACAGTTGCAATGATGTCACATAAAAGTCCTCTGTGTAAACATGTAGAATGAGTTTCAGATATAAAAGAAATAAAATTGAACACGGTCAACTTTATAGCTCAAGTTAAATTTTGTTAACTAATAAAGTGCTATTGTGTAGTTCTTCCCTTACTGTAGACTATTTTTTCTCACTCTCTCTGGAGTGTGACTGTGAAAATGGATTCAAGAAGTGAGCTGTATCTAACAACTGTTTTACCCTGTGCCTGAACTCTGTTTTACATAAGCGCTAAAAATAGAGAGGAACGTTTACCTTCCTTCTTTTATTAGCACATGCATAGCAATATCTTATCTGAGTGTGTTTAATACTTTCTTTAAAAGGAGAAAGAGGAAGAGAAATACATAACCATGTACAGTGCAGTAAAGAGTTATGTTGTTGGGCTATCAGAAGAAGGCAAGGTTGTTTCACAGTGAATAGTGTGTCGATGAAAATATTAACATTGCCCGGAGCTTATTTTATTGGATCCAGATGATTATTATGCATATAATTCCCAGCAGGGATACTTTCGTGCTAGTCCTGGTCATGCAGTTGATGAGTAATTGTATATTAGTCATTTTACATAATTCTCTATTCATCTATTATGTCTTGTTCATTTTTTTTTCTCCAGATGGAAGCAAGCAACATGTGATTGATTTTGATGTTAGTGATTCCATACACAGTATTCCCTCCAATCAAAAAATGCAACACAATGAAATAAAAAAAAACACACACAAATAAAATCAAAATCAGATCAACATTAACACAAAACAGAAAGGCCCTTATTAACATCACATGTGCATTGCTGACTGAACATGGCATATGGCGATCACAAGAAAAAATGAAATGCACTTTGTCACTCTGTTATCGAGTTATCCTCCAGTGAAAAACATTTCATTTGCAGTCACTTAGGTTATTATAGTGAGGAGTCTTCTTTCCAGTGCATTTTTAGCATAGATAAAATAACATCATAAGAATACATCCATCAATCCATTATCCATAACCGCTTATCCTGTGCATCGTCGCAGGCAAGATGGAGCCTATCCCAGCTGACTATGGGCGAGAGGCAGGGTACACCCTGGACAAGTCACTAGATCATCGCAGGGCTGACATGTGGAGATGAACAACCATTCACACTCACATTCACACTGACAGTCAATTTAGCCCCACCAATTAGCCAACTCCATGTCTTTGGACTGTGGGGGAAACCAGAGCACCCAGAGGAAACTCACGCAGACACAGGGAGAACATGCAAACTCCACACAGAAAGGCCCCTGTTGGCCACTGGGCTTGAACCCAGAACCTTCTTGCTGTGAGGTGACAGTGCTAACCACTACACTGTGCCACCCCCATAAGAATACAACTGATTAAAAAAATAATAAAAATCAAAATAAAAGCATCAGTAGACCTTCCCCCCCCTTACTGTAAACATCCTCCATCTCTCCAGTTTGTGCAGTCAGTTAGACATATGTGTGTTCTGGCCAATCAGCTTCAGTCACTGCTTAATCCTAGTTAGGGTTGTTGTGGATCTGGAGCCTATCCCTGAAATACTGGATATGAGCCGAATACACCCTGGATACACCGTGCAGCTGTGAAGTGGCAGCACTACTCACTTGTACTGTACCACTTGTTCCTCCTTAAATTGAACAATTATTACCAAAAAAAAGCTAGTTTCTTGGCTGTATCAATTTAGTAACTAATAAACCAGCAACTTGCATGTCACTCAGTACCTCATTGAATTACTCCATAAATTCATTGACTAGCACTTATCCTAGACAGCAGCCAAGAATAATTATTTCCAGTCAAGCTTTAAAGTTGCACAATTTTATTCATAACTCTCAATGGAAGCTATGCAGCAGTTTAAAATGGTATAAAATACAGCCATTTCATTGAGTGTTAGGAGGCTTGAGCAGATCTTCTTTTTCATCTTTTAGTTGCCCCAGCAGATCTGTTTCACGTGTTTTTTTTTTTTTAAACACCAGATGCTTTTCCTGACACAACCCTCCCCAGTCTATCCAAGCTTGGGACTAGCACTAAGAATGCACTTGCTTGTGCAACCTAATCTACATGTCTTTGAACTGTCAGAGGAAACCTACACAGACATGGGGAGAACATGCAAACTGTATACAGAAAGGACCTTGTCAGCCATGAGGTTTAAACCCAGAACCTTCTTGGTGCAAGGCAACAGTGTTACCACTGCACCACCATGCCATGCCAAAGCTTGAACAAATATGTCGCCATATTAAAACAGGATAATGGTGATTGTATATCTTAGAAACAATAAGCAGCTCCTGTCACTTTAATTGATAAATTATGAATGTCTTGTAAACTGAATCAGACCTGTCAGGTCCTTCTGGTACAAACAAACATGAATATCAAATTCACAAGGCAAGTAAAATAGTAGGGATTTAATAAGTACGAATATATATCCAGCATTCATTAGTCATCCTTAGTAACTGCCTGGTCAAGGTAGTAGTGGTTTAAATTAGGCTAATATTTTGGGAATTTATTGGCAAATATTTTGGGAACCAAATTAATATATTAGAAAATATCACATTTTAGTGCAAGCAAAAATAATAACTATACAAGGTGAATTCATTGGAGTACAGTATCTCTGTTTAAAATGAATAGGGAGTGTCATCAGGTTCAGGCCCCTTTAAATCCAAAAACAATAAAGATACTCTTATTTATATTACAGGAATTTAGCAGACACTTTTTTTCCAGACATACAGCAGTGAGAAGCCTGGGGAGCAGTCAGGGTTTAAGTGCCTTGCTCAAGGGCACTTCCACCATTCCTGCTTATCCAGGGAATCAAACCTGCAACCTTTTGGTCCCAAAGCTGCTTCTTTAACCTTTGGGTCATGGCTTCTCCATTCCTTTGTAATAATTATCTTTGTGTATTGCACTGCTTTAAGTTGTTTAAACATTCTTGAAAAAAAAAACATTAAGGTGTCATGTATTATAAACTCAGATTGTATGAGCGAGTTAACGAACTTTTTCACTGCACTCATGAGAGACTCTCCAAAAGTGACAGCACTGAGCGTTGCCATTACATTTACATTATGCAGCTCTTGTCAAGTATGTGCCCGTCATTTTCATCTTGAGAGCCATTTTCAAAGAATATATGCATAATTATACTCAGCAGGGTGCTTCCAATCCACACATCAGTCTTTGACATCTGGAATAATTTCTACCTTCTGAAAAGGGTGTCTCTGCAGCAATCTCGAGTTTATAAACTTCTTAAAACACAAACAAACTGGGATAATCAACCATATAGTTGAGTATAATTTTGAGATTTTTCTTTTTCTCAGTGCAATATGTATAACTCGAGTGGGTGCATGTTTTGTAATTAATGATACTCTGACACATGCTGTAAAGAAACCCATCACAATGGATGATCTTGAGAAAGCCGTGCAGCGCACAAGGAATGGCAAGGCACCTGGCCAGGATGGCATTGCTGCCGAAGTGCTAAAACACGGTGGTCCAAGCCTGAGAGTGAAGCTTCTCAAGCTGTACAATGCATGCCTGGAGGAGATGGCCCTTCCACAAGATTTCAAAGATGCCCTCATTGTGACAATCTACAAGAAGAAGGGAGAGAGGAGTGAATGTGGGAACCATCGTGGAATATCCCTCTTATCCATTGCTGGCAAAATTCTGGCAAAGATTGTGTTGAATCGCATCAAGTCCATTTCAGAAGATGTGTTACCAGAGAGTCAATGTGGGTTTCAAGCTGGAAGATCAACTACTGACATGATCTTTACCCTAAGACAGTTGCAGGAGAAGGCCATTGAGCAATGTCAGGCCCTGAATGTGGGCTTCATTTATTTCTCAAAGGCCTTTGATACAGTGGACCGGCAGACTCTCTGGAAAGTGTTGAATCTGTACGGTTGTCCTGAGAGACTTGTGAACATCATCAGGATGTTCCATGATGGCATGGTAGGACAGGTCACCATTGGAAGAAGTACAAGTGAGGCTTTTTCATTTAACCATGGTGTTAAGCAAGGGTTTGTTCTTGCCCCCACTATCTTCACCTTGTACCTTGGGGCAGTGTTAGAAACCACGTCCATCAACCTCAACAAAGGAGTGTACATCAGGACTCAGTCAGATGGCAAGCTCTTCAACCTTGGAAGACTGAAGGCGCCTAAAAAAACAAGAGAAATCTGCGTTTGTGATTTCCTCTATGCTGATAACTCTGCACTGGTGGCTACCGATCAAGGTGATCTTCAGGAAATTGTGGACAGATTCAGTGCAGCGGCAACCCTCTTTGGGCTGAAGATCAACGTGTCCAAAACAGAGCTCTTGGTCCAGCCTGCCCCAGCGCATGAGCTACATCCATGTGACATTCTTGTGTAAGGTGAAGCCTTAAAGAACTGTGAATCCTTCACTTACTTAGGCAGCTCAGTCATGAAGAATAACTCCTCAGATCTGGAAGTTGAGCGCAGGGTGCAGGCTGCAACCAAGTCCTTTGGAGCCCTCCAAAAGAGACTCTGGTCTCGCCATGAGATAAGCCGATCCACAAAAGTGAAGGTGTACAATACTGCAGTACTCCCAGTATTGCTGTACTCCACAGACTGCATGACACTGTACAGACACCACATACGGAAACTGACCAGTATACAGCTGAGACACCTGCGCCAGATTCTTGGCATCAAATGGCAGGACAAGATTCCTGATGTGGAAGTGCTCAAGAGAGCTGAGACTGTCAGTGTCAAAGTCCTTATTACTGCCTCTCAACTGTGCTGGGCTGATCATATATGGCGAATGCCTGACTACCAACTCCCCAAAGCAGTCCTGTATGGAGAACTGAGTACTGGCAAGAGGAAATGTGGAGGTCAGAAACTGAGATACAAGAATGTCCTCAAAAGACACATGAAGTGTGCTGGAGTACTGGCAAGAGGAAATGTGGAGGTCAGAAACTGAGATACAAGAATGTCCTCAAAAGACACATGAAGTGTGCTGGAGTGGTTGACTTCACCTGGGAAAGGCAGGCCCTTGACTGAGGAAAATGGCATTGCACCATCAAGAAGGCAAAGAATGCAGTGGAAGAGAAAAGAAGAAAAGACTACATCCAGGCTCAGGAGAGACAGCATACCATTGTGACTAATTCAGACTTCATCTGCCCCAGTTGCCAGAGGCTGTGCTGATCAAAGGCAGGTCTCATGGCCCACATGCGTTCCTGCATCACCTAACAACTAGTCATCATCGAAACGATGGACGGCCGAAGAAGGACACATGCTGTATAGATGCCCATCAGTGAAATTAAACCATTTCTTCTCAGTTTAGACTGAAAGCTTTTACATAGTTGTACTGTTGAAAAATTCACACTGATCATATACAGTTGTGGTCAGCAGTTTACATACAGTGACATGAATGTCATGGCAATATTCAGGCTTTTAGTAATTTCTTTGAACTGTTCTTTTTCTGTGGTAGAATGTACAGCATACATCTTTAATAATAATAATAATAATAATAATAATAATAATAATAATAAAACAGGAGAATTTGGTGCACAAGTTTTAATTTTCTTGGGGTTTTCTGAAATTGACACAGGGTCAAAATTATACATACAGGGTCAAAAATTTACATACACTCAGATTATTAATTCAGAGGTGCTGAAACTTCTAAAATGTCTTTTATCTTGCCAAAGCTGAAGTCTCTTAACTTCCTGTTAGTGATCATGATTAACTACAGCTGGTAGCTTCTCTGTGCCTTCATAAAAAGGGTTTGTTTACAGCACTCATTGGATTGACCAACAAACAGTAAAATTGAAAAGTCCAAGGACCTCAGTGCAGATCTGAGAAAGAGGATCACAGATATATACAACTCCAGAATGTATCTTGGAAACATTTCTAAACAACTGCAAATTCCAAGATCAGTTCAAACAATTGTATCCAAGTTATTGTGAGGTGTAGTCACTTTGCCAAGCCACTTTGCTTCAAGAAAACCCAAACTGTCACCCTCAGCTGAAACAAAATTGGTTTGGATGGCCAGGAACAACCTGGGAACCACCATGGCACACAGCCCTGCCATGAACTGGAAGCTGATGGATTACTGTCTACAGTTCAGATCACCATTGACTAAGAGGCTGCTATCCAAGAAATAACCCCCTGATCCAAAATTAACATCTTCAAGCTTAATTAAAGTTTGAAGCTGACCCCATGGACAAAGAAAAAGCCTTCTGGAGGATAGCTGTATGGTCAGATGAGACAAAGATTGAGTTGTTTGGCCACAATGACCACCATGTACAGAGGGACACTGTACCAGCTGGTGGTGATGGTATGGTTCATCATGCTCTGGGGCTGTTTTGCTGCCAGTGGAACTGATTCATTGCACAAATTGCATGGAATAATGAAGAAGGAGGACTACCTCAGAATTATTCAGTGTAAACCATCAGAAACTTAAATACGACTTGGGACTTGGGAGTTACAACAGGACAATTAACCCAAACATGCATCAGAGCTGGTTGTGAAGGATAAAGCAGGCTAACATTAAGCTTAAACCAACTCCTGACTTCAACCCTATTGAAAATATATGGACCGTGCTTATAAGTCAAGTCGAGTCCATGCCAAGCAAAAAAAAAATTAACTCTACCAATTCTACCATAAAGAGTTGTGAAATATCCAACCAGAATTCTGCCAGAATCTTGTTCATGGTAAACAAAAGCATTTGCTCAAAGTGAATCTTGCAAAAAGACATTTTACCCAAATCTTAGGTGTGCTGTACGTATATTTTTGATCATGTATGTCTAATTTTGACCCTGTGTTGATTTCAGAAAACCCAAAGAAAATTAAAACTTGTGCACCAAATTTGATTTTTTTAAAATTAAAGATTTATGCTGTACATTCTGCCACAGAAAAAAAGAACAATTAAAAGAAATTACTGAAAGCCCAAATATTGCCATGACATTCATATCCAAGATGACATTCATGTCACTGTATGTAAACTTTTAACCACAATTGTAACATTTTAGATTTATTGGTATCCCATACTGAACATTAAACATCACCAGATGACTTAATTGACTCTATGGTGTTCTCTAACGCTCATTGACTGCAAAGATTGCTTCCAGAAATCTATCAAATTCATCAGATTTTTGGGTAATGACATTCACACTGCATTTCCACAGCAGAGAATACATAGCATGCTCTGGAGAGAAAAGTCAGTTCCACAAAATTGAAAGAAATCCATACACAGTAGCAGGTCCATAAAAAGTGATTGCCCTGTGAAGTTTACACTAAATCTAATATATGACTATAAATCTCTGGTAAGTAAAGTAGTTAAAGAAATTGGGTTATTCTACATGTTTTCTCAATAACTCAATAACCTTAAGACAGCACTGGGAGATAAAAAGACTCATTATTTTTATCTGTATGATTATAGCATAGCTGTGTTTATGTGACAGCCAGGGAGAACTCATCAGATGCCACAACAGATTAAGTTCTTGACTTAAGAAAAAGTACTTATTTTATCATATGATAAAAATAGGGGCGGCACGGTGGTGTAGTGGTTAGCGCTGTTGCCTCACAGCAAGAAGGTTCTGGGTTCGAGCCCCATGGCTGGTGAGGGCCTTTCTGTGCGGAGTTTGCATGTTCTCCCCGTGTCCGCATGGGTTTCCTCCGGGTGCTCCGGTTTCCCCCACAGTCCAAAGACATGCAGGTTAGGTTAACTGGTGACTCTAAATTGACCGTGAGTGTGAATGGTTGTCTGTGTCTATGTGTCAGCCCTGTGATGACCTGGCGACTTGTCCAGGGTGTACCCCGCCTTTTGCCCGTAGTCAGCTGGGATAGGCTCCAGCTTGCCTGCGACCCTGTAGAACAGGACAAAGCGGCTAGAGATGATGAGATGATAAAAATACATTTAACCAAAACAATGTTGAAATGTTTTGATTGAGTTTACACTGAACATAAAGCTCACTGAAATTACATAATTCACATGAAGATATCGGGCGGCACGGTGGTGTAGTGGTTAACGCTGTCGCCTCACAGCAAGAAGGTCCTGGGTTCGAGCCCCGGGGCCGGTGAGGGCCTTTCTGTGTGGAGTTTGCATGTTCTCCCCGTGTCCGCATGGGTTTCCTCCGGGTACTCCGGTTTCCCCCACAGTCCAAAGACATGCAGGTTAGGTTAACTGGTGACTCTAAATTGACCGTAGGTGTGAATGTGAGTGTGAATGGTTGTCTGTGTCTATGTGTCAGCCCTGTGATGACCTGGCGACTTGTCCAGGGTGTACCCCGCCTTTCGCCCGTAGTCAGCTGGGATAGGCTCCAGCTTGCCTGCGACCCTGTAGAAGGATAAAGCGGCTAGAGATAATGAGATGAGATGAGACATGAAGATATCAGTTCCATTTGATAGAGGAAGCGATGGCCTAATGGTTGGAGAAGCAGCTTTGAAACCAGAAGGTTACTGGTTCGATTCTCTGGACAAGCAGGAATGGCTTGAGCAAGGTACCTAACCCCCAATTGCTCTGGGTATGTTGTATGTCATGATGGATAAGATTTATCCATGTCCTGTGCAGGGTCTATCCCAGCTGACTATGGGTGAGAGACAGGGCTGACACATAGAGACAAGCAACCACTAACACCTACTGTCAATTTAGAGCCACCAATTAACCTAACCTGCATGTCTCTGGACTCCAGAAGAAACACATGCAGACATGGGGAGAACATGCAAACTCCACACAGGAAGGCCCCCATCAGCCACTGGGCTTGAACCCAGACCTTCTTGCTGTGAGGTGACAGTGTGAAGAGTGGATGGATAAGAGTGTCTGCTAAATGCCATTAAATGCAATTGACTTACCGGTAAGTTACATGAACACAATTTGTTTTCAAACCAACATTAAGTTTAACAAAAGCAATGAAATCAAGTTTTGTGAGAAACTTTTTTTTTTTTAATTAATACTATACTGAACTGACTGACTGAACAACTGACTGTCCAGTTGCTCTCTTTTACCACCCACAGTTTACTATGACCTGGATGACAGAGAATCTTCACAGACATGACTGACCATATATTCCATTTTTTTCACTGTAGTTTCTAAACTTTTTCTTGGCCATCTGCCTGTAAAGATCACATTGTGTTCCTGCACTGTCAGAGAACAGCACTTGCACACTTTGGAAAGGAGAAAAAGTATTATAATGTTGAAATGAGCAAATAAAAAAAGATTGGCAATTTAGCCAACAGAACAAAACTGAATGAATCAGTAATAATTGGTGTGAGCACAGACCAGCTGAGTGAAGAGATGATAACAGCACTCATGTTTATAAGCAAAGTGAGGGCAGATTTTCTCTTGTAAACTTGGCAGTAATGTCATTTCCTGTAAGCTGATTCGGTAATAAATGATGAAGCAGGTGGGGCATCTTTCATTCATTATCTCTAGCCGCTTTATCCTTCTACAGGGTCGCAGGCAAGCTGGAGCCTATCCCAGCTGACTAGCCTGCATGTCTTTGGACTGTGGGGGAAACCGGAGCACCCAGAGGAAACCCACACGGACACAGGGAGAACATGCAAACTCCACACAGAAAGGCCCTCGCCGGCCCCGGGGCTCGAACCCAAGACCTTCTTGCTGTGAGGCGACAGCACTAACCACTACACCACCGTGCCGCCCCTCAGTGGAATCAGAATGGAATATTTAAATTCAGATTTCTCCCTTTTTTTTTTTTTACTTCTGGGGATAACCAGACTTTAAAATGCTAGAGCGTGTTTTATGCAAAAGACAAATACACCCACTGTTCACTTTATTAGGAACATACATGTCATTGCACGTTCATGCAGTTATCCAATCACACAACCATATGGCAGCAGCACTATGCAAAAAATCTTGCAAACATCAAGAGCTTCAGTTAATGTGCACATCAAACATCAGAATGGAGGGGAAAGTGTGATTTCTGTGACTTTAACCATCGCATGAGGTTCCAGATGGACTGGTTTGAGTATCTCAGAAACTGCTGATCTCCTGCTGATCTTCTACATACACAACAGTCTCCAGAGTTTACACAGAATGGTGTGGAAAAACAAAAAAACATCCTATGACCAGAGGCTCTTGAGGTTGATGATGACGACAATGAGAGATCAGAATAGAATTAACAGACTGGTTTGAGCTGACCAGAAGTAAAGAAGTTTTCCGAGGCCACCATGTAATTTATGATGAGGACATTAACTGCTTTATTTATAATGAATATTTATGACAACATCTAAAAGACTATGAAGTTTACTTTTAATGGCATGTCTGATTAATGAAGACAGAAGGAGATACTGTATCTTCTCATTTCAATTTAATAAGGCATGTCATGACATTCTTAAATTTTGATGAATGCAACAAGGCATTCTGTTTTTAATGAAGCATTTCTTATTTTGAGGAGGTTGATGCATGCTTCTCATTATGGGATTTGGAGACTTAGGAACCAGGTTAGCGAGGTTATTCTTCCATACCACTTGCAATCCACACATCAACCGTTGGCGGGAATAATGTTTACCATCACGAAAGTGGGTCTTGGCAAGAATCTTGAGCTTGGAAACTGCTTAGACACAAAGAAACTGGAATAATCACCAATAGATTTAAGGGTGTAAGAGGAATAAGTATAGATCTAATGGAAGCAAGGTTTATACCAGATGTTTATTGTCAATACTGAATGGTCTTCAAAATTAAAACATTTGATCAATATATAGGCGGCATGGTGGTGTAGTGGTTAGCGCTGTCACCTCACAGCAAGAAGGTCCAGGTTCGAGCCCCGTGGCTGACGAGGGCCTTTCTGTGTGGAGTTTGTATGTTCTCCCTGTGTCCACATGGGTTTCCTCTGGGTGCTCCGGTTTCCCCCACAGTCCAAAGACATGCACGCTAGGTTAACTGATGACTCTAAATTGACCATAGGTGTGAATGTGAGTGCGAATGGTTGTCTGTGTCTATGTGTCAGCCCTGTGATGACCTGGCGACTTGTCCAGGGTGTACCCCGCCTTTCGCCCGTAGTCAGCTGGGATAGGCTCCAGCTTGCCTGCAACCCTGTAGAACAGGATAAAGCGGCTAGAGATGATGAGATGAGATGAGTTTTTATTTTGTGTAGGTTGATGCGTCCAGGCTGACACAGGTTTGTCTTTCATTCCTCTCACGATCTACTGTACAAGGAGATACCAAGAGAGCCATAGAAATAATTTAATTTCATAATACAAACTGAACCAAATGTAGCCCAATTAGAATTTATTAGAATTAGAATGTGGCTGTTGTATTGATACACTCACTGGCCATTTTAATAGATACACCCATCCACCTACTTTTTTATGTAGTTCTCTAATCAACCAATCCCTTGACAGCAGCACAATGCAGATGCAAATCATGAGCTTCAGTTAATGTTCACTTCAAACATCCGAATGGGAAAAATCATGATCTCAAAGTGTGATTTTCACTGTGGCATGGGTGTTGGTTTGACCCAGATGGACTGGTTTGAGTATTTCAATGAGAAACTGCTGATCTCCTGGGATTTTTACACACAACAGTCTCTGGAGTTTACACAGAATGGTGTGAAAAACAAACAAAAAAAAAACATTGAGTTGAGTGAACGAGAGTTCTGTGGGTGGAAACAAACACCTTGTTGATAAGAGAGGTCAGAGGAAAATGGCCAGATTGTTTCGAGCTTCCAGGAAGGATATAGTAACTCATAGCAACTCTAAACAGCAGAAAAGCATCTCAGCTTGCAACAACAGAAGACCACATTGGGTTACACTCCTGCCAGCCAAGAACAGGAATCTTAGAATCAAGAACAAGTTCCTATTAAAGTGGCCGGTAAGTGTACAACAAAGTAGCAACCTGGAGGCCAAGGGTAACCCCCTGATGCTAATGCCACCATGCTTCAGTGTAGTGATGGTGTTCTTCGAGAGGTTCAGCACTATTCAGATTCTGGCACATATGGCACGTTGTGCCAAGACGAAAAAGTTCAAATTTTACCTGAGCAGACTAGAATACATTTTTCCCATGTTTGCTGAATCTCCAACATGTCTTTTGGCAAAATTAAACGTTTGCCACTATTCCCGAAATCCAAGCATTCTGGCTATGGCTGTCCAATGAACAGCTTTCCCAATTGGAGTTATAGATTGTTCAGCTCCATTACAGAGTTACTCTTCATCTCTTGATGACTTTTATTTATTTATTTATTTATTTATTTGTATTGAATGAACTGCTGCCCTGTCAGATGTTTAAAGATTTAACTTCCTTTCATTTATTTATTTATTTATTTATTTATTTTGGTAGCTCATGCGTCTTCATCATCTTGTTTGCTTAGGCATACTCGTTAACAAACTCCAGGCCTTTCCAGGACAAGGTGCATTCATTTTAAAAGAATATCGCACTTTAATTGGACCCAGCTTGAAGAAAATTGGAACTGAAGGGCCGCAAAACTGTTCCAGCATGACAATGCGCAAAATGAGGTCCATGAAGACATGGTTTGCCAAGGTTGGAATGGATGAAGTGGAGTGACCTGCACAGAGCCCTGACCCCAATATCACTGGACACCTTTGGGATAAACTGGAATGTAAACCTCATAAACCCTTGCACCAGGCCTTCTCTTCTTCTCTTTTGATATCAGGGCTCAGCTTGACGAATGCATGTGTAATTGAATAAGCACAAATCCTCAGAGCCACACTCTGAAATCTATTGGAAAGCCTTTCCAGAAGAGTGGAGGCTTTTATAGATGCAAAGGGTGACCAACTCTGGAGTGGGATGCTCAACATGCACATACTGTATGAGTGTGATAATCAGGTGTTCACATAGTTTTGGCCACATAATCATGCATGATATACTATATAATGCAATAATGTAAACTGGACAACAAAATGTGTAAAGGCTGATTTGATCCTGTCAGAAACCTTGTCAAAGAATACAAAGTGAATGCTATTGTCTACACTTTTGTTGGACAACCTGTCTTTGTCATTGTCTGTCTGCCAATATCATCTCATCAACAAGGCATTAGAATGCAACACTCTCACTCAAGGGCACAAAGAGAGGTGTCTAGCAACATGATACCAGAGCTATCAATCGGGCAAAAATGGAAGGATGGCAACCGAGTGCATCGATCAATGGCACCATCATCTGCTGCAGTTGGTCTGTGAGAGTGTAGCAGCCACTGCAGCAGTGAAGAGTGACAGGTTAGATTCTGCTCTTGTACATACATAATGCTTTAGGCTTCAGGCTGTGCCAGGAAATGCTGCGACTGGGCTTCTGTCAATCCTTATTTATGCCAATAGCTGGCTTACTATGAAGGTACAAGTTTGTTTCATTTTATTCTCTGGATAGTTGTGTAAATATATTTAAAATTTCACCATAATCATAAAAATAAATGCTTAATAAAAGAAAGTTTGAAACACTAATGCAATTTTGGAAAAAGAAATTATATTACCCAAGCAAGATTATAAAATTATGCTTCTCAAACAGTGCAGTGTGTATTGATTGAAAGCTTTATGGATGAGTAAGGAATGAATCACATAGATGCATTACCGGAAGATAATCAATAACCATTTATAACAGCATTTCTTGAAGTCTTTTACTGTTTCCACACCAAATTGACAATGATTACTTTTTTTAATTTATTAATGAGTGATATGTCATATCAAAAAGTTATCGGCCTCACCCTGAAACAAGGGGTGTAACTCCCATTTTGGGGCATGCAGTGTCTTGGATATGTATTCATCCCCCTTGGTGTTTGTCCTGTTTTAAGCACCATTTGATTGACAACATGCCTACCACTTTAAAGGTGCATTTTTTTTTTTTTTTATGTGACAAAAATAATAATTACGATAAAAAAACAGATCTGGAGTGGACATAAGTATTCACCCCCCAAAGTCAATCCATTATAGAGCCATCTTTTGCTGCAATTACAGCTGCATGTCTCTTGGGGTATGTCTCTATTAGCTTAGCACATCAAGCCACTGGGATTTTTGTCCATTCCTTAAGGAAAAACTGCTCCAAGTCCTTCAAGTTAGATGGGTTGCATTGGTGTACAACAATCTTCAAGTTATGCCACAGATTCTCAATTGGATTAAGGTCAAGGCTTTGACAAGGCCTTTTCAAGACATTTAAATGTTTCCCTTTAAACCACTCCAGTGTAGCTTTAGCAGTATGTTTAGGGTCATTTTCCTGCGGGAACGTGAACCTTTGTCCCAGTCTCAAACCTCTGGCTGACTCAAACAGGTTTTCCTCCAGAATTGCCCTGTATTTAGTGCCATCCTTCAGTCCTGAACAGCTTTCCTGTCCCTGCAGATGAAAAACATCCCCACAGCATGATGCTGCCACCACCATGCTTCACTGTAGGAATGGTGTTCTCAAGGTGTTGGGAAGTGTTGGGTTTGCGCCACACATGGCATTTCCCATGATGCCAAAAAGATAAATTTTCACCTCATCTGACCAGAGAACCTTCTTCCGTGTGTTTGGGGAGTCTGCCACATGCTGTTGGACAAACTCCAAATATGTTTTCTAATTTTTTCTTTCAGCAATGACTTTTTTCTGGCCACTCTTCCATTAAACCATGCTCTGTGGAGTGTACAGCTTAAAGTGGTCCTATGGACAGATACTCCCATCTCTGCTGTGGATCTTTGCAGCTCCTTCAGTGTTATCTTTGGTGTCTTTGTTGCATCTTTGATTAATGCCCTCCTTGCCCGGTCTGTGAGTTTTAGTGGGCTGCCTTCTCTTGTCAGGTTTGTAGTGGTGCCATATTCTTTCCATTTTGCTATAATGGATTTAATGGTGCTCTGTGGGATATTCAAAGTTTGGCATATTTTTTTATAACCCAACCCTGATCTACTGTATACTTCTCCACAACTTTGTCTCTGACCTGTTTGGAGGCTCCTTGGTTTTCATGTTGTTTGCTTAGTCATGTTGCAGAGTTAGGGTCCTTCCAGAACAGGTTGATTTATACAGACATCATGTGACAGATCATGTGACACTTTGATTGCACACAGGTGGATCTTAATAAACTAATTATGTGACTTATGAAGTGAATTGGTTGGACCAGCTCTTATTTAGGGGTTTCATATGAAAGGGGGTAAATACCAATGCACACATTGACGGCATGGTGGTGTAGTGGTTAGCGCTGTCGCCTCACAGCAAGAAGGTCTGGGTTTGAGCCCCGTGGCCAGCAAGGGCCTTTCTGTGCGGAATTTGCATGTTCTCCCCGTGTCCGCGTGGGTTTCCTCCAGGTGCTCTGGTTTCCCCCACAGTCCAAAGACATGCAGGTTAGGTTAACTGGTGACTCTAAATTGACCGTAGGTGTGAATGGTTGTCTGTGTCTATGTGTCAGCCCTGTGATGACCTGGCGACTTGTCCAGGGTGTACCCCACATTTCGCCTGTAGTCAGCTGGGATAGGCTCCAGCTTGCCTGCGACCCTGTAGAACAGGATAAAGTGGCTAGAGATAATGAGATGAAACCAATGCACACTCCAGATTTCTGTTTTTTCATCTTAATTATTGTTTGTGTCACAAAAAAATAATTAATTACATTAAAAAAATATAATAATAATAAATGCAACTTTAAAGTGGTAGGCATGTTGTATCAATCAAATTGTGCTAACCCCCCAAAAATCAATTTTAATTCAAACTTGTAATGCAACAAAACAGGACAAACAGCAAGGGGGATGGATACTTTTGCAAGACACTGTAACTGTATACTATAAAGCCTTATATCACTGTCTACAAAAATTCAAATGAAAGAAATGATCAAAGAAAAAAGGAGAGGAATGCTTTGAGCTGGTTTAGTGTTGCTTGAGGACACTACACCTGTCCACACATCACAGCTGGCAGGGGCAGAAGCAGCCAAATGTGGCTTTGAACTGTTGCCCCATGCACCTTACTCACCTGACCTGGCACCATCTGACTTCATTCTGTTTCCCAAAGTGAAATCTGACTTGCATGGTCGCCTTTTTCAGAGTGATAATGACATCATCCATGCTGTTGAGTACCTGGAGGCTTAAGATATGACCTTCTTTAAAGAAGGGATAGCGGAGCTTGAGCATTGGTGGACCAAGTGCATTGAAGTGAAAGGAGACTATGTCAAAAAATAATGCAAGAGCAATCTTTCTCCTGTGGCATTTCCTGGGTGAGGCCGATAACTTTTTGAAATACCTTTGTACATTTAGTGTTGTGGAAAATCAAAAAAAAAAAAAAATTAGTTTCTTTTATCACTTACAGTGTCTTAAAAAAGTATTCATCCCCCTTGGTGTTTGTCCTGTTTTGTTACATTACAAGATGGAATTAAAATGGGTTATTGGAGGGTTAGCACCATTTGATTTACACAACATGCCTACCACTTTAAGGTGCATTTTTTTTTTTTTGGGTGACACAAACAATTAAGATGAAAAAAAACCCCAGAAATCTGGAGTCTGCATAGGTATTCATCCCCTTTCATATGGAACCCCTAAGTAAGAGCTGGTCCAAATAGTTCACTTCATAAGTCACATAATTCATTGATTAACATCCACCTGTGTGCAATCAAAGTGTCACATGATCTGCCACATGATGTCTGTATAAATCAACCTGTTCTGGAAGGACCCTGACTCTGCAACATTACTAAGCAAGCAACATGAAAATCAAGGAGCACTCCAAACAGGTCAGAGACAAAGTTATGGAGAAGTATAGATCAGGGTTGGGTTATAAAAAGTATGCCAACCTTTGAATATCCCACGGAGCACCATTAAATCCATTATAGCAAAATGGAAAGAAAATGGCACCACTACAAACCTGGCAAGAGAAGGCCGCCCACTAAAACTCACAGACCAGGCAGGGAGGGCATTAATCAAAGATGCAACAAAGACATCAAAGATAACACTGAAGGAGCTGCAAAGATCCACAAAGGAGATGGGAGTATCTGTCCATAGGACCACTTTAAGCTGTACACTCCACAGAGCGTGGTTTAATGGAAGAGTGGCCAGAATAAAGCCATTGCTTAAGAAAACACGTTTGGAGTTTGCCCAACAGCATATGGCAGACTCCCCAAACACATGGAAGAGCATCCTCTGGTCAAATGAGACTAAAATTGATCTTTTTGGCCATCATGGGGAATGCCATGTGTGGTGCAAACCCAACACCCTTAGAACACCATTCATACAGTGAAACATGGTGGGGGCAGCATCATGCTATGGGAATATTTTTCCTCTGCAGGGACAGGAAAGCTGGTCAGGACTGAAGTAAAGGTGGATGGCACTAAATAAAGGACAATTCTGGAGGAAAGCCTGTTTGAGTCAGCCAGAGGTTTGAGACTGGGACAAAGGTTCATGTTCCAGTAGGACAAGGACCATGAACATACCGCTAAAGCTACACTGGAGTGGTTTAAAGGGAAACATTTAAATATCTTGGAATGGCCTCGTCAAAGCCCAGACTTCAATCCAATTGAGAATCTGTGTCAAAACTTGAAGATTGCTGTATACCAACCCAATCCATCTAACTTGAAGGAGTCGGAGCAGTTCTGCCTTGAGGAATGGGCAAAAATCCCAGTGGCTAGATGTGCTAAGCTAATAGAGGCATGCCTCAAGAGACTTGCAGTTGTAATTTCAGCAAAAGGTACTACAAAAGATTGACTTTGGGGGGTGAATAGCTATACACACTCCAGATGTCTTTTTTTTATCTTAATTATTGTTTGTGTAACAATAAAATAGCAATTTTCACCTTTAAAGTGGTAGGGATGTTGTGTAAATCAAATGGAGCCCCCCCCCCCCCCCCCCCCAATAAATAAATAAATAAATAAATAAATAAATAAATCCATTTTAATTCCAGCTTCTAATGCAGCAAAACAGGACAAACATGAAGGGGGGATGAATACTTTTGCAAGACACTGTATTATAGCAGCTATAAACAGTGACCATGTCACACATACAGTATGTGCTTTTTGAACCTCCCATTCCATATTTAGTCCCACTTTGCTGTTATAACCTCCATTCTTCAGGGAAGGCTTTCCACTAGATTTTGAAGTGTCAGTGTGGGGATTTGTATTCATTCAATCACAAGATCATTCGTGAGGTAAGGTACTGATGTCGGGCAAAAAGTTCTGAGTGCACAGTAAGCATTCCAGTTCATCTCAAAGGGTTCTTACACTCCAACTTTGGCAAACTATGTCTTCATGGAGCTTGCTTTGTGCCTGGGGCATTGTCATGTTGGAACAGGTTTGGGTCTCATCATTCTAAGTTTAATTTTAATGCTTCAGCATACAAAAATAGTCGATATAATTCAGGGTTTTCCCCAGAAAAAAAAAAAAATCACAGCAGTGCTCCTGATGTGGAGGCCTGGCCCAGAGGGCCCCAAAGGCTCAATTCGACACAATTCAACATTATTAAATTTGCTTTTTTTATTTTTTTTCACTTTGCCAAATACACAAGGGGCAAAATTTAAAGGGCAAAATTAGATTTGAAATGAAAGCACTTTGTAGCACGCCTCTTCATTTTCCAATTCCAGGATGCCAGGAACAGAATCGAGGTCAAATCATGCAACAGCGCCATCTAGCAACCAGCACCTCAAACATTGTTTTATGTATGGTTGTGAATGGCAATCAGTGCACACAGTGAAACCCTTTATTTTCACTTCTGGGTTGAGTACCAGGATAGTCTTGACCTATATATTACAATATCATCCTAGTTCTATGGTTATTACTCATTTTCAAAGGAGCATAGGAGATATTTAGGTGCGGAAAGCACTTTGCATTGTTCAGTGTATGTTTTTTTTTTTTTTTGGTGTGCAAGTGACAGTGCCACGTATCCACACTTTGGGGAAAACCCTGTTATTGTGTGCTTCCTTTGTGGCAACAGTTTGGGAGGATCCATATATGGGTGTGATAGCCAGGTGTCTACAATCCATATAGTTTTTGCTATATAGTATAATTTCACAACATTCAGCTTGAGTAGAACAGTTACATACTGTATTCTGGGAATCATTGCATTTTACTAAAATGTGAAAGGCAGCTCAAATAACTGTTTCTTCTCTCTTTTTTTTCCTTTGGCACTGACACTTGCATCTGATTTGTGTATATCCACTATCATGATTAGACCTGCTTGCTAAAACTCTAAGTATTGGCACCTTCCTCCAAAATTGGGCTCAAACGATTGCATAAAAAGGACATGTCCTAATTTGTTTCGTAAATGTGATAAATAATAATATTACACAAGAAAGCACTGCAGACAGTTGGATCTTGGGTGTAAACAATTACTTTCGTTGCTGCTCTTTCAGTAAAGGACCTTACTTGTAAAATAAACATTAAGATTCAAGGCTCTCTTGTGGGGTATAAATGTAAAAAGCCTTTATTTAAGCAGCATCTAAAACCATGGCCCACATTTTGTAGCTGAATAATCCTTCATCAGTTTTAGAGGTTCAAGAACATTGACCAGTTTATAAGGTCTGGCTATGTAGCACATAGTTAATGACAGTCCAGAAAAAAGAAAAGCATGGCTCAAGTAAAATTCAAATGTACGAAGACAAGACACTAGGGACTAAACAACAGATATCACAATGAATTTTTGCCAGTTGATTGTGGATACGGTATTTTTAAAGTACTATTTGTTTATGTGTCTGCAAATGATGTCTTCTGTAATGGAATATGCAAAATTATGCAGACTTAATGAAACAAGTGTTGCCAGGCAAAATACACCTCACCTGGCAGCACTTATTTTATACCTATATGTTCATAATGGTAATATTTCTCAATCATCAGCAGTCAGGTTATAGGCCTATGGAAATCCATGACCTTCAGTTTGACATTTCATAGTTATTCAAGGTCAAAGGTCATGGTGGCAACCAAAAGCCCATATGGGACTTCTTATATGTTGATAATGGTAAACATCTGGCTATCATGAACCATTTTAAAGTTATAGCCCTTTGAAAACCCATGACCTTGAGTTTGACCTTTCAAGCTCACTCAAGGTCAAAGGTAATGGTGCCAAATGAAAGCCCATATGGCACTTCCTATATGTTGATATTGGTAAATATGTCTACCATCAACCATTTTCAAGTTAAAGCCCTCTGAAAATCCATGACCTTGAGTTCAACCTTTCAAGGTCACTCAAGGTCAAAGATCATGGTGCCAAATGAAAGGCCTTTTCGGGGTTCCTATATGCTCATAATAGTAAACATCTGTCTATTGGCAACAGTTTTTGAGTTATAATGGAAAATGTTATTTTGACCGAAAGGTTGCCCTTTCCGGTGACCTTGACATTCACCTTGACCTGATTACCCCCAAAATGTAATCAGGTAATCTACGGACCCTACCTTGCCCACCTACCCTGAAAATTTGAAGTCAACCATCTAGACGCTAGATTGTTAACAGACAGACACACAAACAAACCGCACTGATTACAATACCTCGCCCGGCTTACTCCATCGCGGACGAGGTAACAAAAAGAAAATTGACTTTGTTGTGTTAATTTTTGAAGATGCACATCAGAAAGACTTCCATGCACAATTGTTGAAATATCATTTCAATAAATCAAGAAAATGCCGTGCAATCATACTTTTTATGCGTATGATAAATATCAATATTTGTAGCCCTTTCTCTATAATATCCTTCTAGTTGGAGACAGGAATGAAAATATCAAATTTTAATAATGCATGTCATCTAGAAACTGCTTCCTCCTATTGAATGCAGTTTAGAAGGTTTATAAAGGAAACTGACATATTATGTACTATGAATGAATAAGTGTGTGTGCAAACTTTTGACTGGTCCTGCATAGCTTTAAATATTGATATCAGGAAACCCATTATGATGTGGTCATGACATACAGCGGCTCACCAGGGCCTTTCTGTGTGGAGTTTATATGTCCTCCTCGTGCCTGTGTGGATTTCCTCCAGGTGCTCTGGTTTCCTCCGACAGTCCAAAGTCATGCAGATGAGGTCAACTGGGTACTCAAAATTACCTGGAGGTGTGAATGTGAGTGTGAATGGTTGTTCATCTCTGCAACAGATTGGCAACCTGCCCAGGGCGTACCCAGCTTCTCTGTGCCCCTGATGGATAAATGGTATAGATAATGGAAGGATAGATAGATGGATGAATGAATGGATGGATTTGTCATTCATTCTTGTTTTTGTCAAGTTTCAGAATCAACTTCTGGATGGATCGTAGCACCAATCTGTTTGGGTTGCACAAAAAGAAGTCATTTGTGAATTTTCTTCACAAAATGCAGTGCCTCAGCTTCACCAAGAAGAAATAGCAGTGTCTGGTGTGGTTAGATAAGAGGAAAATAAAACCTTGGCCATGGAAAACATTGTTATGGCTTTGGTTAAATGAAAAACTGATTTCTTGTTAAATAAAACAATAAAGCAAGCAAGCAAGAAAACATGATGAATGATAAATCATTGCACCTGTTACAATTAGTGGTGTTTGCAAACAAATTGGGGGAATCAATAATGCTGCTACGTACCAGGATATTTCAGGTTAAAGTCTAGTTGTTCAGTTGTAAACGGATCATTTATTTCAATAATGAACCCAAACATGCAAATCACCAAAAAAATGATCACACAAATTCTAAATGTGACCTGTGGTCCAAATAATAAAAGTACAGTCTGCATCTGTCGAGAATATACATCTCATCTCATTATCTCTAGACACTTTATCCTGTTCTACAGGGTCGCAGGCAAGCTGGAGCCTATCCCAGCTGACAACGGGCAAAAGGCAGGGTATGCCCTGGACAAGTTGCCAGGTCTTCACAGGGCTGACACATAGACACAGACAACCATTCACACTCACATTCACACCTACGGTCAATTTAGAGTCACCAGTTAACCTAACCTGCATGTCTTTGGACTGTGGGGGAAACCGGAGCACCCGGAGGAAACCCACGCAGACATGGGGAGAACATGCAAACTCCACACAGAAAGGCCCTCGCCGGCCACGGGGCTCGAACCCGGACCTTCTTGCTGTGAGGCGACAGTGCTAACCACTACACCACCATGCCGCCTAAGAATATACATATTAAAATTAAATATCAATAAATTATGCATGAATGAAAGTCTTCAGTGAACACAAAATCCTGTAAGACATGTCATTTTAAACTCAAAATTATTTGTAAGGTTTTTTTTTTTTAAATTCACTCTTGAAGGGTGCCAAAAATTTAGAACTAACTCAATATCAAATGTATATCAGTATTCTCCCCAGATCGCTTTTGTGTGTCAGGGCTGACATGCTTTAATTTCATGCCGACACACTTTAAATTTGCTGACGTCCTTTTTTTTTTTTTTTTGCTCCGACACTCACTGAAAACTGCCCCGTCAACTCTCACAACTTTTTGCACTGACTCACACAGTAAAAGGACGTTCGTGATTGGTTGACTGCAAGAAGTTGACCAATGAAATCATGTCTTACTTTGACTTAATCGTTTCCAAGTTACTGGCGGGAAAGACGCACGTAGTGAAAATGAAGGACGGTGATTCTGGATCAGAGGGCCCTCCAAGTTCTAAAAAACAGAAAATTTCCAAGTATGAACGTGCAGCTAAGTATGATATGAAGTTTAATTCCAACTGGACCAAAATCTATCAATGCATTATCGCAGATTCTTCGAACAAGCACCATTTTTGATGCACTGTTTGCAACAGGAGTATCAGTTGCTAGCATTAAAGTGCTGATGACACGGTTTTGACATCTTTGACGATGTTTTATAACATAAAAAGTAATTCCCGATGATCCATATATTAATTCACGAAGGCACCTATTTTACAAGTTATGATAAAAAACGCGGCTATTTGGGCAAATTTGACAGGGCTGCAGCACCCAGGAGACGAAAGAGGAGGAGGAGCTATATGACGTCAGCGAAAGAACCTTCCTCCTAACTTACCAGTTTGTTGTTGATGCGACAGGTGTTCAGTTTGTCATTATTAGTATTATTATACATTTTATTTATATATATATATATATATATATATATATATATATATATATATATATATATATATATATATATAGTTATAGTTATTATGCCTTCGCATTGTGTTGCCGGCTTTTGCTCCAAAACCCACAAGGATGGGGTAGGTTTATTCAAGTTTCCAAGAGATCCCGAGCTGCATGCGAAGTGGGTGAGGCAAGTCAGGCGCACTCGTGACAAGTGGGAGCTCTCACCAACATCCGTCCTGTGCTCTGAACACTTCGATTTGGATTGTTTTGACACCCTTCCCAGCTTAAAAGAATCTCTTGGGTGTTCAGTTCAGCACAAACTTGTGTTGCTACCATCAGCAGTGCCTACACAGTGTTGCCAGATTGGGAGGTTTCCCGCCCAGTTGGGTGGTTTCAAGTGCATTTTGGTGGGTTTTGAACATATTTTGGGCTGGAAAACGTCAGCAGTATCTGTTGCCAGATACTGCTGAAGTTTTCCAGCCCAAAATATGTTCAAAACCCACCAAAATGCACTTGAAACCGCCCAACTGGGCGGGAAACCTCCCAATCTGGCAACACTGCCAGTATTCCAGAGGGGGTCTACTAGTAGCTATGCCGGATCCAAAGACAGTCCTCCTGTCAGAACATGTGTTGTGAAATGACATAAGATAAAGGTACGTAGAGCTATAGATTCTACATGATAATCATAAATGTAATCATAAAGTCGGCGTGATATCAGTCATGTATTTGCTTGTGAAAGCTTGCGGCTTTCATGTAACTGCTGCCTAGCAACGAGAAGCAAAGGGTAAAGAGGGTAGGCTATCATAGATTCTATTCGGAAGAGATCAACACAATTCTAGACTCCCAGAAGAGGAAGAGCTAGCACTAGAGAGTTCACCGGCGTTTTCATGCGCCATTTCCATTGAGTAGAACCAGAGTAGAACAGCCAGTGAACCGCAGCGTGTTCTTCCGCTGACGTCACAACATGGCCGCGAGCCACGGACCCAGTTTTCTTGCGCTGTGCAATTAAAAGTTGGATATTCGCGTAACAACAGCTTCTTTTCACGTAATTATAACAGAAATCTAACATGTTTGCCATGTTGTATAGTTTATTTAAGAAATTGCATAGAGTCATGTTCTTGTCATCAGCCCTTTAAGTCCAGTGGCTGACGGGGGCCTTTCTGTGTGGAGTTTGCATGTTCTCCCCGTGTCTGTGTGGGTTTCCTCCGGGTGCTCCGGTTTCCCCCACAGTCCAAAGACATGCAGGTTAAGTTAATTGGTGGCTCTAAATCGACCGTAGGTGTGAATGTGAATGGTTGTTTGTATCTGTGTGTCAACACTGTGATGACTTGGTGACTTGTCCAGGGTGTACCCCGCCTCTCGCCCATAGTCAGCTGGCATAGGCTCTAGCTTGCCTGTAACCCTAAACAGGATAAGCGGTTATGGATAATGGATGAATGGATGGTTGGATGGATGGATATTTTCCTATGAAGTGACATGCATATGTACTTTTGTAGTGAAAGCTTTTTGAAATGTGATCATTGTACATCTTTTCATTTCATGATCAAGTTGAAATGTGTTATTGTTTCCCTCGGATTGTTTTGTTAATACATGTGGTGTCTTCATGAAGCCTTTTTTTTCATTAATAGTAACAAGAAGATGAAAACTAAATATTCGTCCGAAGGCCACCAAACCCCTCTTAAATTTGGCAAAATTGTTTTTGGCTGGGGGCTTTGCCCCCCTAGACCCACCACCAGGGCTTCACCCTGGACCTGACCATGGCCTGCAGCCCCTGGACCCCAGCTTTCTCATTTCTTTTTTTTTTTCAATTTGGGGTTGACAGCTATGTTCAACCATGTTAAGAATAAAAAGTGACAGTGTCAATACTACTATAAAATGCTCCAAATGGGCTGCCTTTTTTCAAAAATTTCCAGGATATATATATATATATATATATATATATATATATATATACAGTGGTGCTTGAAAGTTTGTGAACCCTTTAGAATTTTCTATATTTCTGCATAAATATGAACTAAAACATCATCAGATTTTCACACAAGTCCTAAAAGTAGATAAAGAGAACCCAGTTAAACAAATGAGACAAAAATATTATACTTGCTCATTTATTTATTGAGGAAAATGATCCAATATTACATATCTGTGAGTGGCAAAAGTATGTGAACCTTTGCTTTCAGTATCTGGTGTGACCCTCTTGTGCAGCAATAATTGCAACTAAACGTTTGCGGTAACTGTTGATCAGTCCTGCACACCGGCTTGGAGGAATTTTAGCCTATTCCTCCATACAGAACAGCTTCAACTCTGGGATGTTGGTGGGTTTCCTCACATGAACTGCTCGCTTCAGGTCCTTCCACAACATTTCGATTGGATTAAGTTCAGGACTTTGACTTGGCTGTTCCAAAACATTCACTTTATTCTTCTTGAACCATTCTTTGGTAGAACGACTTGTGTGCTTAAGGTCATTGTCTTGCTGCATGACCCACCTTCTCTTGAGATTCAGTCCATGGACAGATGTCCTGACATTTTCCTTTAGAATTCGCTGGTATAATTCAGAATTCATTGTTCCATCAATGATGGCAAGCCGTCCTGGCCCAGATGCAGCAAAACAGACCCAAACTGTGATACTACTACCACCATGTTTAACAGATGGGATAAGGTGGTTATGCTGGAATGCAGTGTTTTCCTTTCTCCAAACATAACACTTCTCATTTAAACCAAAAAGTTCTATTTTGGCTCATCCGTCCACAAAACATTTTTCCAATAGCCTTCTGGCTTGTCCACGTGATCTTTAGCAAACTGCAGACAAGCAGCAATGTTCTTTTTGGAGAGCAGTGGCTTTCTCCTTACAACCCTGCCATGCACACCATTGTTGTTCAGTGCTCTCCTGATGATGGACTCATGAACATTAACATTAGCCAATGTGAGAGAGGCCTTCAGTTGCTTAGAAGTTACCCTGTAGTCCTTTGTGACCTCGCCGACTATTACATGCCTTCCTCTTGGAGTGATCTTTGTTGGTCGACCACTCCTGGGGATGGTAACAATGATCTTGAATTTCCTCCATTTGTACACAATCTGTCTAACTGTGGATTGGTGGAGTCCAAACTTTTTAGAGATGGTTTTGTAACCTTTTCCAGCCTGATGAGCATCAACAACGCTTTTTCTGAGGTCCTCAGAAATCTTCTTTGTTTGTGCCATGATACACTTCCACAAACATGTGTTGTGAAGATCAGACTTTGATAGATCCCTGTTCTTGAAATAAAACAGGGTGCCCACTCACACCTGACTGTCATCCCATTGATTGAAAACACCTGACTCTAATTTCACCTTCAAATTAACTGCTAATCCTAGAGGTTCACATACTTTTGCCACTCACAGATATGTAAGATTGGATCAGTTTCCTCAAAAAACAAATGACCAAGTATAATATTTTCATCTCATTTGTTTAACTGGGTTCTCTTGATCTACTTTTAGGACTTGTGTGAAAATCTGATGATGTTTTAGGTTATATTTATGCAGAAATATAGAAAATTCTAAAGGGTTCACAAACTTTCAAGCACCACTGTGTATATATAAATAAATAAATAAATAAGAGACTTTAGATTGTAGACTTTTAACATTGGTTTAATCCCAAAGCTTCACTTAGGGTTGAAGCTAATCCTCTTCCGTATCTCCATCTTGAAGTGCAGTTTTATTCTGTTCAAACTGCACATTTACTCTGCAGGCAGAGGTGAAGGAGCTTTGAAATTGAAGAGCTTTACACACTATGAGACTGACAAAAAAGAAAAGTCCACCCTGAAACATGTGAAATATGTTTTGATTGAAATATCTGTGATGTGTTTCACCATTCTGATCTGGAGTTCACCATTTTCCAGTGATGTTCAATGTCATATTAATGAGAAACTCAACACAGAAATATTAGAATAATATTAGAGACATATAATAATAATAATAATAATAATAATAATAATAGTTCAAAAACAAAGGGCGGCACGGTGGTGTAGTGGTTAGCGCTGTCGCCTCACAGCAAGAAGGTCTGGGTTCGAGCCCCGTGGCCGGCGAGGGCCTTTCTGTGCGGAGTTTGCATGTTCTCCCCGTGTCCGCGTGGGTTTCCTCTGGGTGCTCCGGTTTCCCCCACAGTCCAAAGACATGCAGGTTAGGTTAACTGGTGACTCTAAATTGACCGTAGGTGTGAATGTGAGTGTGAATGGTTGTCTGTGTCTATGTGTCAGCCCTGTGATGACCTGGCGACTTGTCCAGGGTGTACCCCACATTTCGCCCGTAGTCAGCTGGGATAGGCTCCAGCTTGCCTGCGACCCTGTAGAACAGGATAAAGCGGCTAGAGATAATGAGATGAGATGAGTTCAAAAACAAGCCCCCCCCCCAAAAAAAATGGAATAAAGGTATTTGATGATGAGTGTTTTTTTTTCAAGAATTATTATTCTAGCACTTTTCACAAATTGCTCCTGTCACTTTGCCGATTTGTTGACATTCTTAATCTTTAAGCATTAAAATTTGTTGATTTTTTTTTTTTACACAAGTTCAAAAGCTCAAATAAGGTTGAAAATTACATAATTGAAATGTCCAAGGAAGAATTCAATAAATGTCCAAAGCTATTCTGTACCTCGGCACGACAGCAAGATGGCACTTTCTGGGAAAAAAAAAACAAAACAAAATTAAAATAAATAAATAAATAAATGCAATTCATTTCTATAAGGTTTTTATTTATCAAATTTGCTAAATAAATAAGTAAATAAATAAAATGTTCTGTTTCTCAAAATCCAGTGAATGTGGATGGAATAAAACAGTTATTCCACTCAATCTCATTGTACATGGCTCATAGCCAACTTGGCTATCAGGTCATGTAAGACTCGATTTTGTGGTATAATTGTTAAATATGACAGTTCTCCATTGGGTTTATTCCTTTTTTTTTAGTTATTTGAACCTGGCGAACACTGAGTCAGAACTCGAAACTTCTTTACCTTTTACAGTGTCATGCAAATGTTTGGGCACCCTTGCTGAAAATGTCTGTTACTGTGAATAGTTAATTGAGCAGAAGATGAACTGATCACCAAAAGGCATAAAGGTCAAGATGGCACATTTCTTTTCAGCGTTTTATGCAGGATTTGTGTATCATTTTTGTTTTGTACAACTGGAGAGTGAAAAAAGAAAAGGAACACCATGTGAAAGTTTGGGCACCCCAATACATTTGAGTTCTCAGGTAACTTTTACCAAGGTTCCAGACCTTAATTAGCTTATTGAGGTGTAGCTTGTTCAAATTCTTTGTTAGGAAAGGTCACATGATGCAGATTTCAAAGCTGTATAAATTCTCTGACTCCTCAAACTTGTCCCTAAAATCAACAGCCATGGTCTCCTCTACACTGCAAAAAAATTATATCTTAGCAAATGAAAATATCTTGAAAATAGTTGAAACAATCTAACATTTCCTATTAGAAGAATACAAGACACCAATTCTGAGATTATTAAACTTAGTTCAAGATTGCAACCAACTAATTCTAAGGTGTCTTATCAAGTAAAAATATCTGTCCATGCAACAAGATAATTTCACTCGTATTAAGTAACTTTCTCCTCAAATTCAGTTTTCAATTTTTTGCAATGTAAGCAACTCCCTAGCATTCTGAAAAATAAAATAATTGATGCTCACAAAGCAGGAGAAGGCTACAAAAACATAGCAAAGTGTTTTCAGGTAGCGGTTTCCTCAGATTGTAATGTTAACGTTAATGTAAGAAATGGCAGTTAACAGAAACAGTGGAGATCAAGGTGAAGTCTGGAAGATGAAGAAAACTTTCTGAAAGAACTGCTCATTGGATTGCTAGCAGGGCAAATAAACAAAAAAAAAACTCTTTGACTGCAAAAGACCTTCAGAAAGATTTAGCAGACCCTGGAGTGGTGGTGCACTGTTCTACTATGCAGTGACACCTGAACAAATATGACCTTCATGAGAGAGTCATCAGAAGAAAACCATTCCTGCATCCTAGCCACAAAATTTAGTATCTGAAGTTTGCAAATGAACATCTAAGCAAGCCTGATGCAGTTTGAAAACAAGTCCTGTGGACTGATGAAATCAAAATAGAACTTTTTGGCCACAATGTGCAAAGGTATGTTTGGAGAAAAAAAGGTGCCAAATTCCAGGAAAAGAACACCTATCCAACTCTGAAGCATGGGTGTGGATCAATCATGCTTTGGGGCTGTGTTGCAGCCAGTGGCACAGGGCACATTTCATTGGTCAAGGGAAGCATGGATTCAAATAAATACCAGCAAATTCTGGAAGCAAACATCACACCATCTGTAAAAAAGTTAAAAAGAGGATGGGTCCTACAATAAGACAATGATCCAAAGCACACCTCAAAATCTACAATGGAATACCTCAAGAGGCACAAGTTGAAGTTTTTGCCATGGCCCTCACAGACCTAAACATCACTGAAAATCTGTGGATAGATCTCAAAAGAGCAGTGCATGCAAGACAGCCCAAGAAACTTGTAGAACTGGAAGCCTTTTGCAAGGACGAATGCGCGAAAATCCCCCAGGTAAGAACTGAAAGATTATTAGCTGGCTACAAAAAGTGTTTACAAGCTGTGATACTTGCCAAAGGGGGTGTTACTAAGTACTGACCATGTTAGGTGCCCAAACTTTTGCTTCAGGTCCTTTTCATTTTTTGGTATTTTACACCCGTAAATGATGGAAATAAAAATGTAATCTTGCGGAAAATATTAAAGAAATGTGTCATCTTTACCCTTATGCTTTTTGGTAATCAGTTCATCTTCTGCTCACTTAACTATTCACAGTAACAGACATTTTCAGCAAGGGTGCCCAAACTTTTGCATGCCACTGTATTTTGTCTGGACTCTGTCACTGAGAATTAGATAGTAATAAATGTGGTTTAATTCACTTCCATTCCCCTTTCATCCTGAAACTGAACATCCCTGGATACCACAATGGTAGGAACAACACATTCTGATATAATTTCAAACATTACCTAACCATTAATTCTCTCAGTGTCCTATCTTGTGGTACCCAGGCTGTGTCTCATTAAATAAAATACATTGTGATTTATAGCCTGGTTATCATCACATATTACCTCCATTTGCTGCATTAACTGCCCATAGACCTTTCTTTGGTGGAAGAATGGAGTGCATATTACAGGATGCTGAAAGCTACAGCAAGAGATTAATAATGGTATGAATAAAGACTTGGCCTGCCTGGGTCGGTGGTTGATTGAACTGAAATTCAAAAATGATTTTCTATTTTCAAACAAAATCGGGTGGTATGGTGTGTGTGTGTGTGTGTGTGTGTGTGTGTGTGTGTGTGTGTGTGTGTAGACAAGAAAAATGTGTAATAGTAAACATAATATTTAGATTTATTAAAGCCCAAGCTTGTAGTACTTGAGTCCAGGACTCGTGCCTTAATTTTAAGGACTCATGAATTGACTTGGACTTGAGCATTGATGACTCAGATTTGGACTTGGACTCATATATTAACTGCATTCGGACTCATAAATTGGAGACAAGGACTCAGATTTTTTTTATGCTTTTGTAACATGCAATAATAATTTGGCATAAGATATTTATATTTATATCTACATTAATTTTTATGCTAATTTTGTGCAAGAGAATGCACATTCACCTGTTCATACGTCATTTTCAGGAACAAACTAATGCTAATGGTGCTAAAATGCCTGAAAAGAACGCCCCTAGGATTGTCCGCTTTGCTTATACAGACTTCTCGTGAAGTGGGAAAAAATGCACTGCTATGTGTTCCATATGTAGAAGAACTATCGTGGAGATGACGGGGACAACCTCGAACTTCAATCGTCATTTGGCAAGACTCCACCCAGAGAAGTAAGTGACACACTATGTTCATTGCTCTGTTGATAGTGGGCGGGGCTTGCTGACTGATGAACTAGCTTTTTATCTGTGGCTAATTAACTAAAATGGGGCAGTCAAGCAGTAATGTTAGTCCAATAAAGTAGCAGAGACGGTTTCACATAAAGGCAGCAATAGCCACTGTCAAATGGTGTGGTTGGAGTCTTGTTCTCAGACTCGACTCGGATCAATAGTGGACTCGACTCGAAATTTTCTTTAATGACTTGGACTTGACTCGGACTTGAACACTGGGGACTCGAGACTAGACTCGGACTCGACGTTGAGTAACTCAACTACAGCACTGCTAAAGCCACATCACACTTGATTTCTAGAATATTTCTGATCAGAAGGTGATGATTAATTTTCTATAATAGTAGCTGTAATTTAAATCACAGGTTGATATTCATGTTATTGTTATTAGCTCTTCCAGCCAACAGGCCAATGAGCTTATGCCATCATGTGTTGTCCGGCGTCGTCCACGTTTCATGAAAATCGCTTCTTCTCTCTCAATTCTTCACTGATTTTTATTCTTTTTGGCAAGAAGGTAGGTCTGCCTGGGGTGCATATAGCTTTGACCCAGATTTTCTTAATTGCAATTAATCATGAAGATATGGAGTAATTAAGCCCTAACAAGCAGTTTCCACACAAATTGCTTCTTCTCCCTCAATTCTTCACTGATTTTGTTTCTTTCTGGCAGGAAGGTAGGGGCACCAAGGGTGCATACAACTTCTACCCAGATTTGCTTAATTACAATTATTAATGAAGTTATGGACCAATTAAACCTTAATGTTAAGCTCAACAGAAATGGCTTCTTCTCAGTCAATTCCTAGACGTTTTGGATTCTTTCCGGCAAATACCGTAGGTAGGTATTCCTAGAGTGGATATAGCTTCTATATATATAGCTTGTATATCATGTATATACCTTGCAACATTTATTGTGCAAGGTGGCCCACTTTAGATCGTTCCTTCTGGACTAGACG
The DNA here is from genome assembly GCF_027579695.1 of Neoarius graeffei. Lineage (NCBI taxonomy): Eukaryota > Metazoa > Chordata > Actinopteri > Siluriformes > Ariidae > Neoarius > Neoarius graeffei. The sequence continues at coordinate 17,086,684 of NC_083576.1, read as the reverse complement.
GGCCTGGAGTGAGCTACACCGTCATTGATGGTCTTGTTTTGTAATACCATCATAATGTTAATGCTATCATTTCTATAGTATGAGCTGATTCACAGAGGCTTGTATGGTGGACACTCAACATAACCCAGGACTATAATGAATGGATTTAAAACAATGTGTTGTTATTGAGCAATAAAAAAAAAAGTATTATCATTGAAATGGTGACGCAGTAAGGGTATTTTATTTAACAGTTCTAAAAGGACTCTCCAGTATCAGCACTTTGTAACAGCAAGTATGTTTTCTGCTTTGGGAAAGTCTTCAAGACAGGTAACCTTGTGCTTTTTCCTGTCAATGACAAGGTAGGTGAGGGAACAGCTGTTTATATTTGCTATAACCTTAGTGATAGATAAAGCTTGTCTCACATACTGTACATTCCATAACATTAAACATAACTGCTATAAATGATTAGAAGTACAATGTACAAGGAAAAATTGCAATTCATGGAAAAATGATGTGGTATGAGGAATAAAACACTTCCACTGGAAAATAATTAACCCCTTAACAGTAACAGTATCTCTGCTTCACATCCACATCACACCACCTCGTCACTGATTATTTACCACAGGAGTCTTCAGGACAGAGGAGTTTACACATTCTGTTTTTTTTTTTGTAAAAGAGACTAGTGAGGAAACGACTGTTCATAGCCATTATACTAGAAGTGATACATATTCATGGGTAGTCCACAATGTTACATGTAACTATAAATGGATAAAAAAGCATCTTTTTTTTCAGCTGCTCCCGTTAGGGGTCGTCACGGCGGATTTGTTCCGCATATTTGTTTTGGCATAGGTTTTACACCAAATGCCCTTCCTAACGCAACCCTCCCCAATCTATCTGGGCTTGGGACTGGCACTAAGTACACAGTGGCTGGTTTAACCCCAGTGGCTGAGTGTTTTACCTGATCTGCATGTCTTTGAAGTGAGGTAGGAAAGCATAGCACCCGGAGGAAACCTATGCAAACACAGGGAGAACACGCAAACTACAAACAAAAAGGCCCCCATCATCTTTGAACCCAGAACCTTCTGTCTGTGAGGCAACAGTGTGCACCACTGCATCATCATGCCACCCATAGATATATATACACCAATTTTAATTTATTACTAAACAATATGTGAAGATTTAAAAAATATATATTGTTGAGTAGCAAACTAAATTGGGGCGGCATGGTGGTGTAGTGGTTAGCACTGTCGCCTCACAGCAAGAAGGTCCGGGTTCGAGCCCTGTGGCCGACAAGGGCCTTTCTGTGCGGAGTTTGCATGTTCTCCCCGTGTCCGTGTGGGTTTCCTCTGGGTGCTCCGGTTTCCCCCACAGTCCAAAGACATGCAGGTTAGGTTAACTGGTGACTCTAAATTGACCGTAGGTGTGTGAGCGTGAATGGTTGTCTGTGTCTATGTGTCAGCACTGTGATGACCTGGCGACTTGTCCAGGGTGTACCCTGCCTTTTGCCCGTAGTCAGCTGGGACGGGCAGAGATAATGAGATGAGAACAAACTAAATTGTGTAATTGTTAGCAAATTGCTGTGCTAAAAGAGGAATAAAACACTTTGGGACACGCCATTACTGTAAAATAATAAACCTTCAGTTGGCAACAGTCACTCTACCTGTTGTTGGTTATTTTCCTAAAGCAGTACACCCCATCACATTTTATTCCTTACCTAATGCATAGCTGTGGAAAACATTTGGCTCACTTAAAAACAATGAAATTAAAAACACAATCTTGCTTAGAAATGAAGTCTTGCCAATTAAGTGAATATGAATCCACTTTTTTTTTTTTTGTATTTCACTGTTTGGCCATTGTAATTCCCAGTGCTGACTATTTCATCTGTGGAGAACAAAAAGAAAAAGACAGCAACAATGGCTAGCATAATGAAAAAATTAAATATTCCATCACAAATAATAGAAGCATCACATTTCTGAGTGTAACTTTTTGACCAGCTACGTTCTGCCAGACCAGATTCCATTATTTGTCTGACAGAAAAGAGTTTATTACTGGAAGAATATACATTTATTAAGCCTTCTTTCACTGCTTTTATGGCAAATAAATGATGACTAAACAGACATGACCACTTATCTTAATAACTCCCTTTTCTCGACAGACACCATTTTGCTTCCAGCACACATACAAATTCAGTCGTTATATCTTGTTTAGTGTGATAATAAAAGTGTGATACAAAGCCTTTTCCACTGCAAAATGCAATCATTATTGAGACAAAAAAAAAATATATTGTTTGGTCCTATTTACCACACGTGTCTCAAGAAACCATTCATTTATCGTGGTATTCGTTCAAAACAGGCATTCCGCCGTGTGTTGAATCATGATCACAGAAACAGAGGAGGTTCCAAGTTTCTTCTCAATTGGCAACAACAAACATAACAGATACACACGAACTAATGCAGCTACTTGAGGGTGTTTATCATCTTATTTTTTGGTTGTTTAGGAACATTATATGCAGCTGAGTGCAAAAGTGTGTTGCCGCCAATGTTTTAAATGAAAAAAAAAGTAAATGTACAACCCTGATTCCAAAAAAGTTGGGACAAAGTACAAATTGTAAATAAAAACGGAATGCAATGATGTGGAAGTTTCAAAATTCCATATTTTATTCAGAATAGAACATAGATGACATATCAAATGTTTAAACTGGGCGGCACGGTGGTGTAGTGGTTAGCGCTGTCGCCTCACAGCAAGAAGGTCCGGGTTCGAGCATCGAGACATGCAGGTTAGGTTAACTGGTGACTCTAAATTGATCGTAGGTGTGAATGTGAGTGTGAATGGTTGTCTATGTGTCAGCCCTGTGATGACCTGGCGACTTGTCCAGGGTGTACCCCGCCTTTCGCCCGTAGTCAGCTGGGATAGGCTCCAGCTTGCCTGCGACCCTGTAGAAGGATAAAGCGGCTAGAGATAATGATGATGATGATGTTTAAACTGAGAAAATGTATAATTTAAAGAGAAAAATTAGGTGATTTTAAATTTCATGACAACAACACATCTCAAAAAAGTTGGGACAAGGCCATGTTTACCACTGTGAGACATCCCCTTTTCTCTTTACAACAGTCTGTAAACGTCTGGGGACTGAGGAGACAAGTTGCTCAAGTTTAGGGATAGGAATGTTAACCCATTCTTGTCTAATGTAGGATTCTAGTTGCTCAACTGTCTTAGGTCTTTTTTGTCGTATCTTCCGTTTTATGATGCGCCAAATGCTTTCTATGGGTGAAAGATCTGGACTTCAGGCTGGCCAGTTCAGTACCCGGACCCTTCTTCTACGCAGCCATGATGCTGTAATTGATGCAGTATGTGGTTTGGCATTGTCATGTTGGAAAATGCAAGGTCTTCCCTGAAAGTGACGTCGTCTGGATGGGAGCATATGTTGCTCTAGAACCTGGATATACCTTTCAGCATTGATGGTGTCTTTCCAGATGTGTAAGCTGCCCATGCCACACGCACTAATGCAACCCCATACCATCAGAGATGCAGGCTTATGAACTGAGCGCTGATAACGACTTGGGTTGTCCTTCTCCTCTTTAGTCCGAATGACACGGCATCCCTGATTTCCATAAAGAACTTCAAATTTTGATTCGTCTGACCACAGAATAGTTTTCCACTTTGCCACAGTCTATTTTAAATGAGCCTTGGCCCAGAGAAGACATCTGCACTTCTGGATCATGTTTAGATACGGCTTCTCCTTTGAACTATAGAGTTTTAGCTGGCAACGGCGGATGGCACGGTGAATTGTGTTCACAGATAATGTTCTCTGGAAATATTCCTGAGCCCATTTTGTGATTTCCAATACAGAAGCATGCCTGTATGTGATGCAGTGTCATCTAAGGGCCCGAAGATCACGGGCACTAAGTATGGTTTTCCGGCCTTGAACCTTACGCACAGAGATTCTTCCAGATTCTCTGAATCTTTTGATGATATTATACACTGTAGATGATGATATGTTCAAACTCTTTGCAATTTTAGACTGTTGAACTCCTTTCTGATATTGCTCCACTATTTGTCGGCGCAGAATTAGGGGGATTGGTGATCCTCTTCCCATCTTTACTTCTGAGAGCCGCTGCCACTCCAAGATGCTCTTTTTATACCCAGTCATGTTAATGACCTATTGCCAATTGACCTAATGAGTTGCAATTTGGTCCTCCGGCTGTTCCTTTTTTGTACCTTTAACTTTTCCAGCCTCTTATTGCCCCTGTCCCAACTTTTTTGAGATGTGTTGCTGTCATGAAATTTCAAATGAGCCAATATTTGGCAAGAAATTTCAAAATGTCTCACTTCCGACATTTGATATGTTGTCTATGTTCTATTGTGAATACAATATCAGTTTTTGAGATTTGTAAATTATTGCATTCCGTTTTTATTTACAATTTGTACTTTGTCCCAATTTTTTTGGAATCGGGGTTGTATATTTATTTAATGATTTATCTGCAGAATATTGTTCCAAGATGTTAAAAACAAAATGTTGATGTACACTGCAACAATCCAAAATATAAGGTCAAATCAATATAAAAATGTTTTGAAAAGAAGTTGTGCCACATGCTTATCAAAACTGGACAAATTGGTTTACATGAGATAAGATAGATTGATTTACTTTATTGATCCAAAGCTGAGAAATTGTTTTGTTACAGCAGCAAGTTATCAGACATGCGAAAAGAAAAAGACACACTGACTACACAATATACAGATAAAAATCCATCCATTCATTATCCGTAACCACTTATCCTGTGCAGGGTTGCAGGCAAGCTGGAGCCTATCCCAGCCGACTATGGGCAAGAGGTGGGGTACACCCTGGACAAGTTGCCAAATCATTGCAGGGCTGACACATAGACACAGACAACCATTCACACTCACACCTACGGTCAATTTAGAACCACCAATTAGCCTAACCTGCATGTCTTTGGACTGTGGGGGAAACCGGAGCACCCGGAGGAAACCCACACAGACACGGAGAGAACATGCAAACTCCACACAGAAAGTCCCCTGTTGGCCACTGGGCTTGAACCCAGAGCCTTCTTGCTGTGAGGTAACAGTGCAAACCACTACACCATCGTGCCGCCCTTCAGATAAAAATTTCACAAGGCTTTATACATGTGAATGTGCATTAATAGTGCTAAAAACAAGAATTGTGCTAAATTGAAGATAAAAACTGTGCAAAGGTGGCAGTATTGAACAGAAGACAAATAAATAAATATACACAAATAAATTAATGGTGCAAAGTGACTAATGACAGTAAACAAATAGCTCTGGCAGTGCAAAAGTTACAGGAGAAACCTCTTATTATAGCTCTTCCATCTTAAGATATGATGTGTTGTGGGTTCTGAGATACTTTTCAGCTCAGCATGGTTGTACAAAGGTGTTATTTGAGTTCCTATACTGAAAACTCAAACACAGTTATTTGAGTTATGGCCACTCACAGGATCTTTTGTCTTGTCTTGCTTTTTATTCTTGTCTGTTTATGCATGAAAATCCCAGGAGATCATCAGTTTGTGAAATACTGAAACCCATCTGATACCATCTACCATGACACAGTCAAAGCCACTGAGATTTTATATATATATGTTTTTACCTTGTCTTGTTCTGTAAGGAGTCAGTCAGGTTAAAGATGTCTAATACCTTTCTGTGTACTTTTCTTACACAGTGTCATGCCTTGATCATAGGTAGTTATGTGCCATAGCAAAACAGACAGATTGCTGAATAAATGTAGTTTGTAAACTGATATCAACTGTCAAATTGTCGATGATGATCTTGCATTGTCACATCATTGTCAAAACAGAGAACAGCTCACAGACACATGGATACCAAAGACAAAGAATAAATAAATCAGTGATTATTTCTCCATGGGCGGCACGGTGGTGTAGTGGTTAGCGCTGTCGCCTCACAGCAAGAAGGTCCGGGTTTGAGCCCCGTGGCCAGCGAGGGCCTTTCTGTGTGGAGTTTGCATGTTCTCCCCATGTCCGCGTGGGTTTCCTCCAGGTGCTCCGGTTTCCCCCACAGTCCAAAGACATGCAGGTTAGGTTAACTGGTGACTCTAAATTGACCGTAGATGTGAGTGTGAATGGTTGTCTGTGTCTATGTGTCAGCCCTGTGATGACCTGGCGACTTGTCCAGGATGTACCCCGCCTTTCGCCCGTAGTCAGCTGGGATAGGCTCCAGCTTGCCTGCGACCCTGTAGAATAGGATAAAGCGGCTAGAGCTAATGAGATGAGATTATTTCTCCATGAAGTTAGTCTGAACAGATCGGTTAAGTGAAGAGATGATGTTGATGAGGTTCATGTTTAAAAGCAAGCTAGTGACTTTTACCTCAGGTAAAGAAACAGTCTGAATGACCCTGATAATGAAGTGTATGATAATGTAGACAGTGCTGATAATAAAGTCAGAACACATTTCCCATTGTAAATTGATATCATTCTTTTCAATTTGTCAGTGATGTTGTTTTTTTGGAGTAGAGTATAGAGTCCCAGTTAAAAGTTTGGACACATTCTAATTCACTGTTTTTTTTTTTTTTATTTGCATTAATTAAAAATCACTTCATGTCTTAAAGTAATGATGGATGTTGTTTCTCTTTACTTACTTGAGCAGTTCTTGACATAATATGGATTACTGCAGTTGTGGTGTTGAATAGGGCTATTTACTGTATTGTTATTATTTACTGTTTACTATTTGATCTCAAATACATTAAGAAGGTAAGAAATTGCACTAATTAACTTTTGACAAGGCATACCTGTTAATTGAAAAGCATTCCAGGTGACTACCTCATGAAGCTGGTTAAGATAATGCCAATAGTGTGCAAAGTATCATCAAGGTAAACAGTGGCTACTTTGAAGAATCTAAAATATGAAACATTTTGTTTTTTAACACTTCTTTTGTTGTTTATACGCTCACTGGCCACTTTAATCGGAACTTGTTCTTGATTCTAAGATCCCTGTTCTTGGCTGCAGGAGTGGAACCCAATGTGCTCTTCTGCTGTTGCATGCTGAGATGCTTTTCTGCTCACCATGGTTGTAAAAAGTGATTATATGAGTTACTATGTCCTTCCTGACAGCTCAACCCAATCTGGCCATTTTCCTCTGACCTCTCTTATCAACAAGGCGTTTGTTTCCACCCACAGACCTCTCGTTCGCTCAATGTTTTTTGTCTTTTGCACCATTCTGTGTACACTCTAGAGCAGTGGCGGCTCCTGAATTTTTTTTCGGGGGGGCAATTTTCCCCCGTTATGTCTACATGGACCGTAAATGTCCACAGGACTGAAGTAAATTGACCTAGGTAGCAAATCAATTGGCCGAACTTGTTTTTGCCTGGTAAATTCAGATATCAATATAGACAATATCTCTTCTCTCCACTAGGTGGCAACACTAAACAAGTTAAAGGTGGCAAACTAAGGTAGCCTAGTAAACTAGACCCACCCGCCTAGCGGCCAAAAATATTTTTGCCTACGAGTGGCAACTATTCACATTTAGTGGTTAGCGCTGTCGCCTCACAGCAAGAAGGTCCTGGGTTCGAGCCCCGGGGCCGGCAAGGGCCTTTCTGTGCGGAGTTTGCATGTTCTCCCCGTGTCCGCGTGGGTTTCCTCCGGGTGCTCCGGTTTCCCCCACAGTCCAAAGACATGCAGGTTAGGTTAACTGGTGACTCTAAATTGACCGTAGGTGTGAATGTGAGTGTGAATGGTTGTCTGTGTCTATGTGTCAGCCCTGTGATGACCTGGCGACTTGTCCAGGGTGTACCCCGCCTTTCGCCCGTAGTCAGCTGGGATAGGCTCCAGCTTGCCTGCGACCCTGTAGAAGGATAAAGCGGCTAGAGATAATGAGATGAGATGAGAAATTCTGCAGTTTTTTTTCCCAAGAATTCCTCCAGAAAGCCATGCCTTAAAAGGAAATTTAAAGTATTACAAGCATGTCAATGAACACAAAAGGCTTTAGTTATTTAGCTATATACACACAAGGTTACACAAGGTTTTGTAGTCAGTGCAACTTGGCTTAACAAGTTGGAAAAAAGGTAAGGTGCTGCTGGCTCCAATGAACACATATACTGTACAATATATAAAAACTGAAAATATGCTTAATGTACACCAAGTCAGAGAGAACTTGAGGCTACTGAAATATTCCAAGCATGGCAATGTTAAACTGCCATTGGTAAAACAAAAACATGGCAATGTTAAACTGTCACTGGTAACACACACACAAAAACAACTTTTGCCTAGTAAATTCAAATATCAGATATCACTGTACCATCTGCTGTGCTACTTCCGGGGTGGAAGAGAACGCAAGGGTAGCAAAAAAGAGCTACATCACAGCCAGCTCGCCAAGTTGCGTTTTCCAGCCCAAAATCATGTTCAAAACCCGCCAAAATGCACAATCTGGCAACACTTGCGCGGCGCAACAGGCGTATGACGTAAGCACGCTGCTTGTGCGAGCACATAAAACCTAATAGAAAATGCATTGGGAGCAGGATTTTCGAAAAAAAACGTACGTACCATTAGTGTCAATGGGAGATTTTGGGGCAAATCTGAACCTGACAGAAATCGCCCCAAAAGGGCGTGGCTACACCAGGCGCGACCTTAGCCTGATTGGACAATGACATTACTGTTGCCGTGGTAGTAGGAGTAGATAAAAAAAATAATAAAATCTCCCTCCCTGTTTGGGAGTGCGTCGCCCAAATCGCCCCTATTAACGAGCCGCCAGTGCTCTAGAGACTGTTGTGTGTGAAAACACCAGGAGATCAGCAGTTTCTCATTGAAATACTCAAACCAGTCCATCTGGCTCAAACCAACACCCATGCCACAGTGAAAGTCATACTTTGAGATCACAGTTTTTCCTATTCTGATGTTTGAAGTGAACATTGACTGAAGATCTTGATTTGTATCTGCATGATTTTGTGCATTGTGCTGCTGTCAGATGATTGGCTGGTGACATAACTGCATAAAACGGCAGGTGTCTGGGTGTTCCTAATAAAGTGGCCGGTGAGTATATGTTCCATATGCTATTTCATAGCTTTGATACCTTGAGTATTGTTTGTCAAAATACAGAAAAACCTATATAAATGAGTAGGTGTGTCCAAACTTTTGACTGCTACTGTAAATATAGAGCTACATTTGTGACCACCTACGCCAGTGGACAGAAATATGCTTTGCCTTGTCATGCCTTGTTTTTGGTGTGTGCCAAAATTATCACAAAAATGGAGCCCTGAGTGTCTTGTTGCTATAAATTACAACTTAGTTTTCTTGCATTTATCCCAAGGGTACTCTCAAACTGTGTGATATTTAAAGATATCCAATTATCTTACTTGCACATTGTTTGACTTGAATAAAAAAGTGATTTTTCATGCATAAAGAGAAAAATAAAATGGAGATCAATTGATTTTTTCCTTTTTATTTCTTCATGGAGCACTTTTCCAGCACAGCATAAAAATGAGAATAAATTATACTGGCAGAGACAATTTCATTTTGTGATTTCTTAGACTTCATTATACTCGCTGTAGATGCAGACCTGTGATCTGGTTGATCAAGCATATGCCAATTTGGTACTGCGGGCTCTGTTTATGATATAGCTTTTCCCCAAATGAGCACGGAGTCCACGCTTAGAGAAGCAGTGAAAATTGGGTCGACATATTCATCTCCCTTCAGCGACATCCTTTCACAGTCTCTTCCCCATATGACTGACGTGAGTGATCTGAGTGCACACGAATCTTCACAATCAGGAGATTTGGATGTTTTTTTAAGGATTTGGGCTGAACAGATTGGTGCGCCATGTGCCAAAATCTTTCCAGGCTTAGGGTATGAGCAAAATGTTCTGTATGTTAGTAAAATCTGCTAAATGTTCTGCACCCCCAGATTGTGAATTATTACTCAGCTCTGACATTTGGCATGTTTTTTTTTTTTTTTTCATTTTGATGCATTATCTGCTTGCCTAGCTGGCTATTCGTGCTGTTATTTTCAATAAGGTTGTGCTCATAAAGGGTGGAAAAAAGCATTACCCAGTACCACTGTAGTAAGAAGATAATTATGTTCACAGCTTCAGTGCTTACCATATATTTATCTATTCTTCACAGTCATAATACCTATAATAGGAGTGAGTAGTTCTACAAATGCTTTTAAAAATCAAGACCTGCATACAGTATGCTGGGTGTGAAAGCTTATATTATTGAGGATTCTTTGGTAGTCCGGTCTCAAGGGACCATCATTGTTGCACTCCTGGAGTGGTTTCTGCTGGAGTGGACTCTCCAGGACCTGAAGCCTGGGCAAAAGGTATGGAGATCCTGGGCTGCCCAAACATCAGAATCCCCCTCTTGACCTTGATGGTGGTAATCCAAAGGAATGCAAAGCATGACGTTTGGTGCCATCTTGGCTGCAGGTTTGGGCTCAGGGTATCTTCCCCTAGATGGACTGGTGAACGAACTCCGTCTACCCGTGTACTATTTACTCATAGCTGGCGGTCTGGCTCATGGGCATCAAGGTGTGTCCAGATGCTGGTGGGCCATGCACGTCACATGTCTGGGGGCCAGACCTCCTCCGAGCTCCCTGCAGCTTAGCCTGGGGCCTTGCAGTGCCCAGTTTCTATCTGTAGCTACATGGAGGCACTGCATAGGACTTGCTGTGGAGAGGCTATGTACTGGCAGGAAAGACTTATGCACTCGGCTCTCTTTTCACAGTGCTGTACAGCAGCTCCGCTAGCCAGTGGTGAGGGCTGAATGTGAGAGGTGGCAAACACACAGTTGCTATGCCTACACACTAGACACATCACACAGCCATTTACATACTAGTGAGGATTATATTATCAGAAATGGATCGGAAAATAATCAGTGACAAGGTGGTGCGATGTTGCTTGATGTGAAGAAGAGATATTGTTACAACCAAGGAGTTGATTATTTTCCAACAACAGCATGCACCAAAATGTTTTAATCCTCATACCATATCAGTTTGCCAATTATTGTATTTTTTTTAACTGTATAACTATAGTATTATAGTAGTTATGTTGAATGGTTCTGACTGCAAAGTTGAATTCTGGATAAAAATGCTCTATTTTTGTTGGAGTTTTTAGATGTTTCACATTGATTTGAAGTTGAGTTGAAACTGAAGAGTTGAGCTGCTGCACACACCATGTATCCTATGTGTAAATGTTTTGCCGAGATAAAAAGTGTCCCACATTTTACGATTCCGGAGATTGCTGAAGCAAGTGAGCAACAATATCACGTGACCAGTGTGGGGCGTGTTTGACCTAATTTTAACCAAAACAAGTTGGCATGGACAAACATGGTGGACTCCACTCTCCCGCCAGTGGAAAAGAAAAGGAAAATATGAAAATGAATCCGCTAGAAAGCATGCCAGAAAAGTGATGAAAACTAAAAGGTTGTCTGGAAGAATTTGCGTGAAGGGACAGATCGACTGCTGGAATTGACTGAAGGATGAAACTGGTGGCAAATCTGATGAAGAGTTTGCAGCATTTGTCTTGGATTGGTGAGTCTAAGTATGGAGTTTTACATCTAATATTTTGATCTTACAGAGAAAGAAACAATAACACAAATGCAGTAACAGAGAAAAGCTATATTTGTCTTTTGTTTCACGGATCTATTCGTGAATGTCAACCACGAATTACAGCCCTGTGACTCAAAACTCTCTGAGGTCGATGCAGAGTCACAATGTTTTCAATGTGTCACCATCTTGGTGTTCCATAATTATGCTAATTAGTCCAAGCTCCTCATGTATGTCTGTTTCCCTGGGACCATATTGTTTGGCTCCAAGAGGTAGGATATTCGGTCCCAAAATGTCGAAACACGACCCTTCAGCACATAAAAATGATCACATCTCATCCATATGATATTGTTCTGGCAAGACAGAGGAAAATCCCATGCACAATTAAAAATAAATAAATAAATTTCAGATGACTTTGTAGTAGTATCTTTAATGTTGTGGAATGTACAGTATGTGAGACAATTTTTGATAGCAAAGATAAACAGATGTTCCTGCACCAATCTCTCTTTTCATGACTTGTCATGTGACAGAGAAACCAAAAGTGCAAAGTTCTCTATCCTGAAGACTTTCCCATGGTGGAAAATGTCCTGACCATGACAAAGCGCTGACACTGGAGACTCCTTCTAGAAATTTTAAAGAAGCATTTACTCACAGAAAGCTTAACCATATCAACACATATCTTTTTAAACTAAACTAAAGTCAAGTTCTTATCTTTATGGTGCATTCCATATAAGTCTGGATTTCCAAGTTCCCAGTTGAAAGTGGCAACTAGAACACCCTCTGAAGTCAAGTGAACCTCACTAACGTTGATTTCAAAATTCAAGGTGGCTGCTCCATGCATCAACAGCAGTGAAAGCTGTAGTAATACACTATTTGTCTGTGAAGGTTCTCAGTCATCCAGGTCATTGTAAACCGTAGGTGCTGAATAAGGCAACTGGACTTGCTTAAAATCCTTGAAGACTTTTCACCTCTCATCCGAAAGTCTTCTTCAGTTCTGTCTGACGAGTGGGGAGTTTCAGGTATTTATCCTCTAGTGGACCAAAAGCAAACCTAAGGAGAGTGCTTGAGGTCACATGGGTCTTTGACCCTCTCAGTCATCCCGTAAGTTGTTAGGGTCTCTAGAGGCCGGGTGTGAATGGTGTTAGCAGCCGAGAGGGTCATTAGGGTGATCTGTGGGTTGTTGGCTCTCTCTGTCATCATGTGAGTCATTGATGTTAGTTGAGTCTTGGTGTGGATGTGTATTCATACACTGTTCATTTGCACTTCTGTCTCATTAAATCAGTTGTACAGTAAGTACTGACTAATGTCCATCTGTGGACCGGTTGCTATGGTGTTTGTATATGCAAAATATCCTGTAGTGTCTTGTTATCTACTGGCATTGTTAAAAAAGGCTAACAATGGTGAGAACTGGGATTGCTAATTGCTAGTATTGATTTTCTGTCTTGTCCTGGAGCGCAGTCAACTTGGGTGTGATTTCATTCCCAGCTCCAACTTCCGAGGTAAACATGACAGCCATGTGATTACTGCTCGTAAAGTGGACCTGTTAGACTATTCCCTTTCAATAACCCAGACTGACAAGACACTTCACAAAGTCTTCCTCCATTATTATGCTTTGGGTGATTCGAAGCCTTTGTTCTCTGCCTGTTTTGATTTTTTTTTTTAACCATTTGTCTCTTTAGCTTTGTCTACTTACCTGACCATTTCCTTGCCTGATGTTTCGGAATCTTGCCTAGCCTTTTTATTTGTCTCTTGGTTGCATTTTTATCCTTTTATCCACAGCATTACAGAGCTAATCACACACTCTGATCACAATATACACCTGTTGTAGTATAAAAGCACATTTAATCTGTTCTTCCTCTGTGTTGAGGGGTACGTGTGCTCCTCTAATGTCAGTTCCTGATTCTGACAAACATCTACTGCTGTGATTGCTCTCGCCCTATGGACCTGCCAGAATTCATTCTGATACTTGTTACATTTGGAGCTTCTGCACTTCTGATTCACCTTCTGCTGCTGTACATGAGCTTGCATGGATACCCTAAAGAGCTGTACTTCCCAAACAGTTAATGCTGAGTTTCAGTGGATAGTCTCACATTATGGAAATATGTACATGTAGATTTGTACGTAAGAACTGCTACTACAATAAGAGACTGTCCTGGACTCATACTAGGACTCTTATGGCCCTTTTCCACTACCCTTTTTCAGCTCACTTCAGCTCGCTTCAGCTCACTTCAGCCCGACACGGCTCGCGTTTCGACTACCAAAACCCAGCACGACTCAGCTCGTTTCAGCCCTGCTTAGCCCCTAAAACTCGCACCGTTTTGGAGTGGGGCTGAAGCGAGCCAAACCGTGCCGACTGAGGTTGGGGGCGTGAGCAGACACTCCCCTGTGCACTGATTGGTGAGGAGGAGTGTCCTCACATGCCCACACACGCCCCGCGAGCGCGCTGGGATCTGTAAACACTGCAAACCCGGAAGGAGAATAATTATGAATTACGAGAATTTCTGAAGCCTTATGCGCCTCGCCTCATCTATACGCTCTTGCCAGTATCTGTCCGCGTTGTCGGTGACAACAAGCCACAGCACCAAGACCAGCAAACACTAACGACACCATGTCCTCCATGTTTATTGTTTACTATTCGGGTCGTGAGACTACCACTTAAAAGATCACTGAATCAGTGACATACAGAGCATCGTGCACGAGTTCACGGAGCGCAAGGCTCGCCGTATGCCCTTCAAATAATGCGCGCAGTAGGCTATTGATGTTTTATTATGAGCCATGTACAGTATGTCGCCGAATGTTTTTTTTGTTTCTGAGTTACATGTTCGTTTGAAGGACTTAATGTACAAAATAACATAGTTGCACCCCGGAGTGTTGAAATTGGTAAACACAGTGCATTCAGTGAGGTTTGCACCGCCCTCCTTTTATTTCTGACTCTTCCTGTCACCGTTGCAACCTCTGAGCGCTCATTCGTATGCCCTTCAAATAATGTGCGCAGTATAGGCTATTGATGTTTTATTATGAGCCATGTACAGTATCCTAATGTTTTTTGTTTCTGAGTTACATGTTCGTTTGAAGGACTTGATGTACTAAATAACATAGTTGCACCCGGTAGTGTTGAAATTGGTAAACACCGCAGTTGCGGACATTTTGTAGCCTAAAATGATGTTATGATAAGCTTTAATAAAGGGCCCGGTCATTTGCCCCGGCCCGGCTCTGACTTGTTCCGCCACTGTCACTGATGTCACTGTTTGCGCTGCTTAACGACATCACATGACGTCCACCCACTTTCGCTAACTCCACCCAATGTGTCCACCCACTTCCAGCCAGCACGGTTCAGCGCGGTTGTAGTCGAAATGCAACTCCAACAGCCCCGCTCAGCCCGACTCAGCTCGACTCGGCACGGCACGGCTCAGCCGCGTTTGTAGTGGAAAAGCGGCATTATTCACAAGACACGTGTTCTGAACATTACTGAAACACACTTAGTGCTGTTTTACTTTTCTGTACTTCACTCATATGCCTGGTGTCATCCAGAAGAGGATGTGTTTCCTTTTGTGTCTGGTTCATCTCAAGATTTCTTCGTATTGCTAATGTTGTCTGATTAACCCCAAATAAAGTTCAGACATTTACTCATGGCATTAGATATACTCCATGGAGCACAGTGAAGACCATTATCAAGAAGTGGAGAAAATATGGGACAACAGTGACATTACCTAGAACTGGATATCCCTCCAAAATTGATGAAAAGACAAGATGAAAACTGGTCAGGGAGGCTGCCAAGAGGCCTACAGCAACACTGAAGGAGCTGCAGGAATTTCTGGCAAGTACTGGTTGTGTACTACATGTGACAACAATCTCCCGTATTCTCCATATGTCTGGACTATGAGATAGGGTCAAAGAAAAACATCCAGGCCTGGCTAAATTTTGCAAAAAAATACTGTGGCAGCGGGGGTGTGGTCAAGCATCGGTCTGTGAATGGAGGGTGGAGTCAGGGAAGGTAAGTGGCAGAATCACTGCACCTGATTAGCCTGGGAAATCCCATGCTGCTTTGCACAATCATTCCGATCTGAAAAGACAGCATGGAAACTATGGTCTAAAGGCTCGCCTGAGTTAGGGAGCCAATCAGAGAGTGGAGAGGGGTGGAAAGATGGTGACGCATACTACTCGACAAACGGAAGCTTGTAGTTTATTTGGGACTGTTTACGGATCACATTTAACATGGCGGCGAGCGATACGAACCAAACTTTTGATCAAGCTTTAGACACTGTTCTGAATAGTTTAGAGCGAAAGTTTGTTTTAAAAAAAGAACAGCGTTTGGCGTTACAGTCTATTTTTGTTTTGCCTTCTCTTTCTCTTTCCTTCTCTTCTTCGCCTTCTTCGTCGCTCTAACTAAGTCACCGGGTACAACTGCCATGATTGGCCATGGGCTACGTATACGCCAAATGATAGACATTCGCAACGTCCAATAAACGGCCGTTGACAATCGTAAACCACACCTCCCCTACAAGAAATTCAATAGGCGGATTCCAGACCATATTTCACTTGTGATATGGTCTGGTGTTAACCAGACTAGCACCTGATGGGAATTAACCTGTGTTTGTGTGTCTTCCACAGTGACCATGCCCTATAAGAGGAGAGGGAGAGCAGAGGAAGGGAGTTCTCCCCAACTTGGACACTTGTGTGTGTGTGTGTGTGTGTGTGTGTGTGTGTGTGTGTGTGTGTGTGGGCGAGCTAAATGTAAGACGCTGAAAAGCGCAATAAAAGCATTTGTGAGAACTGAGTTCTGGCCTACCGTGCTTCTGTGCTCCACCCACCTTAAACTATTCTTACAAATACATCAACTCTCCCAAGAGCATGTGTGATATTGTGTTATGGTCTGTTGAAACCAAAGGTTGAACTTTTTGGCCACAATTCCAAAAGGTACTGTATGTTTGGTGCAAAAACAACACTGCACATCACCAAAAGAACACCATACCCACGGTGAAGCATGGTGGTGGCAGCATCATGTTTTGTGGTTGTTTTTCTTCAGCTAGAACAGGGGCTTTAGTCAAGGTGGAGGGAATTACCGTATGAACAGTTCTAAATACCGGTCAATTTTTGCCCAAAACTTTTAGGTGTCTGCTAGAAAGTGGAGGATGAAAAGGAATTTCATCTTTCAGCATAACAATGAATGCAAAAAAGTTTTGGAATGGCCCAGCCAGAGCCCAGACCTAAATCCAATTGAAAATCTGTGAGGTGGCCTGAAGAGGGCTGTGCACAAGAGATGCCCTTGCAATCTGACAGATTTGGAGCACTTTTGCAAGGAAGAGTGGGCAAATATTGCCAAGTCTAGATGTGTCAGGCTGATAGACTCCTACCCAAAAAGACTGAATGCTGTAATTAAATCAAAAGGTGCTTCAACAATGTATTAGATTAAGGGTGTACATACTTATGCAACCAGCTTATTATACTTTTTTTGTGTTTTACCCCTAACAGATTTGTTTGTTTTTCAATTAAATTGTACAGGTTATAGGTCACATTTAAGGTGGGAAAAGTTTTGAAATTATTTATCGTGGTCTCTTTTTTTTTTTTTTCTGGCAGTATTTACATTTTGTTGATTTGAATCATGGTGATACATGTATGTATCACATCTGTTTACTGAAATTTATTTAATTATCAAATTTACCTGCTCAACCAGCAATGAACGAGTAGATAAGTGAACTGAGGCCACTGTTCTCTGGCCTTAAATGCCTTGAGGTTTAAAGTCTATTAAAATACTCATCCAGCAAAATAATCAGCCTGAGCTTAATGGTATTTTAATTGGGATGACTGAGAATTCTCCTTATGGGATGAATATAAAGATACTGATCTTCCAAAGATTTCACACAGTTATGGATAATAATGATATCAAACCCTGTAGATCTAACCTTACAGTTTCTTATCAATGATACTGTTGAGTTTCAGAAATTGATAGGTCAGATGGTGTGGATTAATTCTCAATAACCCCATCCATTTCCAAAAAAAAAAAAAAGTTAGGATGTTGTCTCATCTCATCTCATTATCTCTAGCCGCTTTATCCTTCTACAGGGTCGCAGGCAAGCTGGAGCCTATCCCAGCTGACTACGGGCGAAAGGCGGGGTACACCCTGGACAAGTCGCCAGGTCATCACAGGGCTGACACATAGACACAGACAACCATTCACACTCACATTCACACCTACGGTCAATTTAGAGTCACCAGTTAACCTAACCTGCATGTCTTTGGACTGTGGGGGAAACCGGAGCACCCGGAGGAAACCCACGCGGACACGGGGAGAACATGCAAACTCCGCACAGAAAGGCCCTTGCCGACCCCGGGCTCGAACCCAGGACCTTCTTGCTGTGAGGCGACAGCGCTAACCACTACACCACCGTGCCGCCAAGTTAGGATGTTGTATAAAATGTAAATAAAAACAGAATGTGATAATTTGCAAATCATGGAAAGCCTATATTTCATTAAAAGTAGTCCAAAGACAATATATCAAATGTTGAAACTGAGATTTTTTTTATGATGATTATAATTTTTTTGGATGCTAATTTTGAATTCAATGCCAGCAACATGTTTTTCAAAAAAAATTGTGGGACAGGGGCAACAAAATATTGGAAAAGTTATGTAATGTTAAAAACAAATGAATTGGGTTAATTGGCAACAGGTCAGTAGCATGATTGGGTATAAAACGAGCATCCCAGAGAGGCGGAGTCTCTCAGAAGTAAAGATGGGGAGGGGTTCACCACTGTGAAAGACTGCATGGGCAAACAGTGCAACAATTTAAGAATAACATTCTTCAATATAAAATTGCAAAGAATTGGGGGATCACATCATCTGTGATACATAATATCATTAAAAGATTCAGAAAATCTGGAGAAATCTCTGTATGCAAGCGACAAGGCTGAAAACTGACATTGGGTGCCTATGATCTTCAGGCCCTTAGGCAACAATGCATTAAAAACAGATATGATTCTGTCATAGAAATTGCTGCATGGACTCAGGAACACTTCCGAAGTCTATCATCTGTGAACACAGTTAATCACTGCATTCACAAAAATAATATTTGAGCCCAAAATGGACTGAGGTGAAGTGGAAAATTGTCCTGTGGTCTGACGAATCAAAATTTGAAATTATTTTTGGAAAGATGAGGCTAAAGAAGAGAGGGACCATCCGGCTTATCAGTGCACAGTTCAAAAGCCAGCATCTGTGAAGGTATGGGGGGATTAGTGCACATGACATGGGTAGCTTGCACATATGGGAAGGCACCATTAATGCTGAATGATATATGCAGGTTTTAGAGCAACATGCTGTCATCTAGATGATATCTTTTTCAGGGAAGGGCTTGCTGATGCAAGACAATTCTAAACTGCATTCTGCATGTATGACAAGCATAGCTCCATAGTAAAAGAGTTGGAGTGCTAAACTGGCCTGCCTGCAGTCAAGACCTGTCTCCCATTGGAAATATTTGGTGCAGTATGAAACATTGAGCAGCTGAAATCCTATATCAGGCAAGAATAGGACACCATTTCACTTTCAAAACTACAGCAATTGGTCTCCTCAGTTCCCAAACGTTTACAGAGTGTTGCTAAAAGTAATGGTGCTGGAACACAGTCATAAACATGTCTAGTTGCAACTTTTTTGAAATGTGTTGCTGGCACCAAATTCAAAATGAGCATATAACTGCAGTTCCAGCTACAAAACAAATCACAGGATTATATCAGCATTCGTGTTCTCATACAAAATGTTATGGTTTCTGTAGTAACCACTAATTCAAAGGGACTTATATGGCAGAAAGTGATGCTTACATAAGTTAAGCCGAATAATAAACTGGTTCTTGAACTAAGAACAAAAAAAGGATAATTGTTAGTACAGTAGTTTCTGAAGGAAGGTGTCTCCAGTGTCAGTGCTTTCTCATGTTCTGTACATTTTTACCTCTGACAAGTTATGTTTTCAGTGCTGTTTATATGTCTGTCTTTAAGCAGGATTGCACAAAATGTACTGACCCGATTTCCATGAAACTTGGTGGAAGGGTGTAGCATGGGCCAAGGAAGAACCCATTAAATTTTGGATCCTCAAAAGAGAGGATGGTGAGGAAACTACTGTTTATAGCTGCTATAACAGTGTCTTAATAGGAACTAATTTGTCTCACAGACTTGCTATAGCAATAAATGGAATTATAAACATTTAAAAGCATGATGTTCATTCATTAATAAAATTAAAATTGTAATAGTTTGCAAATCCCTGTGGTATAAGAGGAGTAAAATACCTTAGGACATGTTGTTATTGGAAAATAACCATCTTCTTAATAGTCCTCATCATGCCACCCCACCTTTAATTATTTTCCTATGTTCCATCGTGTTTTCTTCTTTTAGCAGCACATTTTCATGAGGTTTATTTTCCAGTTCCATTCATTCTATTCATATGTACACAAGAAAAGAAGTGTAGATTCTTAGCCATGGTGTCACATGAAACATTGGTGATATTTTTGCAGCAAAAGATTAGTAAATAGATCCTGAGGTAAACACTGATATTTAACAGGAATAATCCAACTAATACCAGGGCATTTAATATGAAGCAGCACAAAAAAAAAACCATTTATTCCGAGAAGTCAATAGAAGATAAACAGCACAAATGATTCATTGATGTAAAAGTGAAATACTGTAAATGAAGACAATTAAAAATGTCTTGAAGCTGATCATGCGAAGAGGAGTACAGGTGGAGAAGAATTATGGCTGGCGAGGGGATACTCCTCCTTGGGCAGCTGATACCAGACCACATGCTACAATAGTGCCTGCCAAAAAATATGAAAGTCTTCAGCTGGTGTATGTGTGTTGGGGGATCCCTGATGATACAGCTTGCCTTCTTCTCCCAATGTTTCTCATGGATACCAAAGATGAAGGAGTGTTGTGACCCAGTGATACATTGGTCAGATCACAGCATCCTCTGGAGGGGTCTGAGACTATTTCTTCTGAGCTTCCAAATATTTGGAGTTGCCGTTCCCAACATTTTATCTCTTGACTGCAAATATCTAAGAATTCATATGAACCAACTTTTATGAAAAGTGGCAAATAGGTAACATTATGGCAACAAAGGTATCCTTGTAGTTATGGACAACTAGCAATATGTTTCTGCTCATGCAGAATTCTTATTTACAACATCACAAGTGTCTGGACATTTCTTGTGATGGAGGTCAGTCAGGTCCTTATTCAATTTTTGTTATCTCAAGTTTGGACTACTTCAACTTAATCCTGGCTTGTCTTCCCCTGTGCACCAACCAACCCCTCCAACTAGTCCAAAATGCACTTTCATGACTTCTTCTCAACTTCTGCAAGTTCTCCCACATCACCCTATCGCTGTGCTTCCTGTACCTACATCAAATTTCACACTTGGGGTTTCACCAGTTGTTGGATCGGTCTTCCTCTGAACACTCAAACAGCTGAATCTCTCTCGGTGGACTTCACCCACCATGCATCCAGGTACAAGGAATACCTGCTTCAAGACTCTTCATTGAACTGCCACCCAGGAGATAGAGTCATCTTTTCCTGAATGCCCAAACAGCTAACCCAGTGGCTGTATTCAAGCAAAGACTGTACTTACATCTTCACTAAGTACAACAAGGCACAACTTATTTGGTGCTGTATTACCTCCTTTCCAGCAAGAATTTAGCATGATACTATTCTTAGATTTTGACTGATTTGGACTTTAAAGTAGTGTAACCTCTGTGAAATACTGTAAATGTAAATGTTAGGGTGAGTGGCAGGGTTAGTGGTTGTAGCTCCAAGGATCTAGGTTTACAACAGGTTTTCTATCAACTTAAAGGGCACTGTGAAGGTACGAGTATGTAGAGGGTGTGCAACCCAATCATTAAATATGCACTTTTAGAATGTGTAATATACAACCACGATTCCAAAAAAGTTGGGACAAAGTACAAATTGTAAATAAAAACGGAATGGAATAATTTACAAATCTCAAAAACTGATATTGTATTCACAATAGAACATAGACAACATATCAAATGTCGAAAGTGAGACATTTTGAAATTTCATGCCAAATATTGGCTCATTTGAAATTTCATGACAGCAACACATCTCAAAAAAGTTGGGACAGGGCAATAAGAGGCTGGAAAAGTTAAAGGTACAAAAAAGGAACAGCTGGAGGACCAAATTGCAACTCATTAGGTCAATTGGCAATAGGTCATTAACATGACTGGGTATAAAAAGAGCATCTTGGAGTGGCAGCGGCTCTCAGAAGTAAAGATGGGAAGAGGATCACCAATCCCCCTAATTCTGCACCGACAAATAGTGGAGCAATATCAGAAAGGAGTTCGACAGTGTAAAATTGCAAAGAGTTTGAACATATCATCATCTACAGTGCATAATATCATCAAAAGATTCAGAGAATCTGGAAGAATCTCTGTGCGTAAGGGTCAAGGCCGGAAAACCATACTGGGTGCCCGTGATCTTCAGGCCCTTAGACGGCACTGCATCACATACAGGCATGCTTCTGTATTGGAAATCACAAAATGGGCTCAGGAATATTTCCAGAGAACATTATCTGTGAACACAATTCACCGTGCCATCCACCATTGCGAGCTAAAACTATAGTTCAAAGAAGAAGCCGTATCTAAACATGATCCAGAAGCGCAAACGTCTTCTCTGGGCCATGGCTCATTTAAAATGGACTGTGGCAAAGTGGAAAACTGTTCTGTGGTCAGACGAATCAAAATTTGAAGTTCTTTATGGAAATCAGGGAAACCGTGTCATTCGGACTAAAGAGGAGAAGGACGACCCAAGTTGTTATCAGCGCTCAGTTCAGAAGCCTGCATCTCTGATGGAATGTGGTTGCATTAGTGCGTGTGGCATGGGCAGCTTACACATCTGGAAAGACACCATCAGTGCTGAAAGGTACATCCAGGTTCTAGAGCAACATATGCTCCCATTCAGACGATGTCTCTTTCAGGGAAGACCTTGCATTTTCCAACATGACAATGCCAAACCACATACTGCATCAATTACAGCATCATGGCTGCGTAGAAGAAGGGTCTGGGTACTGAACTGGCCAGTCTGCAGTCCAGATCTTTCACCCATAGAAAACATTTGGCGCATCATAAAACGGAAGATACGACAAAAAAGACCTAAGACAGTTGAGCAACTAGAATCCTACATTAGACAAGAATGGGTTAACATTCCTATCCCTAAACTTGAGCAACTTGTCTCCTCAGTCCCCAGACGTTTACAGACTGTTGTAAAGAGAAAAGGGGATGTCTCACAGTGGTAAACATGGCCTTGTCCGAACTTTTTTGAGATGTGTTGTTGTCATGAAATTTAAAATCACCGAATTTTTCTCTTTAAATGATACATTTTCTCAGTTTAAACATTTGATAAGTCATCTATGTTCTATTCTGAATAAAATATGGAATTTTGAAACTTCCACATCATTGCATTCCGTTTTTATTTACAATTTGTACTTTGTCCCAACTTTTTTGGAATCGGGGTTGTATGATGTTTGTAATGTAATCCATGGAAACTTTAAAAATGCATCTGCATATAACAAATGGTTGCTTAATTATTTTTTTTTCTGTACTGGTTTAAATATACAGTACCAGTCAAAGGTTTGGACACACTTTCTATTCAAAGGTTTTCTTTTTTATTAATTAAAAGACACTTCATATTGAAGTAATGATGGACTGCCGTGATATAATATGGATTACTACAGTTGTGGAATCAGACTATTTACCATATGTTTATTATTTACTATTTACTGTTAGATCTCAAATGCATTAAGAAAGCAAGAAATTGCAATAATTAACTTTTGATGAGGCACACTTGTTAATTGAAAAGCATTCCAGGTGACTACCTCATGAAGCTGGTTAAGATCATGCCAGTAGTGTGCAAAGCATCATCAATGTAAATGCTGGCTACTTTGAAGAATCTAAAATATGAAAGATATTTGGTTTTTTTTACGTTTTTTTTATTTCCCACATAATTCCATATGTCATTTCTTAATTTTAATGTCTTCAGTATTGTTCTATATATCGGCTGTTCCTCATTTCTGAGATTCATATTCCTTCAGATAACTTATGACGATGCCTCTGGTGACTGGCAAGTAACATTCTCCTACACAGTCTGCACTTGATCTCTGGTGGTGAACATGGTAGAGTCTGTCTCATCTTTCTTCTCTTACATTTCTCTTCTATATTGTGGCATCGGTCAACTTCAAACAGCTTGGCAGGAGTTGCAGTTGTCTGCCGCCAGATTTTGTGATCTTCAGCAAGGTCTTCCAAGGATTTCGGATCTGTGTTTGCCTTCTTCATTGTTTGAGCTGGTCTTTATATTTTCGTAAGGGGCAACCATGAGGTCTTTTCCCAGGGCTGATCTCACAAAATTAAATTTGTCGGGGTAACCTGGATTCACTCATGCAGAGTACGTGACCTGTCCATCTGAGTCTATGTTTGACTATCATTGCTTCAATGCTGGTCATTTGAGCTTTGTCTAGGACTGCAAGGTTGGTAACATAGTCCTCCCATTTAACGTTCAAAATTAATCTCAACTTCCATTGATGGAATTGTTCGAGCTTCTTCATATCTCAGAGGTACAGGGTCAATGTTTCACAACCGTAGA
This sequence comes from Neoarius graeffei, assembly GCF_027579695.1. Lineage (NCBI taxonomy): Eukaryota > Metazoa > Chordata > Actinopteri > Siluriformes > Ariidae > Neoarius > Neoarius graeffei. Next base: position 17,062,564 of record NC_083576.1, on the reverse strand, counting down.
GTAATGTTGAGACAACAACAGCTTGATACACCATGAGCTTAGTTTGTTGCTTTAGATCTCTCTTCTGGAAAACGTGCTTAGATAGTCTGCCAAAGGCTACATGGGCAGCATGGATCCTATTCTCATCTCGGTTGGAACTGCACTGATTTGAGAGCATGCTTCCCACGTATGAGAAATGGTCCACTTGTTCAAGTGGTGTGTCAGATACATACACATCAAATTCTGGAATCCAGGTGCAGGTTGAATTAAAACCTTTGTCTTCTGGGCATTAATGGACAGTCCAAAACAATCATATGCATATTTAAAGGTATTAATGGATTCTTGTAATTCCTCTGGCGTATGGTCCGGTGAAGCACTGTCATTAGCATTCTGAAGTTCTGTAATCTTGTTGACTTTGGTCAGTTTTTGCAAAAGGAGTCTTGAAAGGTTGAAGAATCCTCCATCAAAATGGTATCTAATATCCATTCCCGGATTGTCTGGTGGGATTTTGTAAAGCATTGCAGCAAGATACATGGAAAAATGTGTTGGAGCATGTACACACCCCTCTTTGAGTCCATTGGTAATTGGGAACTCTTCAGAATTGGCATTTTGATGGTATTCCTATTCCAATCATCCCGTCATGCAGTTGTCGAATAAGTGCTACAAAATGATCAGGGCAGCCAAAACATGAAAGGACAAACCGCATAGCAGTTCCTGGTACAGTATCAAATGCTTTTTCAAAATCATAAAAAAAAACAAATCGCAGAGGTTTTTGTTGCTCTCTACACTTTTCCCGTAACTGTCTTTCACAGAATATCATGTCGATAGTTCCTCTGGATGCTCTAAATCCACATTGAGATTCAGGTAGAATATCTTCAGAGACAACTAGGAGATGGTTAAGTAATATTCTGGCAAAGATCTTGTCTGTGATAGAAAGCAGGGATATTCCTCGATAGTTTCCACACAATCTGCGATCTCCTTTCTTGAAGATGGTAACAATGATAGCATTCTTCAAGTCTTCTGGTATTACAGTATTTGCTGTTCCCAAATCTTAAGAATAAAGTTGAAGATTCTCATTTTCAGTGGAAGGCCTCCAGATTTAATAAGTTCCAAGGGAATGTTGTCGGGTCCAGGGCACTTCTTTTGCTTCATTTTCTTGATGATGTCAATAAACTTGCAAAATGTTGGTGGATCAGACATCCAGTGCTGGAAGATGAGTTGAGAAATGTTTTGTAAGAAATCTTCAGCTGCTGTGGAGTTTCTGTTAAGGAGAGTGGCAAAATGTTTTTTTTCCATCGTTTCAGGATATCTTGGCTGTCAGTGATAACTGTAGTATAGTCAGCTGACCACAATATTCCTATAGAATATTGAATGGGTCCATACAATTCCTTAGTGCCAGCATAGAAGTTTCTTGGATCTCGGGCATCAGCATAGCTTTGAAGTTCCTTTGCTTTTTCTAGCCACCAATTGTTCTTGATCTTTCTGATCTCAGATTGGCATTTTTTCTTAAGTCTATCAAAACAAACTTTTTTAGTGTTAGACATTGGGTTTTGTTGTAATGCTAAATAAGCTTCATGTTTTGCATCAATATGTCCAGTTATTTCATTGTTGTTTGCGCCAAACTAGTCTTGCATTTTCTTTTTCATAAATCCAACTGACTTTTTGGCTGCTTCTGTAATAATGTCTCAGATTGTGTTCCATTCTTCTGCTACATTATCAGTGTCAACAGGTGGATAATTGGAGAATTCTTCTTGGATAGTGTCGTAAAATTTACCAGCTACTACACTGTCCTGAAGTTTTGGGATGTCAAACTTTTTCCTAGGTGGATTCAGTAGGTGTACATGAGGTTTAGGAGGTAAAGATATCTTAAGATGACAAGTCAGAAGTTTATGGTCCATCCAGCAGTCATCCACATTTCATGCTGTCTTCATAACAAGAATATCTTTCTTGTCACATTGTCTAGTTATGATGTAATCAAGGACATGCCAGTGCTTCGAACAAGGGTGCATCCATGTGGTTTTATAGCTGGTTGGTAAATGGAACTGGGTGCTGGTTATGAAAAGTTCCTGCTCTGCGCATAGTCCAAGAAGAAGCAATCCATTCGAGTTACATTTTCCATATCCTTGCTTTCCCATCACATATTTCCATAGTCTGTAGTCTTTTCCCGTTCTGGCATTAAAATCACCAAGAACCATACATTTGTCTCTTGGTGTTACTGAAGAGCTGGTATTGTTAAGCTGATTATAGAACTAATCTTTTACGTCATCATCTGCATCTAGTGTTGGTGCATAGGCAGATATGAAGGTTATAAAGTTATTTCCAGAGAGTGGTACACAGATAGTCATTAGTCTCTCATTAATGGTTTTTGGGGTCAGTTGAAGTTCTCTGACCAGTTTGGTCTTCACAGCAAAACCAACGCCATGGATGTGATAGGCTCCTTCTTCCTTCCCTTTCCAAAAAATGGTATAACAGGATCCAGATTCTTCAATCTTTCCTTCTCCAGAGAATCTGGTTTCGCTCAATGTGGCAACATCAATGTTTACTCTTGATAGTTTGTGTGTCAAAAGAGCTGTTCTTCGCTCTGGTCTGCTGTCTTTGTCTTTCAGATCTAGTAAGGTTCTAACATTCCAGGTCCCAATAATCAAAGTAGTAGTTTGAGTTTTGTACTTAATATTTCGACCGCAAGAAGGTGACCCACTGGGTGTGGCTTCCCAGCCAGGTGCAAATGTGACTACCGAATTTTAACCCACATTTTCTAGGGCCTCCCCTATTTTGGGTGGGCAGCAGTTATCCTAAAAAGGCCTGCCCAGTCACAGATGCAGGACCAGATTCCTGAGTAGTCCCATGTCTCAGGAAGGTAGCCATCACACATCTGCCGCCAATGTGTAGGTCCAGACTAGAAGCTTCCAATTCTCACACAGAAACCTGCTCTTGTCATCCTTATCCCATTGCTGTTGGGCTTTTGGAGAAGAGAGAAGAGGTTGAAGAAAGCATCCGTAAGAAATGCCATTGGCATGAATTTGATTAAGGTGGATCACAACTTGCTGGGGAGTGACCCACACACTTGATTCCATGCCATCCTCTGTGGCCCATGTGGCATGGGACATGCAGGTTCAGGTCACAAAAGTGCAGTGGACTGCCACTTTTCATCATGCATTCCTAGCCAGACCACCTGGCGTAGCCCTCCTCTGCTGGTACAACTGCTTGTTCCACTGTTGTTCCACCATTGAGGTCTTGAAGGGGGTCGGTTGCGTTTGGTCTGGGTCCTCGTCTTTGACCTTATCACTAAGGGTGGCCCTGCCAGGAGTACAAGACTTCCAATGGCATTGCTCACAGAGTCATTGGACCGCTCAAGCCCTCCACCACAACAAGGAGCAACCATCAGAGAGAGTAGTGTTCTACAATGTAGAAAAGAGTCAAAATGCAGAAAACCTATGAATGAGCAGACGTGTCCAAAATTTTGACAGCTACTGTATGTTTTATTTGAAGATAAATGATGTGTCAGCCACATTCAAGCCATAAAATAACACTTTTTGAAAGACACAGTGCATAGCTAATATCGGACATCAGCCAATCTGTTATAAGAGTGATTTATGTAAACGCTAGCATATTGGAGTAAAATTAGCCAGCTAATTATGTTAGCTTGCTAATTAGCACTAGTTTCAAGTTCAGTTCATCATTAGAAAAGAGCCAAGTAATGCTCAAAGATGGGAGGAACAGCCATATGGGCATACTGGCCAAATTATATGACTTTAAGTTACAGTTTTTTTACCAACAAAGATGGAAATGTGTTTTCTCTGCACAGCTTGTTTTTAAAATGATGCAATAAACCAATGATTAACCTATGTAGCATTTTCAGACCTTTAGAGATACCATGGCACTTTGAGAAGTCGATTCTGTTGAATGTCAAACAAAAGAGAACAATGGAAAAAAAAAACCTTAGTGAAAATCCTTATTTATTTATTTTTAATCAGGTAGCGCTTAGGCCCACCTGGTGTAAAACACCATGCAAAATTGCTGCATATCTAACTGCCTAAGAGCTCTGAATATGATGTTAAAACAAAATCTCCACAGGATACAGAGCAAAAAGAGGGAGTCCATGACAATTTGTACACCATAATATACATATTGATGCAGTGTTCACATCCATTGCTCTTATAGAAGCAAGCTTTCAGTAGATGTGAGGATGCTGCAGTCTAGAATGTAAATATGTGCTGTGAAGTTGAGTTTTAAAAATAGCATTGAAAATATTTTATGAGTGGACTTTGGCTCGAAAATGGCCATGTGGATTCATCTTTTCAGAAAGTGTTTAGTTTCACTGCAAATCTGCAGTTCGAGGCTTGTCCAAAGCATCTTGTGTGAACTCAACTGTTCTCAGTCTGTTGGATTACAATGTCGTCCAACAAACACACACACACACTGATGCAATTTGCAGATTTCCTTGCATCTCTGCATCAGAATGATCAATTTGCATTTAATTTAATGTGCAAGAGGAAAATGGTAAATAAACCCTGATAGGCCGCAACAAAATGTATGCACACCACCAGCTGAATTTCTGCATGATACAGATATCTGGATGATAAAATGGAAAGGAAATGAATGTATAAATAGAGCAGATTGAAGGAGAGTGAATTTGCTGACTGAGAACATTGAGGAGAAAAACACATAGTCAGGTTTATACTTTCACCTGCTAAATCACCAAAATTGCTGATTATTCATCTAATTCGCACAATTTTTTTTCAATACAGTTATCATTAAAAGAGCATACATATAACATGACCTCATGATATTAAAAGAACATCACTTGATAGAATTTATTACTTGGTGTGGTCATATTTACATCCTTCAATATTGAGCACAGGAGTGAGTCATACAGTCACTGGATGTCATTCACCGATCTTTGAGTAAAGCTGTATGTAAGTGTGTGTGTATGTGTGTGTACTATCAACAAACCAAACTATGATTTTTCACTGGAAACACAAATGTTTCCTAAATGCTGATTTTCTTCATATTCATATGTGTATGTCAATAAATTATAGTAAATTACCATAAAATTCATTTAAAGGTTGAGTTCACAGAGTGCAAAATGACTATAAAATGAGCCCCAAAAGATGCATTTGTCTGAGCCAGAAGTTGAAGTACTTTTAACTCGTGACTTTAAGAATAAAAAATGTATTATCCAGCAGAGTAACTGCACCTGAAAAGCCAAAGTAAAAAGTCTGAGGTGAACTTGCTGGCATTTATCCAGCGCAATAAGTGAGGTCAAAAGAAAATGGTTTCACATAAAAATTGAGTTAAAAAAAATTGCTGCTTTTTGACAGATTTTCTCTGGTGTCAGTGGAGAACAAACCATGATATAGCTTTTTAGATTTGGCCAGATGCTGTGGCAAAAGAAAATGACTGAGAAATCATACCAGGCTTTAAATACCTTTTGCCTCCTCAGGGCATCATGTCCAAATGCTTCCAGTAATAGTAATTCCGCAATTTGAACTGACTTGGTACATGGCTACCATCTGCACAGACCATCCCATCTTTCTTTTACGGTATATTCTGCCATTTCATCTCAATTGAACATCTGATCTTATTTGTCATGAAATGGGTTTGGTTTGGCTTGTTGACTTATTATTATTATTATTATTAGTAGTAGTAGTAGTAGTATTTTTAATGCCATTAATTTGAATGACTGGATCTGAGAAATATGGAAATTTTATATGTTTTTAAAATAAAAAAAAGCAATTTGAAGTTGACAGTGCAAGCCATGTGAATGCATATATGCAGAATACTTGTATTGGGCGGGGTGGCGGTGTAGTGGTTAGTGCTGTCGCCTCACAGCAAGAAGGTCCGGGTTCGAGCCCCGTGGCCGGCGAGGGCCTTTCTGTGCAGAGTTTGCATGTTCTCCCTGTGTCCGTGTGGGTTTCCTCCGGGTGCTCCGGTTTCCCCCACAGTCCAAAGACATGCAGGTTAGGTTAACTGGTGACTCTAAATTGACCGTAGGTGTGAGTGTGAATTGTTGTCTGTGTCTATGTGTCAGCCCTGTGATGACCTGGTGACTTGTCCAGGGTGTACCCCGCCTTTCGCCCGTAGTCAGCTGGGATAGGCTCCAGCTTGCCTGCGACCCTGTAGAACAGGATAAAGCAGCTAGAGATGATATGAGACTTGTATTGGGCCTCATTTATCAAGCTTAATACAAACAGATTTATGTCACAAATCATTCATATCATGCATGACAAACAAGTCCCAAAATTAAGTAAGGAGAAGCCAAGCCAAGCAGCCTTTATTTATCACAGGTACACTCAAGCACAGACTAAGGCTACTATCACACTGTCTCGTATCTTGCCACATAAGTGGCATGTGGGTCAAATGCCAAGAAATGAGGCGTATTTTGTCCAAAATTAAAGTCCGGTGACATACACAGCATATGTGTGACGTTACTGTGGCATTCCTGTGGCGTATCTGGGGTTTGTATGGGGTTCAAGGGACGTGAAGTTATGGCGTGCTGAGGCGTATACGTGGTGTATGATGCGTTGCCACAGCGTAACATTCTTATGTGTGGCATTGCTGCTGTGTACCTGCAGCATACACAGGTGGGTATAAAAAGGGGGCCCCATGCTGCGTTCGTTGTCATTTGTCACAGTCAAGAAAGCATCATGCCAGTGAAGGAGTCAGGACCCAAGAAGGGCAAGGGAAGACATCAGCCGCATCCACCCAGCCAGCCCCGGAGCCACCTTCATCAGACACATGTCAGCTAAAGCGTTCGCATGGCATAATAGATGTTTGATAGGTCTTTCATTTTTGCAGCATACACATGACGTATGTGTGACATATCAAAGCTGCTACGTATGTGCTATGGATTTTCGAGTGCGGACTTAAAAATATGCCACACCCTGGCGTACAAGGAGATCATGGCACGCATCCTAGAGCATTAGCTATGTAAGCTGGCGATGCTGTGATGTTCCTTTCTTACTGCCACGTATTCTTGTATGCTCAAGGGCACTTCAGCCCAACCTCAGGTCATGGCTGCCCCATGTTAACCTAACCACATGTCTTTGGACTGTGGGGGAAACCGGAGCACAGAGAGAACATAATGCTAACCACAACACCACTGTGCCACCCTATCACTTGTGAACAAACCTGGTTTGCTATGCTAACTGTTTTATTAACCATGCCATTTAGCACCTTATCTAATTTAGTTGTTAACCCTGAGAACCCAACTGACACAAATTGTGTCCAAATTCACATTCTGTCTTCTCAGTTGCTCATGAATTGCTCATCACAGCAAGGTGCAGCACATCACATGAAATGACATGACTTGGCCTTTCCAACAATGCTAGATGCTTGTCTGTGCAATCATGTGCTAGCGAGGAAAATAATTTTGAATTTACATCAAATTTAAATCAGAACTACAATCTGCTTAGAGCTCAGTGTCCATCTCCACCCGCATTAGTCTTGTTTGAATTATTCATGAACTCATCATCTCATAGATATGAAACAGATATCACAAGAAAGAGCAAAACTGGAATTTTGTAATGATGCTAGTCACATTTGTACAGTATTTATATACTTTCTTGATGAACACAGATGAAACTTCTGCAAAGTAATATATTTAATTTCTGTACTCATTTTCACAATCCTTTATTCTCAGTTACATTAGATGCAAAGTCTTTTATTGCTTCAGGACATACCACATATAAAAATAAATATACTAACTTTCTGATAATACCAGTTGTTTGTCTGTGTGATAAAACTCTGTAATCTGGTTTTGAAGTCACAACAAATAAAACAATGACATTAATTTTTGTTAGGCATTAAGTGCACTTTTCTTTTTTCTTCTTCTTTTTTTGCACATTTCTTAGGCATAGAGTTTCTAACCATCATAGTTCATATAATGCCAGATTCCAGACAATCTCCCCAATACAATTATGAAAGGATATTTCTGGATCTAGCATTTTATGGTGAGATACATGGAAAAACAGTCGTTGGCGCCGGGCATGCACTCGGTGATCAGGACATCCTTCTTGTGTTGGTGTCTGACAATGGCGTAGTCAAGAATATGCCAGTGTTTCAATTGTGGATGCCTCCAGGTGGTCGTGAAACAGTTGGGAAGTTGAAACCAAGAGTTGATGGTCAGTTCTTGTTTGGCACAGAGGCCAAGAAGAAGAAGGCCATTGGTGTTGCAGTTTCCGACACCTTCCTTTCCAATGATGTTTTGCCAGAGAACATGGTCCTTTCCTACTCTTGCATTGAAATCTCCAAAGAGTACAAGATGATCTCCAGTTGGGACGTGGGTGATGGTTTCGTTCAGTTGTTGGTAGAATGCTTCCTTCATATCTTTTTTTGGCATCCAGCATCGGAGCATAGGCCGAGATGAAAGTGGTGAAGTGGTTTTCAGGGAGTGGAATTCGGAGTGTCATGAGACGTTCGTTGATGCCAAACTGATGGTCTACAATGCTGTTGTGGTCTCAACCCTCCTTTATGGGTGCAAAACATGGACCCTAGAACTAAAGACCTGAGATCTGAAGAAGCTGGAACAGTTCCATCAGAAGAAGCTCCACACCATCCTCAACATCAGCTGGGACAACATCACCAACATCACAGTCCTCAAAAGAGCTGGGGCAACCAGCATAGAAGCGACCATCATGAAACATGTCTTTGGTGGTTAGGTCACGTTGCCTGCATGGACGAAACAAGACCCTCAAGAAGGATCCTCTTCGGCGAGCTGAGCACAGGGAAACACCCCTGGGGCCGGCCCATGTTACGCTACAAAGACCAGCCGAAGCAGACCCTCAAGACAACCAAAATAGACCCCGAGACCTGGGAGGAAGCAGCTAGACAGCGTACCGAGTGGCAAAACACCATCTGTACAGCAACAGAACTCTTGGAAGCGAACAGAAGAACAAATCTGGAAACCAAGCGACAGCACAGAATAGAGAAAGAGGCACAACCCCAACCACCACCAACCATTCAGTGCTATCAATGCTTCGGAGTTCTCAGAGCTAGAATCGGGCTCATCAGCCATCAACAAGCCCACTATCAAATGTGACCAGAAGAAATGAAATACTCTGATACAAGGAATTGCCAATGAACATGGAAAAACATAAGAAGCAATGGAAGATCTGGATAGCCTAGACACATCTAAAAAAAAAAGAAAGAAACATCATGTATGGCTTGTCCTTATAGTGACAAGGATACTAGTTTAAAAGTAAAGCTGTTAGAATTACCCTGAAAAATAGCCCAAGGTTTGTATCAGCAACTTATGCTAGCCTGCTAATTACATTACTATTCCTGTGTACCTTTTGACACAAGAATTCTGGAGATTTTCCTCCCAAGCCAAAGGGGGTGCCCCTCTTCTTTCTCCCCACACAAGCTCACCCCAACATCATCAACTCAGTTTTCTTCCATGCCTCTTGACATTGTTATGCAAATGTTGTGTTCGAGTCAGTTTGAGCAAAGCAGCAACTGACAAAGAGAAAAAAAAACAGTCTGCATTTATGCAAAAATAAACCTAGAAGGACACTCGGTAGAGTGTGTACCTCCACCAAGCCACATGTCAACATCAAAATCAAATCAGTTCAACCTAAGATAATACAAAAGCTGCACACCAAATTTTTTTTATCAAAATCTGTTCACTATTTTTTGAGTTATATTGGGAACAGACAAAAAATCCTGGACCCGCGTACATATCTGGATTTGCACCTAAATCTAATAAATTGTTCCTTGGCCCATGGCTCACCTTTCCTCAAAATTTCATCAAAATCTGTTCACTACTTTTTGAGTTATGTTGGGAACAAACAAACAAACAAACATGAAAACATAACGTCCTCCAACAAAGGTAAAAAAAAATCAAAGTCCTTCCCATGCGGTGCATAGGGAGGCACCGATATCCATTTCCCTTAGCCTCTCACCTACTACTGTACATAGCAAGGGTTACAGTGGGGGGCTAGTCCTTTGGGAACCACAAGAGTTTGACTCCCCACTCGCATCTGTATTGCAGCATGCCTTGCCAGGCAGCAGATGGTACTATTTTTATGACGGCCTTTGGTATGACCCAACCATGAGTAGAACTTGCAATCTCCTGATCAAGAGGCAGACACGCTAACCACTAGGCCAACTCAGGGTCTCCAGCAAAGGTGGTGGAGGTAAAAATTGATTCAAATGTTGCTATGAATATTTTGGTCAGGACTGATCTATACTCATCGGCCACTTTAATAGGAACTTGTTCTTGATTCGAAGATTCCTGTTCTCAGCTGGCAGGAGTGGAACCCAATGTGATCTGCTGTTGCATGCTGAGATGCTTTAATGCTCACCACAGTTGTAAAGAGTTACTATGAGTTACTATATCCTTCCTGGCAGCTCTAACCAATCTGGCCATTTTCCTCTGACCTCTCTTATCAACCCACAGAACTGTCGCTCACTCAATGTCTTTTGTTTTTTTCACCATTCTGTGTAAACTCTAGAGACTGTTGTGTGTGAAAACCCCAGGAGATCAGCAGTTTCTGAAATACTCAAACCAGTCCATCTGGCTCAAACCAACACCCATGTCACAGTGAAAGTCACACTTTGAGATCACAATTTTCCCCATTCTGATGTTTGAAGTGAACATTAACTGAAGCTCTTGATTTGTATCTGCGTGATTTTATGCATTGTGCTGCTGTCAAGGGATTGGCTGATTAGAGAACTGCATAAAACAGCAGATGAATGGATGTTCCTAATAAAGTGGCTGGTGATTGTGTGTATATATACATACATTATGTTTATTGTGGTGTGGATGACAGAAAAAAGAATAGGTTAAAAAAGTAAATAAATAAAAAATATAATTAAATTCAAATGTAGACTGTATGTAGTTGAAATCGATGGTAATGATAAACTTGGTAATGAGAAATGCATACAGTCTTGTCTCATCTCGCCTTCATCCGCTTATCCAGGGCCGGGTCGTGGAGGCAGCAGTCTGAGCATGGAAGCCCAAACTTCCCTCTCCCCAGACACCTCGGCCAGCTCCTTGGGAAGAACATCGAGGCGTTCCCAGGCCAGCCGAGAGACATAGTCCCTCCAGCATGTCCTGGGTCTTCCCCGGGGCCTCCTCCTGGGGGGACATGCCTGGAACACCTCCCCAGGTAGGCGTCCAGGAGGCATCTGAAAGAGATGCCTGAGCCACCTCAGCTGATTCCTCTCGATGTGAAGGAGCAGCGGCTCTACTCCGAGCTCCTCCCAAGTGACTGTGCTTCTCACCCTATCTCTAAGGGAGCGCCCAGCCACCCTGCGAAGGAAACTCATTTCGGCCGCTTGTATCTGCGATCTTGTTCTTTCGGTCATTACCCAAAGCTCATGACCATAGGTGAGAGTCGGAACATAGATCGACCAGTAAATCGAGAGCTTCGCCTTTTGGCTCAGCTCCTTCTTCACCACGACAGACTGGTAAAGCAACCGCATCACTGCGGAGGCTGCACCGATTCGCCTGTTGATCTCACACTCTATCCGTCCCTCACTCGTGAACAAGATCCTGAGGTACTTAAACTCTTCCACTTGAGGCAGCCACCACCAACCTGGAGAGGGCAAGCCATCCTTTTCCAGTCGAGAACCATGGCCTTGGACTTGGAGGTGCTGATCCTCATCCCAGCCGCTTCACACTTGACTGCAAATGGCCCCAGTGCATGCTGAATATCCTGGTTTGAAGAAGCCAACAGGACAACATCATCCACAAAAAGCAGAGATGAAATCCTGTGGTTCCCAAACAGGATTCCTTCCGGCCCCTGGCTGCGCCTAGAAATTCTGTCCATAAAAATTATGAACAGAACTGGTGACAAAGGGCAGCCCTGCCGGAGTCCAACATGCACTGGGAACAGGTCTGACTTACTGCTGGCAATGGGAACCAGACTCCTGCTCCATTCGTACAGGGACTGGACTGCCCTTAGCAAACAGCCCCGAATCCCATACTCCCGAAGCACCCCCCACAGAATACCATGAGAGACACGGCCGAATGCCTTCTCCAGATCCACAAAGCACATGTGGACTGGTTAGGCAAACTCCCATGAACCCTCGAGCACCCTATGAAGGGTATAGAGCTGGTCCAGTGTTCCACGACCAGGACAAAAACCGCATTGTTCCTCCTGAATCCAAGGTTCGACTATTGGCCGAATTCTCCTTTCCAGTACCCTGGAGTAAACTTTCCCAGGGAGGCTGAGAGGTGTGATTCCCCTATAATTGGAGCACACTCTCCAGTCCCCTTTCTTAAAAAGAGGGACCACCACCCCAGTCTGCCACTCCAGAGGCACTGTCCCCAACCGCCACACGATGTTGCAGAGGCGTGTCAGCCAAGACAGCCCCACAACATCCAGAGACTTGAGATACTCAGGGCGGATCTCATCCACCCCCGGTGCCTTGCCACCAAGGAGCTTGCAAACCACCTCAGTGACTTCGGCTTGGGTAATGGACGAGTCCACCTCTGAGTCATCAGCCTCCGCTTCCTCAATGGAAGATGTGATGGTGGGATTGAGGAGATCCTCGAAGTATTCCTTCCACCACCTGACAATGTCCCCAGTCGAGGTCAACAGCTCCCCACCCGCACTGTAAACAGTGTTGGCAGAGTAGTGCTTCCCCCTCCTGAGGCGCTGGATGGTTTGCCAGAATTTCTTCGAGGCCAACTGATAGTCCTCCTCCATAGCCTCACCGAACTCCTCCCAGTTCCGAGTTTTTGCCTCTGCAACTACCCAAGCTGCAGCACGCCTGGCCTGCCAATACCTGTCAGCTGCATCAGGAGTCCCGAAGGCCAACATGGCCCAATACGACTCCTTCTTCAGCTTGACGGCATCCCTTACTTCCGGTGTCCACCACCAGGTTCAGGGATTGCCGCCACGACAGACACCGGAGACCTTGCGGCCACAGCTCTGAACAGCCGCGTCTACAATGGAGGTAGAGAACATGGTCCACTCAGACTCAATGTCCCCCACCTCCCTCAGAAGCTGGGAGAAGCTCTCCTGGAGGTGGGAGTTAAAGACCTCCCCGACAGCATGCTCGGCCAGACGTTCTCAGCAGACCCTCACCATACGTTTGGGCCTGCCAGGTCTGTCCGGCTTCCTCCTCTGCCAGCGGATCCAACTCACCACCAGGTGGTGATCAGTTGACAGCTCAGCCCCTCTCTTCACCCGAGTGTCCAAGACATAGGGCCGGAGATCAGATGAAATGACAAAGTTGATCATCGACCTCCGACCTAAGGTGTCCTAGTGCCATGTGCACTTATGGACACCCCTATGCTTGAACATGGTGTTTGTTATGGACAAACCATGACTAGCACAGAAGTCCAATAACAAAACACCACTCTGGTTCAGATCAGGGAGGCCGTTCCTCCCAATCATGCCCCTCCAGGTGTCACTGTCGTCACCCACATGAGCATTGAAGTCCCCCAGAAGAACAATGGAGTCCCCAGTCTGAGCACCTCTCAGTACCTCTCCCAGGGCCTCCAAGAAGGCTGGATACTCTATACTGCTATTCGGCCCGTAGGCATAAACAACAGCAAGAGCCCTCTCCCTGATCCGAAGGCATAGAGAGGCGACCCTCTCGTTCACTTGGGTAAACTCCAACACATGGAGGCTGAGCTGGGGAGCTATAAGCAAGCCCACACCAGTCCGCTGCCACTCACCATGGGCGACTCCAGAGAAGTGGAGAGTCCAGCCCCTCTCGAGGAGCTGGGTTCCAGAGTCCAAGCTGTGCATGGAGGTGAGCCCGACTATCTCTAGCCGGTACCTCTCAACCTCCCGCACAAGCTCAGGCTCTTTCCCCCCAGCGAAGTGACATTCCATGTCCCAACAGCTAGCCGCTGTGTTCGGGGATCAGGTCGTCGAGGCCCCTGCCTTCGACTGCCACCCAATCCACACTGCACCGGCCCCCTACGGCTACCTCTGTGGGTGGTGAACCCACAGGAGGTCGGGCCCACGTCACCACTTTGGGCTGAGCCCGGCCGGGCCCCAATGTGTACAGTATACATATCAAATTATTAACCCCGCCGACAGTAGTCGGAGGGGTTATTATTTTCACCTGCGTCAGTCTGTGTGTGTGTGTATCTGTCTGTCTGTCTGTCTGTCTGTGTGTCTGCAAGATATCTCAAGAACCAATCGATCGATTTGGACCAAATTTTGTACATGTGTTGCCAATCACCCAGGAAGGAAACCATTAAATTTTGGAGGTCAAAGGTCAAAGGTCAAGGTCATGGCAGAACTTCGAAATTTTTGCCCAATGTATTTTAATAGGGAAAAGGCGGGGTTTGCACTCGTTAGAGTGTCCCTGTCTAGTTATTATTATTATTATTATTATTATTACTATTTTTATTATCCCTCATTTAAAGTTCACTTCACGCAGATTAAAATGAACTTGTTCATGTTCATAGTTCACAGTCCCAAAAATGAACTAGTTCACATTCATTTCTTCCAAAATGTGTTGAAACCGGGGCGGCACGGTGGTGTAGTGGTTAGCGCTGTCGCCTCACAGCAAGAAGGTCCTGGGTTCGAGCCCCGGGGCCGGCGAGGGCCTTTCTGTGTGGAGTTTGCATGTTCTCCCCGTGTCCGCGTGGGTTTCCTCCGGGTGCTCCGGTTTCCCCCACAGTCCAAAGACATGCAGGTTAGGTTAACTGGTGACTCTAAATTGACCGTAGGTGTGAATGTGAGTGTGAATGGTTGTCTGTGTCTCTGTGTCAGCCCTGTGATGACCTGGCGACTTGTCCAGGGTGTACCCCGCCTTTCGCCCATAGTCAGCTGGGATAGGCTCCAGCTTGCCTGCGACCCTGTAGAAGGATAAAGCGGCTAGAGATAATGAGATGAGAATGAGATGTGTTGAAACCCAGTGTGAAATTTTTAATCAGCAATTAAAATATCAAATTTCACCTACCATCAGAACATTCTTGAAGTCTATTTCATCATTAGTGTCATGACCAGTGCACCAGAGGGCATCGCCATAAGACAACACTAGTCAAGACAAGAAATAGGCGAGAAAATTAAAATGATCATGTAATAATATTCCAATGTGTGATCGCAAGACATCGTAAGATTTCATATTTCATATAACAATATTAAAGGTCAATGTTTTGCCAGTTACCCCACTTCTGTTGAATGAGCATCGTTCACTCTCACCAGTGAACTATACTCACACTCACATTCATGTTCATTAGTTGCAAATTGATTCATTCAGTCCATGAGCATGTGCAATGAACAGCACTCATTTAGCATGTTCATGCACAACACTGCATATTTTCACACTGTCTGAAACTGTCTCTCTTGAACTTAGCAATAATATTTTAAAAATATATACAAACTAGCATTTGTTTTTCATTACCATCAATGGAATTTGCACAGTCTACACTTGAATTTAATATTCCTTTTCTTATACTTTGTCCACAACGACTCCTTCAATAAATATACTAAAACATGCCACTGGAGCTGTTCACTCAGTTTTATTCATGCATAAAAGCACATTTATTTTTACACCATCTGAAAGTGTCTCTTGAATGGTGCACATGCTATGCTAATGCATGTCCTGCGCTTGTGTTAAGTACGTGCACACACTTTTTTTGTTTGTTTCCTCTTTCTGAGGTGCTGCTTCACTCAACATTTGTCAAGTCAAGTCAACTTTATTGTCAAATATGCTATAGATGCTCAACATGCAGCACAGATGACATTTCAGTCCTCTCTGACCCATGGTGCAAACAGGCAATGCAATAAATAAAAAATAGAATAATTGAAATAAACAATATAAACAGTATAAACACTCTAGATAAAAAATAGACATAGACTAAACACTCATATATATATATATATATATATATATATATATATATATATATATATATATACACACACACACACACACACACACACACACATATCAGTGGTAGAAATACTTTTTTCCAGTGTTCTGCAATATTGCAGAATGTCAAAATTTTGTTCTGCAATTTGGAAATATTTTCTGCAAATACACAAGCCTCCATACTACACCCTTCTCAACCTAATAATGCCTATATTAACATCATATCTAGCTTTACAATTCATAGCATTACTCTAATTCTTTATTCTCTCACTCTATTTTTAATTTCAGTCTTCACAGATCCTTCTCTGCAGCAAAGTTATCATTCCATGATACCTCCACAGGTCTTTCATCCCCCTCGCCCTGACACTATGGGTTACTACAACTTGAAGTATACCAACTAATTCATAAATGTACTAGTTATCACACCCACACATTATCCTTCCACACAACATACTAATAAAGGTATCACCACAATAAAAAATAGAACACAACTGTTCTTCAAGAAACAAAACATTCATTTTCATGTTGCACATCATGTTACAACATGATTTTGTCAAGATTAAGTTTCTAGCTTGAACAATAGATTGTTACCCAAAATGTACTTCATTCACAGTGTTTGCATCTGCAACCTGTAGTTTTAAATTGAAAGCAAGATTTCAATTCTACACTCTGTTACATCTTACGATGATGCAAAGAATTGATGCCATTATGGAATAAAACCCAACTGGCAAATGGAAAGACGTTTGGGTTCGTTGTGTTTCCCTGGCTTCTAAAGTGCAAGGTCATGAACTGAATTGAGAACTACTGCAGGGGCTTCACTGCTCTAAACTAACAACAGAGAACTGGGTACAAACTAATCATGGCAGAAGTGAGAGCTACAGAACTACTGAGAGCTACAGAACTGAACCTATGAGCTTTGTCTTACAGGGCAACTGTTTTACTTTGTGCTAGTCTGCACCACAGGCTAGACAGCACTAGTAAAAAAAAAAATAGAGCATGTACACAAAACATGTATTAGTGTAGCTTGGTATGAGAAAACAAAATATTCAAAAGTATCTATGAATAAAGGTAAAATACTGTTGCTGTCTTCAAAAGGGATATAATGTCAGTATAATTTTGCATGATTCAACAATACAATATATACAAACCTATACAATTTACCAAAATATATGTATCCAACTATAACAGCGACCGTCTTCATTTTTGTCACCCTCGCAGATGCGCGATCTGTCACTGTTGTTGTTGGAGTCACGCTGGCTGCTGGTTTTGCCGAGATACGACAAAATCGTCCTTGTTTTCTTGGCGTTTTTGTCGGACTCTTGCCCCGAAGAAACAATCCTCTTCTTGGGAGCCATGTTTGTTGTGCCGCATTGAATTCTGGGAGATGCATGGCGGAAACTGCCGAACACTGCCGAGGTAGTTGTCGGGTCCTCCCGGCAGGTATTAAAAGTGACGAAATCTTACATCGGAAAATGGCAACTGCCCTTATTTGGTTGTCGTCGCCTTTTGTCGGTATTACGTAAATATTGCTCAACTTTGACCTGGAAAAGGCCGTCTGGTTCACGAGGCGCAGGTTTCAGTTTATTTACAATGCTGCTAGTTTGCTAAATTGAGAACCATTGTATCCCAAGCCTGATTTTTTCATTCTGCAAAATTGCAGGTTGTTTAATTTTTCTTCTGTAATCTTGAAAATCATTCTGCAAAATGCAGACTGCAGACGGTCATTTTGAACACTGCATATATATATATATATATATATATATATATATATATATATATATATATATATATATATATATATAATATAAATTGGAGCAAAAGGACATAAAATAAACAGTCAAGGGCACTTGTATAGCAGGTACACATGAAATAACTAGTATAAACAATAAACTAATAGCTGTTAAGGTGAGGTAGTGCGGAATAGTGCAAATGAGTGAGATAAAGTGAAATGTGCAGTCCCTGAGTTCAGTGTGCGAATGAATGTTGAGAGTATGTGTGTGTTGGAGGGGGACTGTGAGGGTGACATGATGTCAGATGCTGAAGGGGGGGCAGGGGGTATGCAGGCAGAATCTGTGGCAGGGGGCAGGGGGGGAGGAGGGGCAGAACAGGGAGAGAGTTGAGCCTCCTGACCTCCTGGTGAAAGAAACTGTCCTTGAGCCTGCTGGTTTTGGCCCGGAGACTCCTCAGTCTCCTCCCCAATGGCAGCAGGCTGAAGTGGCTGTGAGATGGGTGGGTGGGGTCACCTGCAATCCTGATGGCTTTGCGGGTGAGGCGGGAGTTATAGATGTCCATAAGAGAAGGGAGAGAGACACCAATGATCCTCTCAGCTGCTCTCATGATGCGCTGCAGAGTCTTGCAGCAGGACACGGTGCAGGCGCCATACCACACGGTGATGCAGCTGGTCAGGATGTTCTCGATGGTGCCTCTGTAGAATGTGTGCATGATCATGATGAAGGTTAATTTAAGTCTTGCATTAATTAACTGCATTAGTAATTACACCAATGGAAGGTCTTCACGAGAAATGTGTGTTTGCGGAGGAAGTACAGACGCTGTTGGGCTTTTTTGGCCAGTGATGCGGTGTTGTTGCTCCAGGACAGGTCTTCAGAGATGTGCACACCCAGAAACTTGGTGCTGCTCACCCTCTCCACTGCAGCACCATTGATAGTTAGTGGAGCATGCTGGGTGTGCGATCTCCTTCGTCTTCTCCACGTTCAGGCGGAGATTGTTGTCCTTGCACCACATGGCCTAGTGGCTCACCTCACTCCTGTAGATTGTCTCATCGCCACTGCTGATGAAACTCACCACAGTCGTGTCGTCCGCAAACTTAATGAAGAGGTTGGAACTGGATGTTGGTGTGCAGTCGTGGGTCAGCAGAGTGAAGAGGAGGGGGCTCAGCACACATCCTTGGGGGGCCCCCGTGTTCAATGTGATGGTGCTGGAGGAGTTGCTGCCGACCCGTACAGCCTGTGGTCTCCCCGTCAGGAAGTCCAGCAGCCAGTTGCACAGGGAGGTGTTGAGTCCCAGATGGTCCAGTTTATGAATGAGCTGCTGAGGAATGATTGTGTTGAATGCTGAGCTAAAGTCTATGAACAACATTCTGACATACGAGTCTTTTGTCTCCAGGTGGGTGAGGGCTGATTGGAGGGCAGTGGAGATGGTGTTATCGGTTGAACGGTTGGACTGATATGCAAACTGGAAAGGGTCCAGGGTGGGGGGGAGGGCAGACTTGATATGCCGCATGACTAGCCGCTCGAAGCACTTCATGAGGATGGGAGTGAGTGCGACAGGGCAGTAGTCATTGAAGCAGGAGGGAGATGGCTTCTTCAGGACTGGAATGATGGTGGTGGCTTTGAGGCATGTGGGGACAACAGCCTGGCTCAACAAGATGTTGAAGATGTCTGTAAAGACATCTGTGAGCTCGGCACAGTCTCTCAGGACATGACGAGGAATGTTATCAGGACCCGGGGCTTTCCGTGCATTTGTCATCCTGAGAGCTCTTCTCATGCTGTCTGGAGACAGCATCAACACCTGGTCACCAGGAGGTGGTGGGGTCTTCTGTGCCGTGGTGCTGTTGTCTGCCTCAAAGCGAGCGAAGAAGTCGTTCAACTGATTCAGCAGAGAGGTGGAGTTATCACAGGTCTGTGGCAAGGGCTTGTAGTCTGTGATGGTCTGAATCCCCCGCCACAGGTTTCTTGTGTCTCTGCTGTCATTGAAGTAGACAGCAATGTTCCTGGAATACTGTCTCTTGGCCACCCTGATGCCTCGTGACAGGTTGGCCCAAGTTGTCCTCAGGCCCACCTCATCCCCAGCTCTGAAGGCAGCGTTCCGAGCCCGCAGGAGCCTGTGGACTTCCCCTGTCAGCCATGGCTTCTGATTTGCCCAAATGGAGATGGTTCTGGTGACTGTAACGTCATCCATGCACTTCCTCATATAGGCAGTGACGGTCTCCGTGTACTCCTGGAGATCTGTAGTGTTGTTGTAGGTGGCCGACTGTCTGAACATTCTCCAGTCAGTGGTGGAAAAACAGTCCTGGAGTGCCTCTGAGGACCCCTCTGGCCACACACATACCTGCTTTGTCGCTGGTTTGGTGACTTTAACCAGCAGCCTGTATGCTGGTTAATTGGTTAATTTGCATAACAATATAAAGTTGAAAAATTGCACTGAAAAGGGGGGAGGGGGGCAAGGAGAGAGAGAATGGGCACCCCCTTTGGCTTGGAATGAAAATTCTTTTCAATTCTATTCAAGTGTGTGTGTCTGTGTGTGTGTGTGTGTGTGTGTGTGTATATGATCACGTAATAATATTCCATATATATATATATATATATATATATATATATATATATATATATATATATGTGTGTGTGTATCTTGGCATATCACTACAGTGACATGGCCACTCTGACGGCATCAGCCATCAAAATCTCTAAGTAACATTACAGCAGGGGTTTCCTGTTACCTTCTCCTGGATTATTATAGAGGTTTTCTCCTCTCAACCATTCATACCTATGGACAATTTAGAGCCACCAATTAGCCTAACCTGCATGGCTTTGGACTGTGGGGATAACCGGAGAACCCGGAGGAAACCCACACAGGCACAGGGAGAACATGCAAACTCCACACAGAAAAGCCCCCATCAGCTGCTGGGCTCGAACCCAAAACCTTCTTGCTGTGACATGATAGTGCTAACCACTACACCACTGTTCCACCATATATATACACACAGTGGCATACAAAAGTTTGGTCACCCTTACTGAAAACGTCTGTTACTGTGAATAGTTAAGTGAGCAGAAGATGAACTGATCACCAAAAGGCTCAAAGGTAAAGACGACACATTTCAGCGTTTTCTGCAAGATTTGTGTATTATTTTTGTTTTGTACAATTGGAAAGTGGGTGGCACGGTGGTGTAGTGGTTAGCGCTGTCGCCTCACAGCAAGAAGGTCCTGGGTTCGAGCCCCGGGGCCAGCGAGGGCCTTTCTGTGTGGAGTTTGCATGTTCTCCCCGTGTCCGCGTGGGTTTCCTCCGGGTGCTCCGGTTTCCCCCACAGTCCAAAGACATGCAGGTTAGGTTAACTGGTGACTCTAAATTGACCGTAGGTGTGAATGTGAGTGTGAATGGTTGTCTGTGTCTATGTGTCAGCCCTGTGATGACCTGGCGACTTGTCCAGGGTGTACCCCGCCTTTCGCCCGTAGTCAGCTGGGATAGGCTCCAGCTTGCCTGCGACCCTGTAGAAGGATAAAGCGGCTAGAGATAATGAGAGAATGAGACAATTGGAAAGTGAAAAAAGAAAAGGAACACCATGTGAAAGTTTGGGCACCCCAATACATTTGAGTTCTCAGGTAACTTTTACCAAGGTTCCAGACCTTAATTAGCTTATTGACCTGTGGCTTGTTCAAATTCTTTGTGAGGAAAAGTCACATGGTGCAGATTTCAAAGCTGTATAAATTTTCTGACTCCTCAAACTTGTCCCTAAAATCAACAGCCATGGGCTCCTCTAAGCAACTCCCTCGCATTCTGAATAATAAAATAATTGATTCTCACAAAGCAGGAGAAGGCTACAAGAATGTAGCAAAGTGTTTTCAGGTAGCTGTTTCCTCAGATTGTAATGTTATTAAGAAATGGCAGTTAACAGAAACAGTGGAGATCAAGGTGAGGTCTGGAAGATGAAGAAAACGTTCTGAAAGAACTGCTTGTTGAATTGCTAGAAAGGCAAATAAAAACCCCTGCTTGACTGCAAAAGACATTCAGAAAAACTTAGCAGACCCTGGAGTGGTGGTGCACTGTTCTACTATGCAGTGACACCTGAACAACTATGACCTTCATGGAAAAGTCATCAAAAGAAAACCTTTCCTGCATCCTAGCCACAAAATTAAGCGTCTGAAGTTTGCAAATGAACATCTAAGCAAGCCTGATGCATTTTAGAAACAAGTCCTGTGGACTGATGAAATCAAAATAAAACTTTTGGGCCACAATGTGCAAAGGTATGTTTGGAGAAAAAAAGGTGCCAAATTCCAGGAAAAGAACACCTCTCCAACTCTGAAGCATGGGTGTGGATCGATCATGCTTTGGGCTTGTGTGGCAGCCAGTGGCACAGGGCACATTTCATTGGTGAAGGGAAGCACAGATTCGAATAAATACCAGCAAATTCTGGAAGCAAACATCACACCATCTGTAAAAAAGTTGAAGTTAAAAAGAGGATGGGTCCTACAATAAGACAATGATCCAAAACACACCACAAAATCTACAATGGAATACCTCAAGAGGCACAAGCTGAAGGCTTTGCCCTGGCCCTCACAGCCCCCTGACCTAAACATCATTGAAAATCTGTGGATAGATCTCAAAAGAGCAGAGCATGCAAGACAGCCCAAGAAACTTGTAGAACTGGAAGCCTTTTGCAAGGACGAATGCATGAAAATCCTCCAGGTAAGAACTGAAAGATTATTAGCAGGCTACAAAAAGTGTTTACAAGCTGTGATACTTGCCAAAGGGGGTGTTACTAGGTACTAACCATGCAGGGTGCCCAAAGTTTTGCTTCGAGCCCTTTTCCTTTTTTGTCATTTTGAAAATGTAAAAGATGAAAATAAAAAATTGTTTTTGCTTAAAATATAAGGGGAATGAGTCATCTTTAACTTTATGCCTTTTGGAGATCATTTCATCTTCAACTTGCTTAACTGATCACAGTAACAGCAATTTTGAACAGGAGTGCCCAAACTTTTGCATACCACTGTGTATACACACACAGTATTGTGCAAAAGTCCAAGGCATGCTATTTTTTTCATACAAACTTTGTTATAGATTTCTATTTGATGACTTCTACATTATCAAGTCAATGCAGAAACATTTTAGAGTTCCAAACGTTCGTTTTCCATCAGAAAATTCAATATTACAGAAAAAAAAAACAGTTTGTATCTGAGCAGCATATTACATAAGAGAGCACTTTTCAGATTAAAAAAGAAAACATCATGAAAGCTACTGGGTTTTGGTGCAGTCAAAGTGTCCAGAAGAACTGTGGCTGGTTCTGTAAGATGCTCAGTAAAACCTACAGCTCATTTCCGCATAAAACTGCACTCACTGTACCTGAGACCAGAGGTGGGGACTTGAGACTTGGGGACTTGGACTCGAGTCGACTCGAGTCACTGTTTTCATGACTTGTGACTTGACTTGACAAAACATGAAAATACTTGAGACTTGACTCGGACTTGGAAGTTTAAGACTCGGGACTTGACTTGACTTGACACACGATGACTTGAGTGACTTGAGTGTTATTTACATCTTTTTTTTATTGTGAAAATAAAATGTAATATGCACATACTTCAGTAATTTTGATTGCACTGCCGTTGCGTTGTCACCGCCCTGTCCATCAGGCACGATCTCTGCGTGGGCTATATACCGGCACGCCCCATGCCATGATGTGTTCACAGATTTCACATCATATCATCATGTCAGCCATCCCAAGAGTCATCACTTTCGGCTTCAAGGGCTACTGCCTAGAAGGTAAACGACGAACGGCGCAGTGCAAGATTTGCAACGTGACGATTTCTGACAGCCAGACCACGACCTCCAATTTCGTCCGGCATTTGAAGATCCATTCTGCCCAGTAAGTTTATTAATGTGTTGTTATTTGGTGATAGCAGCTAAACTCCTCGTTAGCCAATGTTAGCCACGAGAGTGAGCAGTAGGAGGATTTTAGCCGTTGCAGATGTAGCTAGGGATTCAGTTTATTATTGTGAAATTCTTATGTGAATGCTGGTAAGCAATATAGCTACGTCAAGTTTAATGATATTGTATATCAGTAGTAGCAAGTTGATTGTGCACTTTGCAGTCGTGATGCTGAATAACATAAGCAGCTTCCTACCCTGTTGTTCTGTTTCAGGGTTAAGCTAATGGTCAGCTTGTGAACATGTACACGTTCATGAGCAGTACAAATTCGTGTAAGTGTGTTCGTGTACATTAGCCAGACTATCCATAGGGCATAGAGGCAGGGGAGTTTATCATAGCCGTTTGAAATAGCAGTGCAGCAACCTGCACATTTTTTTCGTCACACTACCCGATCAAAAAAGAAAAGAAAACTCCGTCCCACTGCCTATCATGTACTATTGAAAAAAGCGCCATGATTCGGATTCACTGGCATGCCACTCACTGTTTGAATACAGGCTAGCAGCAATACTAAACTCTGCAAAACAGGCTGACTGTGCGCGGGAGTCTTGGTTCCCGCTGTAACACAGTGTTACGAAAATAAATTGTGCAGTCATCCAAACCATGAATTTACATTTAGTATATCAGGCTACCAGGCCGCCAAAACAATGGTTTGAATGATTACAATTTAGAGAGCACAACTCTGTAACTGAACAGGTGCATTGGATATTTCCCAGTGAGGTAATTTAAAAAGTCTTTGGGTAATTGTTCAAGGAAAGATCAATCCCGCGCACTGTCCTTTCCGTATTGTTCCCGAAACGTTGCACTTGTGGTAAGGAGGACAGTGTGTTAGCCACGACCGAAACGTTGTGAGCAAAGTTCCTGTGGAAAGGAATGCGCGGGATGCATATTTCATTTAACATTTATTTTCGTAACAATCTATTATAGCGGCGGCACGGTGGTGTAGTGGTTAGCGCTGTCGCCTCACAGCAAGAAGGTCCTGGGTTCGAGCCCCGGGGCCGGCGAGGGTCTTTCTGTGTGGAGTTTGCATGTTGTCCGCGTGGGTTTCCTCCGGGTGCTCTGGTTTCCCCCACAGTCCAAAGACATGCAGGTTAGGTTGACTGGTGACTCTAAATTGACCGTAGGTGTGAATGTGAGTGTGAATGGTTGTCTGTGTCTATGTGTCAGCCCTGTGATGACCTGGCGACTTGTCCAGGGTGTACCCCGCCTTTCGCCCGTAGTCAGCTGGGATAGGCTCCAGCTTGCCTGCGACCCTGTAGAAGGATAAAGCGGCTAGAGATAATGAGATGAATGAGATGAGATCTATTATAGCGGGAACCAAGACTCCCGCGCCAAAGTTGTATGTCCCCGCTCCGCACAGGCTGAGGCAGCCTCGGAGAGGGAGAGCGCGAGAGAGCGCTTTTACACACACCTCTGTAGCTTGTCATATGGGGTAAGATGATGTCACTTTTGCACGGGCGAACAGGTCTTCTTTTTGAGACCTAAATTATGTCTGACACATTTCTTTATCCTTTGTTTTTTTTTTTACTGGCGCAAACATACATCGAAGTCACTTCAGGTTTCTCCACGTGTATCTTATTAATAATAATCATCTCATCTGACTTGATTAGAGATTGGAGGAGCTCATGCCCCTGTTAACCCAAGGTGTCGTCCTACCCTCTTTTAACTACGCACATAACAGAATGCCAATTCTCTGCATGAGTAGGCTACCATAATGGGGTGTTTTTTTCATTAATTTTTGCATTTACTATTTATATGTATTTATTTATATATTGTTTAGTTTTATTTTATTGTGAAAAATGAGACAGACAGCTCCCTGAATTTTTCATCTTCCTTTGCTGTTCTTAAACTTCAGGGTGTACAATTACATTAAACATAGTGTGTACGGCATTAGACACGGTGTTCGACTTCGGCCCCAAAATTTCATTTCGGTGCATCCCTAATAATTAATTAGATGGCCTGTTACTGGATCAAGTAAAGGTTTTAGTAGCGGCTGCTGTTATTCCCATCACTGATCAGAAATAAATAAAATATAAAAATTAATGAATGAGGCAGTAGTGTGTAGACCTGCAATTTGTGATGCAAGGCATCATGGAATCTGTTGTGCAGGCGAGAGTGAACTATGAAACATAATACTTATAACAAGTTAAAGCAGTAAAAAAAAAGAAAAAAAAACAGGAAGGTCAATCAACTAGGCTTAAGTTGTGAATAGGAATACATGGTAGAGTGTTTACACTATGGACCTGGCATCGATACCTCTGACTTTATCATAGCAAGCCAAGAAGTTCAAAATACATTACTCCTTCAAAATGACTCCTATCGTAATATGTTTTTATAACACTTTGTCTGTTTATTTTTCTTGTTGGCTGATGACAATGTGAGAAACTTAGTTGGCTTTCAATCTTGCAATCAATTTTGCCATCAATAAATAACTTTGTGACATTATTACTGTTTTGTTTTATTCCATGATGTATTTTACAGAACATGAGTATTTAAAATGCAAATATTTAACAGGTTGGGCACATGTGCCAGGGATGTTTACTGAGATTTACTTATGTATTGCCTTTTCAATGTATTAAATTCATATTCTGCTGCTAAAATTACGCCAATATGCCTAAGGTGACTTGACTTGGACTTGACTTGACTTATTATAGGACTTGACTTGACTTGACTTGACATAGCCTGTGACTTGACTTGACTTGACTTGACCAAGACAAAAAAGAGTTGGGACTTACTTGGGACTTGAAGGTTAAGACTTGAGACTTACTTGAGACTTGCACATGTGTGACTTGGTCCCACCTCTGCCTGAGACTATTTTTAATTTTTTTTTTCAAGTAAAGGGTCATCTTACACCAAATGTTGACTTTGTTTCATTTATTCTGGCTTACTGCTGTTTATAGTATTTTTGTTTTATGTTGAAACATTTAACTTAATGGGGCGACATGGTGGTGTAGTGGTTTGTGCTGTTGCCTCACAGTAAGAAGGTCCAGGTTCGAGCCCCGTGGCCGGCGAGGGCCTTTCTGTGCGGAGTTTGCGTGTTCTCCCCGTGTCTGCGTGGGTTTTCTCCGGGTGCTCCGGTTTCCCCCACAGTCCAAAGACATGCAGGTTAGGTTAACTGGTGACTCTAAATTGACAGTAGGTGTGAATGTGAGTGTGAATGGTTGTCTGTGTCTGTGTGTCAGCCCTGTGATGACCTGGCGACTTGTCCAGGGTGTACCCCGCCTTTTGCCCGTAGTCAGCTGGGATAGGCTCCAGCTTGCCTGCGATCCTGTAGAACAGGATAAAGCGGCTAGAGATAATGAGATGAGATTTAATTTAATTATTTTGTAAGCCATTTGTGGTCTACAACATTTCTTTACATGTGTTTAAGACTTTTGCACAGGACTGTATGTACATATATAGTTCTTAAACATACAAACTTTACTAAAGAGAAATCAGTGTCCTATTAGGATGTGTCACAATCACAAGTTTTAGCCAAAATGAAAAGGAAAATTGTATTAAAAATTCTAATCCCAATTCCAAGATGAGCAAATTTTAAGTTTACAATAGGGAGATGAGTTTTCACTTTGATTATCAGCGTCATCTATATCAGTCTCTGTCTCATCATGTGAGGTAAAAGTCACATGTGGCTTTTAAACACAAGCCTCATCATTGTCTCTTCATTCAAGGGATCTTATTTCACCTTAATATCAATGAGCAAATATTCATGTTTAATGATTTAATCAAACACCTGATGAAACTGGGAGGAAATCATAATTAGCAAGCAAGGGTTTAGGCTTCCTTGGGTAGACTGACTAATTACACTGGTGTGTTTTGTTAAACTGGCTCTTTACACATCATCATCATTGCGGGCAGACATCAAGGCAAGGTTAGAAAGCAACCAACATAAAAACTTGCAATGTATTTTGGTGAAATATACGACTTATAATTCCGATTACTTCAGTATATACAAATACTGTATACTTGTAAATGTGATGAGCATCATTACAAAGCTCCAGTTCTACTCTTTCTTATGATGGAAGAAGAACAACTTTATTTATCACACATGCACATAAGCTCTCTACATTTAACCCATCTGAAGCAGTGAACACGCACACATGAACAATGAGCAATGAGCACATACACATATCCAAAGCAGTGGGCAGCTATGCTACAGGGCCCAGGGAGCAGTTGTGGGTTAGGTGCCTTGCTCAAGGGCACTTCAGTCCAAGGCTGTAACAGTCTGGTCCAGTCCATCCATGCCTGAGTTTGTGGGACTTCCACGCCAGCTCCAGGCCAGGAATTCAGTCCTGCCCTGCTGAAGGCCATTTTCCCTGAAGCGGCACTCCCATACCTGCTACCACTCCTCTCCCATCGGCCAGGGCCTTCTTAAGAACTGTTTGGAGCTACTCTAGATGCCAGACTATCTCTTGTAGACTTTCCTTGCCTTGCTACAACCCTTCAGTATTGTGCCTTCTTGATTTCCCCTGCCTGAATTGTTCCTTGTTTTTTGTCTAGTTTTCTGTCCAGTTTTTTGCTCCTGTTTTACCTGCCTGTTCCTTTGGATTGTGTTTTTGCTTCCTCTGCCTGGATTCCCCTTGTTCCTGTGTCCTTCGGTTTTTGTGAAGATTTTTCTGTCCTGTTTTTGTCCCTGACTGTGCCTACCTGCTCCTTTGTGTTTTTGACCTCCTGGCCTGTTCTTTGACCACTAATTTTGCCTGAGCCCTACTGTCCCTCTGCCCTCTACTTCATTAAAGAAGTTTTTATCTGTACACTGCCTGTTTCGAGTCTACTCTTGGGTCCTTACTTCACCTTAGCTCGCCATTTCTGACAAAGACTGCCCTATGTTAACCTAACATGCATGTCTTTGGACTGTGGGAGAAATCGGAGCACCCGGAGGAAACCCACACAGACATGGGGAGAATATGCAAACTCCATACAGAAAGGCCCCCGTTGGCCACTGGGCTCGAGCCCAGAATCTTCTTGCTGTGAGGCAACAGTGCTAACCACTGCACCACCGTGCCAATATTATATGTGTTACAGTGCCTTGCAAAAGTATTCATACCCCTTGAACTTTTTCACATTTTTCCATCTTACAACCACAAACTTAAAAGTTTTTTTTTATTGAGATTTTATGTGATAGACCAACACAGAGTAGCACATAATTGTGAAGTGAAACAAAAATGATATTAACTCTGAATTATAAAATTATTCTATTTTGTAGCTGTTTTTATGATGATTTGTATCTGACTTTGGAAGGCATTTCTTTCTTTCTTTCTTTCTTGGAAGTAAGATAGATGATATGATACTATTCTTCTATAGTGTCCTACTGCACCGCTTCCACGATGCACACTGCCTAGAATCTGTAATCATTTCACAATTGTGTTCTGTGTGTGTGTGGTTTTTTTTATTCTTATTTAATAATATTATTATTATTATTAGGGCCCGAGCACCGTTCGGTGCGAAGACTGTATTGTTTTTCGAAGGATTCTTCTTCTTATTATTATTTTTATGTCGTGCTCGGCCTTTTTTGAGGCATTTCCCATGCACGAAAACTCATGAAATTTGATACATCAGTCATTGTAACCGCTTCTCAGCCACAGACATTTGGCCCCGGGCATGGCCTAGGGACTTCATAGCTCCCCCTAATTGAAACAAAACCCTTTAGAACTTATGGCTAGAATCTTACTCAGAACCCTTAGATCAGTACAAAAATGACATGAATCATGATAGTTGTCCTAGCAACCTCATAAGATCTTAAGAAGGGATTGGGCAACATGCACATCACCTTTGAACATTTGATGAATATATGACATGTGACCATTTTGTTGGGTGGCGGAATGTCCTGGGTTGCAGAACCACATGTGCGAGGGCCTGTCAAGGCTGCTAGTGGCTATATTTATTTATTTATTTATTTATTTATTGCATTGGTATGTCATATAAGCTACTGGATGCCTTAATTTGCTTTGGGATGAATAAAGCTTTTCTTTCTTTCTTTCTTTCTTTCTTTCTTTCTTTCTTTCTTTCTTTCTTTCTTTCTTTCTTTCTTTCTTTCTTTCTTTCTTTCTTTCTTTCTTTCTTTCAAAAAGATGTTAATATGCCAGAGCAGTCAGCTTGCCCATTGAAAACAAATTTATTGTGACATCAAGCAAATAAGATTTTGAAGAAAAGTGAAATTCCATTAATACTCATTTCCAGATATTAAAATCTAAAAAAAAAGTTTTTTTTTCCAAAATAGATAACAGAAACAAGTCCCTGCTCCTTTCAGCTTTTAAAAGAAAAGGAGCTAACCTGAGGTAAGGTTATTCCCATGAGGATATGACATCGAAAAGGAACATTTTCCTGGAATTTTCCACAGTGCATTTCAAAACGGGACGTAAACAAATGTTTCAAGCAACCAGAAAATGTTTGAGGTAAAATAAATTAACTGCTCATTTTCTGTTCAGATTTCACTGTCATTTATAATTTAGTTGACTCTTTTGAAATTCTATTTCCAGATAATGATTGAATTTTTTTGACATGTAGTTTGTCTTGATAGACTTTGTCAGCCTCCTGAGAAAATGTACTCCAGCTAACGTTATTTGAAGGCAAACAATGACTGAAGATTCTTGTAATAAATAAGACATTATTTTTTCTCACATCAAAAATTTGAAAGATTTGATTAATTTGTTGTATAATGACATTTATAGTGAATATTGTTACACAATTTTGGGCTGCTATTACATGATATTTTGTGACATAATTTTTCTTTGCATTTTCTGTGGAGGGAGGTGTGGTGGTGTAGTGGTTAGCTCTGTCACCTAACAGCAAGAAAGTTCTGGGTTCAAGCCCAGTGGCCGATGGGGGCCTTTCTGTGTGAAGTTTGCATGTTCTTTCCGTGCCTGTGTGGGTTTCCTCTGGGTGCTCCGGTTTCCCCCACAGTCCAAAGACATGCAGGTTAGGCTAATTGGTGGCTCTAAATTGACTGTAGGTGTGAATGTCAGTATGAATGGTTGTTTGTCTGTGTGTCAGCCCTGTGATGATTTGCCGACTTGTTCAGGGTGTACAAAAAGGCAAATATGCACACAACAACAACTTGATATTTATAGCAACATAGACATTGTTTATTTACAAGTTAGAGTGCATGTAACATATTAGATATGCATGCACCTACTAATATATATATATATATATATATATATATATCATCTCATTATCTCTAGCCGCTTTATCCTTCTACAGGGTCGCAGGCAAGCTGGAGCCTATCCCAGCTGACTACGGGCGAAAGGCGGGGTACACCCTGGACAAGTCGCCAGGTCATCGCAGGGCTGACACATAGACACAGACAACCATTCACACTCACACCTACGGTCAATTTAGAGTCACCAGTTAACCTAGCCTGCATGTCTTTGGACTGTGGGGGAAACCGGAGCACCCGGAGGAAACCCACAGGGAGAACATGCAAACTCCGCACAGAAAGGCCCTCGCCGGCCCCGGGGCTCGAACCCAGGACCTTCTTCCTGTGAGGCGACAGCGCTAACCACTACACCACCGTGCCGCCTATATATATATATATATATATATATATATATATATATATATAAGAGCTCAGCGTAAATGAGTGCACCCCCTTTGAAAAGTAACATTTTAAACAATATCTCAATGAACACAAACAATTTCCAAACTGTTGACAAGACAAAGTTTAATATAGCATCTGTTTAACTTACAACATGAAAGTAAGGTTAATAATATAACTTAGATTACACATTTTTCAGTTTTACTCAAATTAGGGTGGTGCAAAAATGAGTACACCCCACTGAAATGGCCCTGTCCACACGGCAACGGATTCAGGTGAATTTGATAAAATTTTTTATCATTTCGGCCTGGCGTCCACACGACACCGGCGTTTTGGGTGCCCCAAAACGAAATCTTTTGAGAACGGGTTCCAGAGTGGAAAAAATCTGGCAACGGAGCCATTGCGAAGTCGTCTGGATGAGTAGAACGGATTTGTTTACGATAACATCACAACCACATGACTAGAACAAGCAGCACTCTCGCGCGCATCATTCGTAACAACAACAGAAATTGAAATTGTTTACACATTAACCTGACTGACCTGCCAGACAGACAATTTACACCTGCTTTGATGAACAGAAAGTACAGCCTTCCACACAAAGCAACAGTTACCTGACTATAATGGAGGCAGAGGGGAAAAGGGTCAGAAGACCCTTCAACAGACTGTTTTGTTTGAACCACTGCATTGCATTCACTTTTGTATACAGCTTTTCTTTTAAATAAACAAGTAAGTGAACCATTTCTTGAATTTCTTTTTTTTTATTGGATAAGACTGCTTTTCAAAACGTTCACACACAATATAAAAAGTTATATAAATTATATAAAAATGCTTTTCAAAATGTTCACACACAATAAGAAAATTAAGTTATATAAAACTATGCACACTAATAAAACTAATTTGTACACACAGAAGGCACGATTTCCTCGCGTAGTCGCAGCCATCTTCTTCTTGTTGTTGTGTGTTTGTTCCTGTGAGTGCTTCACGACAGATAGAAGAAGGGGTTTATGCGTGTAACAGACGTTGTGTTGTTCACCAGTCTTTTTATTCTGAAGAAATGAGACACAAATACACTGCTGAGCATGGGCTGCAAACGTCCAGTGGCATTGGCGCTTACATTTCCAAAATGAACTGAAAGAGGCCAGCGCCTCGTTCCCATAACTACCTGCGCTCTTAAAGAGCCAGCGCAGAATTTCCCCACCACTACACACAATGGCAAGTGGAAAAAAATAAACCCGTTACATGCGCATGCGTCCTACTTCTTCTTCCATTGTTCTGGTGTCTCCGATGGGACCGTCTTACAGCGCACGCAGAGGTGTGGCATGTGTATTGCATCGTTTTCAGCAAGCGTTGCGTTGCCATATGTACCTGATACTTTACTGATCCGTTGCCCATGTGGACGCAATATTTTTTTACCTGCTAAAAAAAAAATCTCATTGCCATTGTCGTGTGGATGTAGCCAAAGTCTCTGGAGCAAAGCTATATTGTAGACTACAAATGTCTAATTTAACAAGAATACAATCACAGGTGAGTCTAATGAGTCATTACACAGCTGTCCAGCAGACAGTTGACTATAAAAGGGTGTTAGTTAAAGAAAACCCCTTCCCGTTTCATGCTGTCAGCAACGGCACCACATGGAAGAGAAATGACACAAGACCTGCGAAAGAAAATAATTTCTTTACACCACAAAGGTAAAGGCTACAAGAAGATCAGCAAAGCTTTACTTATCAGTCAGAATACTGTAGCAAAAGTGGTACAGAAATTTCAGAAAGATGGAACTGCGACCATCTCACAGAGACGTCCAGGTCATCCACGGAAGTTAACACCTCGACAGGAGCGTCTTCTGACGAGAAGGGTTAAAGAAAATCAGCATGCAAGTTAGGGCTGCACAATTAATCGAATTTAATCGAAAATCGCGATTTTGGCTGCCACGATTAAATTAAATGAAAATCGCGATTTATTTCCATTTAAAATGTGAGCTCTGCTGCATATCTGATCAAGCACTTTTTGACCAGTACTCCGCCAAACCATTAGGGGGCGAACCAACGCATGTAAGGTTTCATTACTCCGCCTAAATAAGCAAGCAAGCCAAGTGCGCAGAGCTTCAGTGCAGCGGTATCTTCAAAGGGTGATAGCGTGAGAGTAGGTAACAGATTGAGGTGAGAGAGAAAAGCTAACTATGTCGGAACAACAGACTATTTAGCACTGGAGGCAATGTTGTGACCTGCCTTCGCTCATGTTTAAAGCCAGAGCATGTTGATAGGCTGGTCTTTCTAGCTAAAAACTTGTAGGCCTCAGTATAATGCTATGTAATTGTTGCAATTGAGTTTTCAGTTCCTTCATCCTTTGGTAATTTCTTGGATAAATTTCATTTATTTGTCATTTGGAAATCAGAATTTCTCTTTTAAATTTCATTCTGCACTGAAAGCTGTTCATATTGTTTGTTTGAATATAGTGAAATAAAATTTAAGTGATTTCCCTAACATCAAGAATAATCGTGATTACAATTTTGATCAAGATAATCGTGATTATCATTTTTTCTGTAATCGTGCAGCCCTAATGCAAGTTCACTGCAGTTATCTAAATAAGCAGAAAGCCAAACTGGGGTGACTATTTCCCATGACACAATATGGTGTACACTGCAGAGGAATGGCATTCATGGATGCCATCCACGAAAGAAGCCTCTCCTAAAGCCCAGGCACAAAAAAGGCCACCTAGAGTTTGCCAGGGCCCATGCTGACAAAGATGAAGACTACTGGGACTCTATACTCTGGAGTGATGAGACCAAGAGAAATGTTTTTGGAACTGATGGCTTCAAAACTGTATGGCGTCGCAAAGGTGAGAAATACAAAGAAAAATGCCTGGTGCCTACAGTGAAACATGGTGGTGACAGTGTCCTTATGTGGGGCTGCATGAGTGCTGCTGGTGTCGGGGAGCTGCATTTCATTGATGGTATCATGAATTCACAGATGTATTGCTCTATACTGAAAGAGAAGATCCTACCATCACTCCGTGCCCTTGGCCGTTGTGCACTTTTCCAACATGACAATGATCCTAAACACACATCTAAGGCCACTGTTGGATTTCTGAAAACGAACAAGGTGAAAGTGATTCAGTGGCCAAGTATGTCTCCTGATCTGAACCCAATCGAACACCTATGGGGAATTCTGAAGAGACAAGTTGAGCATCACTCTCCATCCAGCATCCAGTCACTAAAAGAGGTCATTGTTGAAGAATGGAAAAAGATTGATGTTGCAAAATGTCCCCAACTTGTTCATTCCATGCCTAGAAGACTTGGTGCTGTCATTAAAAATCATGGAGGCCATACAAAGTACTAGATGTAGTAGTTTTTGTTGTGGGGTGTGCTCATTTTTGCACCACCCTAATTTGAGTAAAACTGAAAAATGTGTAATCTCTGTTATATTATTATTAACCTTACTTTCACATTATAAGTTAAACAGATGTTATATTTAAACTTTGTCTTGTCAACATTTTGGAAATTGTTCAGTGAGATATTGTTTAAAATGTAACTTTTCAAAGGGGGTGTACTCATTTACGCTGAGCACTGTGTGTATGTATGTGTATATGTATATACAGTGTGTGTGTAATATATATATATATATATATATATATGGGCAGCACGGTGGTGTAGTGGTTAGCGCTGTCACCTCACAGCAAGAAGGCCCGGGTTCAAGCCCCGTGGCCGGCGAGGGCCTTTCTGTGCGGAGTTTGCATGTTGTCTGCGTGGGTTTCCTCCAGGTGCTCCAGTTTCCCCCACAGTCCAAAGACAGGCAGGTTAGGTTAACTGGTGACTCTAAATTGACCGTAGGTGTGAATGGTTGTCTGTGTCTATGTGTCAGCCCTGTGATGACCTGGCGACTTGTCCAGGGTGTACCCAGCCTTTTGCCCGTAGTCAGCTGGGATAGGCTCCAGCTTGCCTGCGACCCTGTAGAACAGGATAAAGCGGCTAGAGATAATGAGATGAGATGAGATGAGATGAGAATTATATATATCACAAAAAATAATTTCGTGATTCCATAGTGGATTTCTTGATATATATCAAGAAATCCACTATGGAATCACAAAATTATTTTTGTTTTCATGAAATGTTATTTTCCCCCATGATGAAAGTCTTTTTTTGTTGTTGTTTTGTTTGTTTGTTTTGCTTGTTTGTTTTGCTTGAATAATGCAGATTATTCTGTACGGTGGAATGATGAAGAAAGACTGGGAAAAGGCATACAGTTGCACTATTTTCAGCTTTCACTAATGTATTCAGGCCATTAATATTCTGTATTCTCCTGCATAACTACCACCAATACAACTATCAAAGGAAACGTCATCACTCCTTCAGATATATCAGGTCTGATTGATTGAACATGATGGCATGTTTCAAGGGAATTGGTGAATGAATTAATTTTGCTCTTCAGTAGAAATTCAGTAGGAATTTAAAGAAAAAACATGGCTTCTCTGGTCATGTGTGGCTTCCCAGTTCTAAAGTACAGTACAAAAGTCTTCGGCACCCTATTTTTTATTTTATTCTATTTTATTCTATTTTACATACAAACTTGGTTATAGATTTCTATTTTATGACTTCTGCATTAGTCATTCAGTACAAAAACCTTTTAGAGTTCCAAACGTACTTTTTCCAGTACAAAATTACATGTTACAGGAAAAAAAAAGTTTGTTTCTCAGCAGCATGTTACGTAAGAGATCACTTTTCAGATAAAAAAAAAAGAAAACATAATGAAGGCTGGCGGCACGGTGGTGTAGTGGTTAGCACTGTCGCCTCACAGCAAGAAGGTCCTGGGTTCGAGCCCCGGGGCCGGCGAGGGCCTTTCTGTGTGGAGTTTGCATGTTCTCCCCGTGTCTGCGTGGGTTTCCTCCGGGTGCTCCGGTTTCCACCACAGTCCAAAGACATGCAGGTTAGGTTAACTGGTGACTCTAAATTGACCGTAGGTGTGAATGTGAGTGTGAATGGTTGTCTGTGTCTATGTGTCAGCCCTGTGATGACCTGGCGACTTGTCCAGGGTGTACCCCGCCTTTCACCCGTAGTCAGCTGGGAAAGGCTCCAGCTTGCCTGCGACCCTGTAGAAGGATAAAGTGGCTAGAGATAATGAGATGAGATGAGATAATGAAGGCTACTGGGTTTTGGTGCAAAATTAAGAAGCGCGTGTGACAGTCAAAGTGTCCAGAAGAGCTGTGGCTGGTTCTGTAAGATGTTCAGTAAAACCTACAGCTCATTTCCTTATAAAACTGCACTCACTGTACCTGAGACTACATTTTATAATTTTTTTATCATTATTGTTATTTTTTTAAGCAAAGGGTCATCTCACACCCAATATTGTCTTTGTTTCATTTATTTTGGCTTACTGCTGTTTATAGTATTTTTTTGTATGTTAACATTTCATTTCCTTATTTTTTTAAGTCATTTGTGGTCTCCAGCATTTCTTTACATGTGCCTAAACCTCTAAAATATTTTTGCATAGGACTGTACATCACCTGCCTCACACACAGACAGAGAATGGAAAAGGCAAGCTGTGTGTGACTGGTCAGGAAAAGGTAGTGGCACAAAGGGGTAAACAACTGAGATGAGAAATAAAAAAAGCACATGATCACATTTGGAAGAGAACATTTGGAAGAAATTGGGACTTGGTGATTCTTTGCCTCAGTCAAATGCACTTGACTGCCTTGTACCCACTGTGCCAAACAAATTCAGCTGAGGCAGGATTTCAGTGCCACTGTATCTGACAATACTGGTCCATTTTGGTCTGATGCCGAGCAAGAGTTCATACTCCTCTCAAGAGTCACTGATCTTAGAAACCAAGAGGGGTAACCATGCTGTAATATGTTTTCTTCCACAGTGTGACAATATAAAGTCCCTTTTTCAGTAATGGAACGAATGAAAGCTAACAAAACAGAGATCCATAAATATTGAATGGTTGACGTACAGTACTTGCAACGTTTGGTTATGTCTAAAGTAATCATAGATAGATAAATAGATAGATATGGATATAAAGTATAAATATATACAGTACCAGTCAGGAGATCTGACGCACCTTCTAATTTGGTGTTTTTTTTCTTTATTTTTATTAATTAAAATACACTTTACATTTTAAAGTAATGACGGATGTCATTTCTCTTCAGTGTTATAGTCGAGTCACTAAACCTCGAGTCCAAGTCAAATCCAATTCATTAAAGAAAATTTCGAGTCGAGTCTGAGTCAAGTCCACTATTGATCCAAATCGAGTGCGAGAACAAGACTCCATCTGCACCATTTGACGGTGGCTGTTGCTGCCTTTATGTGAAACCGTCTCTGCTACTGTGTTGGACTAAAATTACTGCTTGACTGCCCCATTTTTTAGTTAATAGGCTACAGATAAAAAGCTTGCTCATCGTTCAGCAAGCCCCACCCACTATCAACAGAGCAAAAAACATGAGTGAGGGTTAACACTAGCTAGTTCATCGCTCAGCAAGCAAGCCCCACTATCAACAGAGCAACGAACATAGCGTGTCACTTCCCTCTCTGGGTGTCGTCTTGTCAAATGCTGATTGAAGTTCGAGGTTGTCCCCGTCATCTCCTCGATAGATCTTCTACATATGAAACACATAGCAGTGCATTTTTTTTCCCACTGCATGAGAAGTCTGTATAAGCAAAGCGGACAATCCTAGGGCCGTTCTCTCCAGCCATTTTAGCGCCATTTATGTTAGTTTGTTACTGAACATGATGTGTGAATAGGTGAATATGCATTCTCTTGCATGAAATTAGTATCCAAATGAATATAGATATAAATATCTTATGCCAAATTATTATGGCATGTTACAAAAAATAAAGAAAAAAATCTAAGTCCTTGTCTCCAATTACGAGTTCGAATGCAGTTAATGCACGAGTCTGACTCCAAATCCAAGTCATCAGTGCTCAAGTCCAAGTCAAGTCATGAGTCCTTAAAATTAGGGCATGAGTCAGACTACAAGCCTGTTTCTCTTTACTTAATTGAGTGGTTCTTGACATCATATGAATTACTCCAGTTTTGACAAGGCAATTCCAGGTGACTACCTCATGAAGCTGATCAAGATAATCCCAATAGTGCGCAAAGCGTCATCTAGGTAAACAGTGGCTATTTTGAAGAATCTAAAATATGAAACATATATTTTCTTTCTGTCACACTTTTTCCCCACATAATTCCATATATGTTCCATATGTTATTTCATAGTTTTGATGTCTTCAGTTTTCTTTGACAATGTAGAAAATATTAAAAATACAGAAAAACCTATGAATAAGTCGGGGTGTACAAACTTTTGACTGGTACTGTATGTTTTATTTGAAAACAAATAATGTGTCAACCATATTCAAATAATAAAATAACACTTTTTGAAAGACACAATGTATAGCTAATATCAGACATCAGCCAATCTGTTATAAGAGTGATTTAGGTAAACTCGAGCATATTGGAATAAAATTAGCCAGTTAATTATGTTAGCTTGCTAATTAGCACTAGTTTCAAGTTCAGTTCATCATTAGAAAAGAGCCAAGTCATGATCAAAGATGGGAGGAACAACCATATGGCCATATTAGCCAAATTATATGACTTTAGGCTAGAGTTTTTGAACAAACAAAGATGGAGATGAGTTTTCTATGCAAAGCTTATTTTTAAAATGATGAAATAAACCAATGATTAACCTATGTAGCATTTTCAGACCTTCAGAGATATCATGGTACTTTGAGAAGTCCAGTCTGTTTAACATCAAACAAAAGAGAAAAAAAAAACCTTTAGTGAAAATACATTGATATTTTTCTGTGAGCTAGAGTTTAGGCCCACCTGGTGTAAAATGCCATGCAAAATTGCTGAAGATCTAACTGTGTAAGAGCTCTGAATATGATGTTAAAACAAAATCTCCACGGGATCCAGAGCACAAAGAGGGAGCCCATGACAATTTTGTTCTACAGTGTAGAATATACTCAAAATACTGAAAGACCTATGAATGAGTCCGCATGTCCAAATGTTTTCCTGGTACTGTCAATAAAAATGAACAGCTGTTCCACAATTGAGTGTACCATTTGTGTTACAGATTATTAATAAAATAACACCTTGTGTATGGAGTCTTTAGACACATTTCCAACATCAAGTTCACTTAAAGGAACAGTCCACCGTACTTCCATAATGAAATATGCTCTTATCTGAATTGAGACGAGCTGCTCCGTACCTCTCCGAGCTTTGCGCGACCTCCCAGTCAGTCAGACGCAGTCAGACGCGCTGTCACTCCTGTTAGCAATGTAGCTAGGCTCAGCATGCCCAATAGTATTTTTTGGGGCTGTAGTTAGATGCGACCAAACTCTTCCACGTTTTTCCTGTTTACATAGGTTTATATGACCAGTGATATGAAACAAGTTCAGTTACACAAATTGAAACGTGGTGATTTTCTATGCTATGGAAAGTCTGCACTATAATGACAGGCGTACTAACACCTTCTGCGCGCTTCGGCAGCGCATTGATATCTGAGCTCCGTATCAATGTGCTGTCGAAGCGCGCAGAAGGTGTTAGTACGCCTGTCATTATAGTGCGGACTTTCCATAGCATAGAAAATCGCTACGTTTCAATTTGTGTAACTGAACTTTTTTCATATCACTGGTCATATAAACCTATGTAAACAGGAAAAACGTGGAAGAGTTTGGTCGCATCTAACTACAGCCCCAAAAAATACCATTGGCCATGCTGAGCCTAGCTACATTGCTAACAGGAGTGACAGCACATCTGACTGTGTCTGACTGACTGGGAGGTCGCGCAAAGCTCGGAGAGGTACAGAGCAGCTAAGAGCATATTTCATTATGGAAGTATGGTGGACTGTTCCTTTAAATAAACATACTAAAAAAAGAATTATGCAAATCGAGTAATTCGTTGCAAAGTTATGGCGTTTTCAATGCTATAAATGGGCTCATTTTAACTGTTATGAAGTGTTCAGTTGAAAATTGTCTCACATTTAATAGTGTATAAATGTGAGAATTCTCTTATTTGTTGAAATAAAGCATATTTCAGAATAATCTTTGACATGTTCTCTTGTCATTTCAGGTGCTGTTGAACTTGAATGAACTCAAAAAAGCTGTTTCTTATCTTGCATTCCATTATTTTACTTTCGTTACGAATTTCCCATCTTCAATGATACATTGTAGAAATTGCTCCTTGATGTGTTCAATATAAATGTATTATGAGGTTGTTGTGATGAAACATAAAGAATATGACCTGATTAACCTGGAATCAAAAGGATTAGTGGCCGCCGATTATCTGAAATCAGTGATTTTTTTTTTGAAAAGCAATAGATGACTTTCCAGAAAATTATGTAGTATCCGTACCCCCATCCATCTCTGACAAAGGAAGCGGGGGATTCAGACACTGTTATTATTAAATGATGGTGGCTTGTCTATGTACCATTTATCACTGAATAACTTGCCTTGCTTACAAACAGGATTCTGTTAATCACAAGATTAACATCAATATGTGGTGTCCGTACCCCCTGTAGTGTCCGTACCCCCATCTGACATGATGGCATTGACTGAAGCAACTGGGTCAATTTAGCACCAATATGAATGCTAATTTCATGGTAGATTTTGAAACATATTACAACATCATATTTTGTCATAAATTTAGGTAAAATTATCAAATTTATGGATTAGGATTTTAGCGGTCCTCCGGGTGCTCCGGTTTCCCCCACAGTCCAAAGACATGCAGGTTAGGTTAACTGGTGACTCTAAATTGACCGTAGGTGTGAATGTGAGTGTGAATGGTTGTCTGTGTCTATGTGTCAGCCCTGTGATGACCTGGCGACTTGTCCAGGGTGTACCCCGCCTTTCGCCCGTAGTCAGCTGGGATAGGCTCCAGCTTGCCTGCGACCCTGTAGAAGGATAAAGCGGCTAGAGATAATGAGATGAGATGAGATGAGATGAGATGAGATGAGGATTTTAGCGGAATTAGTCTTTCTTTTTTTTCAGTGCCCAGGAGATTGTGGTCATCATAGATCATCATTACACAAACGGATTAAATTTGACTTTAATATAATGTAATAAGTGATATTATTAATACTCCCCTAAATTAAAAAAAAAAAAAACCTCTCAGAAGACAAACAATAGCTGGCCCATTGCAAACCATCACTTAAAATCTTTTGCTGATGGGGGTACGGACAATACACAATTCGTATCAGTTCCCAATATATGTAATTTTTAGCCTCTGATGGGTCTAAAGAACAGAAAATTTAAATTCCCCCTGACTGTACCATTCACTTCATGGTCAGCAGTTGGTAGTTGATTGTAATGAACAACTGTTGCTCATTACAATACACAACTGTAGTGTCCGTACCCCCATCTATCACACTCTGCAATGCCTGACATTGTGAAGCACACCAGCAAGTTTGTGCTAAAATACTTTCACACTGAATAGCTCGGGTACACCAATAAAGTAATTGTATTGGCTTGATGATACAAAATAGGTAATTTTTTGGTCTATGTGACTGCATTAAGGTACACTCAATAGTGGAACAGCCATAAGTGACTTCTGCTTTTTGTTAATTACTGCTTATGATTTTATAAAAACCTGTATATGACCCTTATGGTGCCCCTGGTTATACTGTTAGGGTTGTGTTTCATGTGAAAAGCTGACAGTAAGAAATGTAGATAAAGACAGAAAATCGTCTGGAAGTGGGCGGCATGGTGGTGTAGTGCCTCACAGCAAGAAGGTTCTGGGTTAGAACCCAGTAGCCAACAGGGGTCTTTCTATGTGGAGTTTGCATGTTCTTCCTGTGTCCACGTGGGTTTCCTCCGGGTGCTCTGGTTTCCCCCACAGTCCAAAGACATGCAGGTTAGATTAATTGGTGGCCCTAAATTGACCGTAGGTGTGAATGTGAGAGTGTGAATGATTGTTTGTCTCTATGTGTCAGCCCTGCGATGATCTGGCGACTTGTCCAGGGTGTACTCTGCCTCTCTCCCATAGTCAGCTGGGATAGACTCCAGCTTTCCCGTCACCCTGTACAGGATAAGCAGTAATGGATAGATGGATCATATGGAAGTCATGTGCATGTTCAAATATAGAAATACTGCATAGTAACAGCTTAAGGTAACCTATAAAAACATTTCCCTTTATTGTGTGCAAATGAGTGCAAAGACATTGTGTACCGTATATATGTAACTGTTTGAAGCTTGAAGCACTCTCCTGGGTTCATGGTTGAATAAATAATATTTCAGTTAAGCAATTTAATTACAGTGTGATTTCTGCCATGTCCTTTGCAACTGTTTTTGTTGCAGATCTTGCCCAGAAGTGAAAAATATAAAATTGCATTGATATTTTATTTCAGTTACACTAAAAGGTTCATTCAACTGATCTCTGTTCATGTAAACATCTCTGGTAAAATCAGTGGCGTGAGCATGCCAAGTGCATCAACCGCTGGTATTTGATAAACTGAATTGATGACACTTATGTCCATTTCA
The DNA here is from genome assembly GCF_027579695.1 of Neoarius graeffei. Classification (NCBI taxonomy): domain Eukaryota; kingdom Metazoa; phylum Chordata; class Actinopteri; order Siluriformes; family Ariidae; genus Neoarius; species Neoarius graeffei. The sequence goes on along the minus strand of NC_083576.1, from coordinate 17,020,142 downwards.
CGATGATTTGTAACTATCAGATTATGAAAAGAGCATATTCAGCTAGCAGGATATTATCTTTAGGTAACCTGACTGCACTTTCTGCACTGTTTGTTGAACCAGCTGCTTAAATAATAAATGTGAAAGTATATTCCTTCATTTTCTGTGCTGTTTGTACATTGTGGATGAGTTGGAGCCAATTCCAAATTATCTTGGGTGAGAGATAAGGTACACCCTGAACTGGAAGCTGAACTACCGCTTGGCTGACACAGAGAGACAGTCAACCATTTCCACTCACATTCACATCACATCACATCACACATTATCTCTAGCCGCTTTATCCTTCTACAGGGTCGCAGGCAAGCTGGAGCCTATCCCAGCTGACTACGGGCGAAAGGCGGGGTACACCCTGGACAAGTCGCCAGGTCATCACAGGGCTGACACATAGACACAGACAACCATTCACACTCACATTCACACCTACGGTCAATTTAGAGTCACCAGTTAACCTAACCTGCATGTCTTTGGACTGTGGGGGAAACCGGAGCACCCGGAGGAAACCCACGCGGACACGGGGAGAACATGCAAACTCCACACAGAAAGGCCCTCGCCGGCCCCGGGGCTCGAACCCAGGACCTTCTTGCTGTGAGGCGACAGCGCTAACCACTACACCACCGTGCCGCCCCTCACATTCACACTTATGAGCAATTTAGAGTAGCCAGTTGACCTAATCAGCATGTCTGTGGACTGTCGGAGGAAACCAGAGCACATGGAGGAAGCCCACACAAGCACAAGGAGAACATATAAACTCCACGCAGAAAGGCACTGGTTGACCTGTACCGTAGGTTCAAACCTAGAGTGTTAACCAGTTCACCACTGTGCCACCCTGAAAGTATGTTATTGGCAGCCATCCCTTAGCAAAAAGAAGTTTATTCAAGTGTACTATGAGTATACTTATTTTTTACTAAAACTGCAGAAGTATACTTGAAGTTGACTTTTTATAAACTATATTTTATATACTTAAGAATAGTATAGTGAAGTATACTTGGCTTATACTGAAAAGTATAAATAAAAGTCTAAGACTAAGTACATTAATACTAAGACTTATACTTTAATACTAAAACGTATACTTTAGTATACTTTTCACGTTTTTCTGCCACAAAGTACTAATACTTAGTATATCTTGCTCCAAGTGCATAATAAGGTCAAGTCATTGACTCATGCTTAACATTTAATTTATATATTAATATAATATAATGCTGGAGTTTAAAACTTTACAGTATATAGTATGTGTGCTCAATTGCATTATCTTTATGTACCTTAAAATCATACACAAAAACAGAAAAACTTTTGACTTGACTTTATTGATCAATTTCTCCAGTAAGGAAGGACTTGATTTCATAGGTCTTTATTTTTGAAATGTTTGAAAATATATCAAACTTGTTTTCAACATTCTGTCTTGTGATTTTGTAAATGCATCACACTCTTGTGTACATACAGTATGAGTAAACTTTAAGAATACATTAAGGAGTATATTTCCAGTATATAAATAGTAAGCTACAAGTAATATACCAAGCAAACTTAAAGTATAACAAGTAAACTAGTGAAATAACCAACATTTATAACAGTATACTTAAAGTATACAATAATAAACTAAAAATAGGGACTTGAAGTATGTAACTAAGGGATGTTGTAGCTCAGTCAACTAAAGCGCCATACCATAAATCTGGGGACCTGGGTTCGATTCCCACCCAAGGTCATTTCCTGATCCCTCTCCTGCTCATTTCCTCTCTCTACACTGTCCTATCCAATAAAGGTGAAAAAAGCCCCAAAAAAGAAGTATATCAATAAGTGTGCTTGTGGTATACTTTAAGCATACGAGAGGGATATACCAAGTACATTGATAGTATATAGATAAGTATACTTTAAAGTGTACTTTTGCAAACTTAAAATGAACTTTAAAGTATACTTTTATAAACTTGAAATGTTCCAATTTAGTCTGAAAAAGTATTAAATTTGTATACTTTCTAGTACACTAAAAGTACATGGTCTGTAGTATACTTGCTATACTTATACTCATACTGAAGCATACTTAATAAAATGAACTTTAAGTATACTACTTTTTGCTAAGGGATCACTTTAGGCTGTTTCCCAGAACTCAGCTCCAGCAGCGTCCAAAGGGCTTTCTCAGACTGCCACATACTAATATATTCTCCTTGTCTGCATACAGCTTGTTCATATCTCTCCAAGCAAGGGCCAAATCATTCCCAAAATCAAAGAGGTCACACGCTCCAGATCGATTTTGAAGCTAGGCATTTCCCATCAGCATTTTTTCAACTATGCAGTTCTGTCATCCAGACAGATGATAAAGAAATAAAGCAGTTCACTGCGTACAGATTTAAATATGGATTTCCCACACTCTATTGATCAGCTCCTCTTGTCTAATGACACATGTCTCTTGAGTTACCATGCAGCTGGTGATTCCTCTGGCATGTAAAGCCTCCACAAGCGCTGAAGCTAACAGCAATTTACTCACAGCCAAGCTTGCGATTGCCGCTGGCTTACTTGTGTGATTTACAGGCTGGGAAATGGTGCTAAGGGAGCTCTCTATCTCAAATACTCTGTCATCAGTCAGTCACTTATCCACCTGAATCAAGTGGCACTCGGCACGGTAGAATAAGAGCCATTACTCTGGTGGGAGAAGCATTGCCGAGTCTACACCCTCATCATTTATGCTTCAACAGAGAACAGACACATTAATAGTTATTCACTGGTAGTATCAGGTTTAAAAAAAATGGAAATAGTAGCAAATGGAACAGCTTTGTGGTATAACGGATCATGGGAACAGGAGGAATGCAAAAGTCATTTTCATTAATTAATTAATTCATTCATTCATTTTTAGTAACTGCTTTATCCTGGTCAGGGTTACAGCAGATCCAAACTTTATCCCAGGAACAATGGGGATGCTTCAGGGATACAGTATATCCTGGATAGGACACCAGTCCATCTCAAGATACCATGCACACACACACACACACACACACACACACACACATATTCACACGCTTGTTCATACCTGGGGACAATTTACCATCACCAATCCATCCATAAGCAGGTTTTTGGGAGGTAGGTGGAAGTTGGAGAACCCACCATAAACCAGCACAGAAATGAGGAAACCATATTTCAAGCTCAGAATCAAATCAGGGATCCTGGAGCTGTGTGACAGCAATGCTAAGGCCAATATTTAGAGTATTAAAAAAAAAAGAAATAATAATTAAAAAACCCTAATCTAATCATATTGAAAAAAAAATCTAGTCGTTGAACATCAATGCAGATGAAATTCAAATGACCTTGATGACTGAAAACCTTCACAGACACATAAAGAGAACACTTTTTTCACTGCCTAAAGGTAAAAGCACAGCTTGTGTCATCAGTTTGTGCCGTACTAACACTGTCGTGTGAAACCACACCAAAGCTAATGAGTTTCAAGGCACTGAAATCAGGCTTCGACAAGTGATATAAACTGTGTCATTGCATATTGATGGCATTGCTTTAATTTACAGAGTTTGGTTCTGTCTTCACAGAAATTAAATTAACGGCTGTGTAATTTCCTTGTAAACATCCAGTGCATTTGCTAAAGTAAGAAAGAAAGGTGTATAGTACATTTAATTTTAATTACTGTACACATCTTTTTTAGACATTCTATTCTAGCTGTATAACAAGAAAGGAAAAAGAGAGCTGTGCACTAAAAACACTCATATCAGCTTGGGTCAATGGCAATTTGCCATGCCCATTTCTCTCCAAAGACTGCGATTGAGCTTTTTTCTCCCAAAATCCATTTCAGCACTTTGTGGGTCCTAGAGTGGGTAAAAGAGCAACCAGATCATTCCCAATGCCCTTTGTTCTTTCAGTGCCTCATGCTTTGAAGAAGCATGCTTGCTTCACAATTCCCCATAGTGAACTGGCACCATAGTGAATACAATATTAACCCATGTGTGTTCTGTTGCATATCACTATCTAACCCCACTCAGCTAGTTCAGCACCTGTCCGTCACACATGCCAGCTAACAGAAGCTGATCCAGACTCGTATTTGGGTGTGACTCATGCCAGAGTTGAACATGGTGGGAAAAACACCCTCAGTTCCAGAATCAGTGATTTCAGCTCAGCCATGTACTGTACATCAGCCACACAGCAAATTCCTCAGTGTTGAATTAACACTTTCAGAGTTAATTTGTGTCCAATTGGACCTATATAAACACAGTAGGGTGTTCAATCAAGACTCTGGGTGTTAATTCAACACTGGGGATTTTGCTGTGCACTATACATCCACACAAGTGAATTTTAAGAATCGAAAGGTCATTAAATATATATATGACACAATTTTTATTACTTTACACATCCATTGCGCTGATTTTCATTATTAACAGTGTAGCATAAAAAAGCACTGAAGCTTGACATGTGATTTGTAGTCAGTTTGTCAGCATTTAATAGCACAAATGAAAAAGATTAAAAATATCAATGAAATTAATCAATTTTTGCTTTAGCTACGGAAAGGATAATTAATTTTTTTAACTACTGGTATTGTGACATGAAACACGATTCTTCCATTAGACATAAGATTAGGATCAGTTTATTCAAGTTAATGCTTTCTTCAAAGACCCTATGGATTGTCCTTGCACTTTAATAATAAGAAAAAACCAAAATGTATTTATCTGGTTGTGAAAGAAAGCAGAAAAGGAAATTCTGTATGTGAATTGTATTAAAATTTATGCAGTAAGTAGAACAAATTGTAAAGGCCTTTACAATGGGATTTTCACCATTCGAATTGTTATATGGGCGTAAGCCGTGTGGCATTTGGACATGCTGCAGGAAAATTGGGAGGAGGGACCTTCAATGAGTAAAAACGAAATTCAGTACATTCTTGACCTGCACGCAAAGCTCCACACCCTCATGCCCTTAACCCAGGAGAATTGATGGCAGGCACAAGAACATCAAGCCCGGCTGTACAACAGGGGAGCATGCCTTAGAGAGTTCACCCCAGGAGATAAAGTGCTCATATTATTGCCCACTTCGAGCTCCAGATTAGTCGCCAGGTGGCAAGGGCCCTTTGAGGTCACACAGCGAATTGGGGATGTCGACTATGAGGTGAGGCGAATGGATAGGGAAGGGGCACTGCAAATATACCACCTCAACCTGCTAAAACATTGGAAAGAGGGGGTCCCTGTGTCATTAACGTTGGTAGTTCCAGAGAAGGCGAAGCTGGGACCAGAGGTAAAAAAAAAAAGTAACTACTCAAACTGCTCTGGTCACCTGTGGAGACCACCTCTCATTGGCCCTACTCACTGAGGTTGCCAGGTTGCAAAAGGAATTTTCTGACGTGTTCTCGTCCGTTCCCGGTCACATCCACCTCATAGAACACCACATTGAAATGCCCCCAGGGGTGGTGGTGCATACCCCCCCCGCCACCGCTTACCCGAACACAAAAAAAAAGGTGGTCCAGGATGAACTCAAGGCCATGCTCGAAATGGGCATAATCAAGGAGTCACACAGTGACTGGAGCAGCCGGGTGGTCCTTGTTCCCATGGCCAATGGGTCGGTCTGGTTCTGTGTGGACTACAGAAAAGTCAATGCGGTGTCTAAATTAGGCCTCACGTTGATGAGTTGTTCAGTTGATTAGGTGCTGCTTGATTTGATTTGACACTGGATTTGATAAAGGGATATTGGCAGATCCCCTTGACTCCTCTATCCTGAGAGAAAACAGCCTTTTCCACTCTGCTCGGATTACACCAATTTGTCACACTTCCTTTTGGTTTATTTGGGGTTCCTGCCATCTTCCATTGGCTCATGGACAAAATCCTCTGCCACCACACCACCTATGCGGCAGCCTACCTGGACAACATCATCATATCTATCAATGATTGGCCATGGCACCTACAGCACCTGAGGGCCATCCTAGAGCTGCTGAGGTGTGCGAGTCTCACAGCTAACCTGAAAAAGTGTGCGATTGGGTGGGTGGAACTGCGGTATCTGGGTTTCCACTTGGGTCATAGGCAGGTGCATCCCCAAATTAACAGGACAGCAGTAAGTGCGGCCTGCCCAAGGCCCAAGACCAAAAAGGGGGTGAGACAGTTCCTTGGGCTGGCTGGCTACTATCGCAGGTTCATACCTAATTATTTGGATGTCACCAGCGTGCTGACTGATCTCACGAAAAAAGGGAGCACCAGATCTGGTCCAGTGGACAGAGCAGTGCCAACAGGCCTTCACTCAGGTAAAAGCACTGCAGGCTGGACAGCTCTTCGGCCTGAGTTGGGCAGTGGGGGTATATGGTAGCAGGGGCATGGCCAAGCATCAGTTTGTGAATGGAGGGAAATGTCAGGGAAGGTGAGTGGCAAAGTCAGTACACCTTTTGACAATTAACATTGTGTGTGTGTGTGTGTGTGTGTGTGTGTGTTGCAGTGAAGATGATAGAAAAGGAGGGAGAAAGAGATGAGAGGGGGCTCTCCTGACCAGAACACGTGTGTGTGTGTGTGTGTGTGTGTGTGTGTGTGTAAAAACGCATAAGTGAAGCTGGAAAGCTGCAAAATAATGCTGTGTGGAAACACCATCTCCCGGCTGCTGCGCTTCAGTATTCCACCCTCATCAGGGAAATACCACAAAGAGTTTCATAATAGTCTTACATTTTAATTTCATATAAAAGTCTATTATAATGTCATGTAATAGAATTTCAATAAGCCGTTTCCATCTGTTTTTCAGGGTGAAAATAATGACCTTTTCAAGGCTCTTAACCAGTTTCCCAATGGCTGATGAAATCTGGTTACTTCATGCAGAAAAGTGAAATTTGTTTCTCACCTTCCCTGTTCTTCACTCTTCCCCACAACCGTATGCTGAACCGAGGGCTTGTGGGATCCATCTGCCTCCAGACATTGATGATGTTATCATTACCTAATCATCCATAACTGCTCTAATGGGGGGTTGTTGGACAACAGACTCAGTCAGAGGGCCTTGACAATCCAATATTTCTGAGATAATCAGCATTTTTGTAGCCAGAACAGGTAAAATTACTATAAAATAAGATTAGAGGTGCTGCTTGGTGGTGCATTGGGTAGTGTTACTGCCTCACAACTCCATCACCTTGATTTGACCCTGAGCTCTTTCTAGAGTTTCACATGTTTTCCCAGAATCCTTTTGGGTTTCATATATCTTTTCCCTCCTAAAAACATGCCAGTATGTGGATTTGCTTCTCGAACACCCCTTTTCGACCAACAGGGAAAGGGTTCTTGAACTGGTTGTGTTCAGAATTCTTTGAAACTTAGTGTCAGGGAAAGAATTTGCCAAGTTTTCACCAGTTTTGAGCAGAACTGTTGTAATCAAGAACATGTCATGAACAGAAGGTGTTGCACAATGCACAACAGGAGTAAACAGTCGTTGCAAAATGGCAGAGCGCATTGATTACCTGTGAGCTTTTGTAATTTTTTTTTATTGCAGATATTTGTTTTCATTCCATTTTTTTTCTGAAGGTGTATATTTTTCTGTTGTGTTTTCCATTGCTGTGCTCTGATTCCTCTCCAAACTAATGACACGGCCACTGATGTCATCATGGTTCGCATTGGAAGAACCTGCTATACTTTGATTCCAGCTCAGAAACAACTTTTCAGGTTCCAAAACAATGTTTTCTTGGTTGAAATGCTCTGAATGATTTAAAGTTTGGTATGTGAACCAGAACAGAACCCATACCCTGTTGGTCAAAAAGGGGTATAAATGGCAACTGTGTGTGTGTGTGTGTGTTGTACTGTGTAGTCCTAGTGTCCCATTCAGGGTCTATTCCTGCCATTCATCCAGTGTTCCCAGGATAGCTTTAGTCCCAGGATAGTCCGCCTCTCGACCAGGAGATTGTAAGTTCTACTCACAGTTGGATCATACCGAAGACCATCATAAAAATGGTGCCTACTGCCATCTGGCAAGGTGTGCTGCAATACAGATGCGAGTAGGGAAGCCAAACTCTCCCGGTTACCAGAGGACTAGTAGCTGCACCCATGTGCCTCAAAGAGCTGGTTAGTCCTGGGACAGGGGACTGCCTAGGAAGACCAGATCCTGTCATGGAAGAGACTTGACTTGACAGATTATTTTCCTCTCCTTCCCCTATGTAAAGCAACTTTGGGATTGCGAAAGGCACTATATAAATAATAATAATAATAATTATTATTATTCCTACATGGGTGGCACGGTGGTGTAGTGGTTAGTACTGTCGCCTCACAGCAAGAAGGTCCGGGTTCGAGCCCTGTGGCTGGTGAGGGCCTTTCTGTGCGGAGTTTGCATGTTGTCCACGTGGGTTTCCTCCAGGTGCTCCGGTTTCCCCCACAGTCCAAAGACATGCAGGTTAGGTCAACTGGTGACTCTAAATTGACCGTGAGTGTGAATGGTTGTCTGTGTGTCAGCCCTGTGATGACCTGGCGACTTGTCCAGGGTGTACCCTGCCTTTTGCCCGTAGTCAGCTGGGATAGGCTCCAGCTTGCCTGCGACCCTGTGGAAGAGGATAAAGTGGCTAGAGATGATGAGATTATTAAAACACACATCATAACATAATCCATAACCATTTTTGTATTATTATTATCTCAAGGTCACTTTGACTGAGAAATGGTTCTGTTTCTACCAGCCTATTTTCTGAACAAGCATGGATTGTGCTGATTGATGAGTAATTGTTTTTGAAGAACAAGCCTTTATTTGGTCACATGCACACTCAAGCACAATGAAATTCCTCCTCTGCATTTAACCCATCTGAAGCAGTCAACACACACATGCACACAAGTGAGTTAAGTGAGCAATGAGCACACACTCATACAAAGAGCAGTGGGCAGCTATGCTACAGCGCCTGGGGAGCAGTTGGGGATTAGGTGCCTTGCTCAAGGCCACTTCAGCCATGATTTTAATTGCAGATCTATCATTGGAGGATGTTAATCAGATACTGTGACATGGACAAAACATTACAGAATGCAACCAATTTTATTAGGCTGATCGCACACAATATGACAAGTAATACAATAATAACAAATGTTGCCAGGCAAAACAAGCCTCACCCAGTAGTACTTATGATGAATATGAAGGAAGATATCGCGAAAAAATAGGTACCCTTAGGGTGCATGTGGCTACTGCTTAAAAATAAAATAGTTTTCTGATACCATGTCCATACAGTAAATATCGCATATATATTTACTCTATGAGGCAGTAGCCACAAAAATGAAGCGTAATCCAAAAATGAACAATTTAAAAATAACCGAAGTAAAATATACTGTGTTTGTACTTTATATTATTCTACTCTTACCTCTTACAGTTTTCGAAACTGAAACCTCCGAACCCAGGCTGACATGCACATGCTGTCGCCATGACCCAAACTCTTATTTCCTGGAAATGGCCCGGTGCTAGAGCTCAGTGCAATGCACTTTCCCTCTGTAATAAGCATAAACATGTCTGAAAGCGATTACTTTAGTCTAGTCCATTTATTTATAGTTTATTCTTATAAATTATAATTATATATAATTATAACCATCCAATGACAGCACAGTGTATGCAAATAAGGTAGGTAGTGATCCAATCAGTGTGTTTGTGGGAGGAGTCTTTCAGGGGCCGTGCTCCGACAGTCTGAGCTCAGAGCTTTTATTTATTTTTTTTACCTTTTTGTTCATTGTGACCTTGACCAGATGACCCTCAAAATGTTGGAGGTTCTATTTGAGACCAATGCCCATCTATCCTGAAAGTTTCATAAAGATTGATCCAGCCATTTTCCTGTAATATTGTTTACAAAAAACAAACAAACAAACAAACCAACAAACAAACCAACCCGACCAAAAACAATACCTCGCCCCCTGGTGGGCGAGATAATAAGAGTTAAAAGACTGTTGAAATCACACAGGATAGAAAAGTTTTTATATTCTTATTGTATATTTACTGTATGCTTATTTTTATATTTAACAATCATTTATCAAAGATGAAGTGAATATTCACCGAGCCTGAGGCAGATAATTGTTTTACTATAAATGCACAGGTAATTGTTAAAAATAATAATAATAATTAATTGGATACTTAATTGATTGATTGATTTAAAATCATATTAAAAAATCATTTATTTCAAGCTTCAAAGCAGCATGCAAATGCAATAATGGCGTGGCGCGGAGTTGTGTCACTGATCTATGCCGACTCACATAAAATACTTTGTTTTGAAATGGATAAAATAAATTACCTTACCTTTTAATAGTTTTAGACCAAACTTCATTGCATCTTTAGTGCTTTTAGGAACAGCATTTTCTTTCATAATTTGTAATTCTTCCTCACTTACGGTGACAAAGCAACCAGCTGCCATTTTGCCAAGTCACTCGAGGTGATTATCGAGAAATAGTCAGAATTACTGACTATTTCTGTAATCAACTGCATATTTATACGAATCATATATATTTTTTTCCTTTCATGACCTTGATCAACTACAACTGACGCTTAGAATTAAGGAAGATTTCAGCTATTTGTAGATAAGAAAGGAAGAAATGGGAAGCAGACTGGACGTAATATACAACAGAGTATGTACACTCTTCTGTGATAGTCTATTTAAATTAAAGCCAATATTGTGTTTAAATTCAGCTACTTTTTCATCCAGCCAGCATTGTAAAATTTAATTTAATCTTTGTGTAGATAAGTACTAATGGTATATTGAATCACCTTTATTTGTGTGTGTGTGTGTGTGTGTGTGTGTGTGTGTGTGTGTGTGTGTGTTTTCTCCTCCTAAGTTTGTCAGAGTGAATGTTCTTCCTTGGGATGCAGGAAACTGCCTTGTATATCTTGCACTCAATAATGTAGAATCCAAGATACCGAACCATATTTGTAAAACTCAATTTCCCCACTCTTGTTCTGTATCTTTGCTTTGTATGTGTTTGTATTCAAGTGTGTGTGTGTGTGTGTGTGAGAGAGAGAGAGAGAGAGAGAGACTTTTATTGCACATGCATTCCCTTTATATATTGCACATTTATGAACAAATCATAGGCTGTTAGTCTCAGTAAGCTGCAATAACTTCAGGGTCACGCAGAGTACCTACTTTTATTCTTGCTCCTGCTGAAATACCTTCAAGTGAAGGAAAACTAAAAGAGGAAAGACAAAAACGTCTGGACTTTTGCAATGCACAGACGTGCACAAATGCAATCCATGAAGTGTACCCGAGTGTTAGTTGAATGATTCAGCCTTGCAGTCTGCTGGATGGTTGGTGTGAAAGCCACATGAATCAATCCTTCAGCGAAAGATTTCCCTGCACATTATGAGCTGTGATTGAACACAAGTCCTATTTGCATCATGCTTGGATGAGGAAGAGCATGTCATTAAAATGTGCTGTTTTCCTGAACCGATTTTTTTTTTTTTTCTTGGTGAAGAACAAACTGTGTTTGTGTGTACTGTGGGAGACAAAGAATTGGGTTGTGGCTGTTCATCATAGGTAGTAGCAGTGTGGTCATTAAAACACACTGCATAATGTCTGTTTAATACATTACAATGCACACAGGACTCATTTCTGTATTTAATGCACAGTAAAAAAAAAGTCTGCAAATTAACAGTATTTTACTGGCGGCAGAGTTGCCAGGTAGTTACTGTTATTAATATTTACAGCATCTGTACTATCCAGTGTGTTTACATTGTGGCATCTTTCATTATAGCCACTGTAAAAAAAAAAAAATGAATAAATAAATAAAAATAAGTGAATAAAAAGTACTGTAGATTTTACAGTAATTTCCTGGCAAGCTGGCTCCAACTTGACTAAATGACCCAATTTTGACAAGCAATAACACTGTGTCCTGGCATCATAATATGTTCTGATAGCATGAACCTTTCTCTTCTTTCTGGACTGATTGATTGATTTTAATGCAAAAAAAAATGTAAAGTAAATCTCATTCCTCTCATTATCTCTAGCCGCTTTATCCTGTTCTACAGGGTCGCAGGCAAGCTGGAGCCTATCCCAGCTGACTACGGGCGAAAGGCGGGGTACACCCTGGACAAGTCGCCAGGTCATCACAGGGCTGACACATAGACACAGACAACCATTCACACTCACATTCACACCTACAGTCAATTTAGAGTCACCAGTTAACCTAACCTGCATGTCTTTGGACTGTGGAGGAAACCGGAGCACCCGGAGGAAACCCACGCGGACACGGGGAGAACATGCGAACTCCGCACAGAAAGGCCCTCGCCGGCCACGGGGCTCGAACCCGGGCCTTCTTGCTGTGAGGCGACAGCGCTAACCACTAGTCAAATCAAGTTTATTTGTATAGCGCTTTGAACAATAAACGCTTTCGCAAAGCAGCTTTACAGAATTTGAACGACTTAAAACATGAGCTAATTTTATCCCAACACTACACCTCCGTGCCGCTTTGAATAAAGTTATGATCTACAAATTATTATTTGTTTTTACAACCCCAAATTCGAAAAAAAGTTGGGACACTGTGTAAAACATAAATTTAAAATAAGAATGTGAAAATATGCAAATCATGGAAACCCGATATTTCATTGAAAGTAGTACAAAGACAACATATTAAATGATGAAACTGAGAATTTTTTTTTTTAAAATATGCTCATTTTGAATTTGATGTCAACAACACGTTTCAGAAAAGTTGGGACGGGGCGACAAAAGACTGAAAAGGTTGTGTAGTGCTAAAAAATATATAATTTGGTTAATTGGCAACAGGTCAGTAACATGATTGGGTATAAAAAGAGCATCCCAGGGAGGTGGACTCTCTCAGAAGTAAAGATGGGGAGGGGTTTGTCGCTCTGTGAAAGACTGCATGGACAAAGTGCAACAATATAAGAATAACATTCCTCAGTGTAAAACTGCAAAGAATTTGGGGATCACATCATCTATGGTACATCATATCATTAAAAGATTCAGAGAATCTGGAGAAATCTCTGTATGCAAGAGACAAGGCTGAAAACTGACATTGGATGCCTGTGATCTTCAGGCCCTCAGGCAACACTGCATTAAAAGCAGACAAGTGTCTGTGGTGGAAATCACTGTATGGGCTCAGGAACACTTCAGAAAACCATCATCTGTGAAAACAGTTCATTACTGCATCCACAAATGCAAGTTAAAACCAGATATAAACAATATCCAGAAACACCGCCACCTTCTCTGGACATGAGCTCTTTTATGATGGACTGAGGCAAAGTGGGAAATTGTTCCAAGGTCTGATGAATCAAAAGTAGAAAGTAGACATTGTGTTATTGTGTTGCACCTCAAATATACACACATCTAATACATCACATCCAGTACTTGTGACTATACAAAATAAGTACACATTCTAACAGTTATCATAACTAAGGTGTTCATGCAGTATAGTAATAGTTGTCAACACGATGCTCTATTTCTGTACTGTGAAGAGTACAACCACGATTCCAAAAAACTTGGGACAAAGTACAAATTGTAAATAAAAACGGAATGCAATAATTTACAAATCTCAAAAACTGATATTGTCTTCACAATAGAACATAGACAACATATCAAATGTCGAAAGTGAGACATTTTGAAATTTCATGCCAAATATTGGCTCATTTGAAATTTCATGACAGCAACACATCTCAAAAAAGTTGGGACAGGGGCAATAAGAGGCTGGAAAAGTTAAAGGTACAAAAAAGGAACAGCTGGAGGACCAAATTGCAACTCATTAGGTCAATTGGCAAAAGGTCATTAACATGACTGGGTATAAAAAGAGCATCTTGGAGTGGCAGCGGCTCTCAGAAGTAAAGATGGGAAGAGGATCACCAATCCCCCTAATTCTGTGCCGACAAATAGTGGAGCAATATCAGAAAGGAGTTCGACAGTGTAAAATTGCAAAGAGTTTGAACATATCACCATCTACAGTGCATAATATCATCAAAAGATTCAGAGAATCTAGAAGAATCTCTGTGCGTAAGGGTCAAGGCCGGAAAACCATACTGGGTGCCCGTGATCTTTGGGCCCTTAGACGGCACTGCATCACATACAGGCATGCTTCTGTATTGGAAATCACAAAATGGGCTTAGGAATATTTCCAGAGAACATTATCTGTGAACACAATTCACCGTGCCATCTGCCGTTGCCAGCTAAAACTCTATAGTTCAAAGAAGAAGCCGTATCTAAACATGATCCAGAAGCGCAGACGTCTTCTCTGGGCCAAGGCTCATTTAAAATGGACTGTGGCAAAGTGGAAAACTGTTCTGTGGTCAGACGAATCAAAATTTGAAGTTCTTTATGGAAATCAGGGATGCTGTGTCATTCGGACTAAGGAGGAGAAGGACGACCCAAGTTGTTATCAGCGCTCAGTTCAGAAGCCTGCATCTCTGATGGTATGGGGTTGCATTAGTGCGTGTGGCATGGGCAGCTTACACATCTGGAAAGACACCATCAATGCTGAAAGGTATATCCAGGTTCTAGAGCAACATATGCTCCCATCCAGACGACGTCTCTTTCAGGGAAGACCTTGCATTTTCCAACATGACAATGCCAAACCACATACTGCATCAATTACAGCATCATGGCTGCGTAGAAGAAGGGTCCGGGTACTGAACTGGCCAGCCTGCAGTCCACATCTTTCACCCATAGAAAACATTTGGCGCATCATAAAACGGAAGATACGACAAAAAAGACCTAAGACAGTTGAGCAACTAGAATCCTACATTAGACAAGAATGGGTTAACATTCCTATCCCTAAACTTGAGCAACTTGTCTCCTCAGTCCCCAGACATTTACAGACTGTTGTAAAGAGAAAAGGGGATGTCTCACAGTGGTAAACATGGCCTTGTCCCAACTTTGAGATGTGTTGTTGTCATGAAATTTAAAATCACCTATTTTTTCTCTTTAAATTAAACATTTTCTCAGTTTAAACATTTGATATGTCATCTATGTTCTATTCTGAATAAAGTATGGAATTTTGAAACTTCCACATCATTGCATTCCATTTTTATTTACAATTTGTTCTTTATTTACAATTTGTTCTCAACTTTTTTGGAATTGGGGTTGTAAATTAAAGCTGTATAAACAGCAAGATTTCTCTCCTTTTGAAAAGATTTTCTGCTGTAGTTGCTCTATAATCAGGTAATTTGCCCATACTGCTGACATTTACCCATGCAATTTTCCTATGTTTAATATTTGAGCTAAAACATCAAAGTTAACATGGGTGTTACATACACTCACCGGCCACTTAAATAGGAACTTGTTCTTGGGTCTAAGATTCTTGTTCTTGGCTGCAGGAGTGGAACCCAATGTGGTCTTCTGCTGTTGCATGCTGAGATGCTTTTCTGCTCACCACGGTTGTAAAGAGTTGCTATGAGTTGTTACGGTATATCATTCCTGGCAGCTTGAACCAATCTGGTCATTTTCCTCTGACCTCTCTTATCAACAAGGCGCTTGTTTCCACCCACAGAACTGTTGCTCACATGTTTTTGTTTGTTTGTTTGTTTGTTTTTTGCACCATTCTATGTAAACTCTGTTGTGTGTGAAAACCCCAGGAGATCAGCAGTTTCTGAAAGCCTCAAACCAGTCCATCTGGCTCAAGCCAACACCCATGCCACAGTGAAAGTCACACTTTAAGATCACAATTTTTCCCGTTCTGATGTTTGGAGTGAACATTAACTGAAGCTCTTGATTTGTATCTGCATGATTTTATGCATTGTGCTTCTGTCAGGGGATTGGCTGATTATGTATCTGCAGAAAACAGCAGGTGGATGGGTATTCCTAATAAAGTGGCCAGTGAGTGTACATTACCATCATAGTATCAAGTTCTCACAAGGACTTTCTCACTTATCCAGTTGTAAAAAGCAATACACAGAATAGGGCAAATTCTTATCAATCCCATAATTCCACTCTTTCCATATCTCCAACTATATAACGCATAGCACTCATTTTCAGAGAAAGACACCATCATGTGCAAAGCAATCTGTGGACTCAGTTGCTATAATGAGATACGATATCAGCTCCAGTAATCGAAATGACCATATTGTATCAGGATATGGTACAGTATGTGCTGGGGAGAAGGAATTGGAAGAAACCTGTGAATGAGAAAATGTGGGCAAGAAGGGAATTCTGGGTAATAAAATGTAACCTCCTAGACTCTTTTAAGGCATAATAGGATATAAAAAAGATTAGAGTTTAATGCAAGAAAGACAAGTATAGTTGTGAATAAGATGAAACTAAAAGCATTTGATTATGGAGTGAAGCCAGGAATGCAAATGCAGATACACATGCACACTCTGTCCACTTTATTACTATATCTGCACATTTATGAAGGTATCCAATCAGCCAATAATGTGACCTCAGCTTTAAATGTTTAAAGATACAAGTCAAGAGCTTTAGATAATGTTCATATTAAACATCAGAATGAGGAAAAATTAGGTCTCAGTGACTTTCACTGTGATATGGTTCATGGTGGCAGCACGGTGGTGCAGTTGGTTAGCACTGTTGCCTCACAGCAAGAAGGTTCTGGGTTTGAGCCCAGTGGCCGACGGGGACCTTTCAGGTGCTCTGGTTTCTCCCAAAGACATATCCATCCATCCATTATCTGTAGCCGCTTATCCTGTCCTACAGGGTCGCAGGCAAGCTGAAGCCTGTCCCAGCTGACTATGGGCGAGAAGCGGGGTACACCCTGGACAAGCCGCCAGGTCATCGCAGGCCAAAGACATGTGGTTAGGTTAATTGGTGGCTCTAAATTGCCCATAGGTGAGTGTGTGTGAATGATTGAGAGGAGAAAACCTCTATAATAATCCAGTAGAAGGCAATGGGAAACCACAACTGTAATTCTTCCCTGGAGGCTTTGATGGCTGATGCTGTCAGGCAGCTGGGCCATAGAAGGTTCACACTGCACGCTGCATGCTGCACACTACACGCTACACGCGTGTAAAGAAAAGTGGACAAACGTAGCATGACTTGCTCTGGGCCATAGAACGGCGTTCACGTTGCACGCTGCACACTTCACGCGTGAAGCGTGAAATGAACATGCACACTTTTTTCTAGGCGTGAAGATGGAAATTCCAGTCAATGCATGCGGTCACCGCCGCGCCAGCCAATCAGAACGGGTCTAGGGAGATAACTCTATGCTTTCAGGGGAAAACTTCAGAAAAAATATAATTGAATGGTATAATTGAAAAATAGTTCTTCATCGGGATTGTCAAGCAGATTATAGAATGTTCGGTGAAATTCACCACGGGTTTCTCACAGAAGGAAGTGTTCTCGGCTCCAAATTCTGTTCCTTTTTCTCTTCCTCTGTCTCAGTAAAAGCAGAATGAGGCAATCGTCGTCATCCGAAGAGTCCATATTGTTGGTTACTCGGTCAAAGTAGAACAGACGCAACACGTGAACATCCAAGCATGAAGTTTAATGGCCCAGGGTCCGGTTCTTCACGTGAACGTGTAGCGTGTAGCGTGCAGCATGCAGCGTGCAGCATGAACCTTCTATGGCCCAGCTGCCTCAGAGCATCCACATCACTGCAGTGATATGCCAGATAGATGGTTCGTGGTGCCAAACAGGCTGGTTTGAGTATTTAAACTGATTTTATTTTATTTATTTTTTTCCACAAAAACAAACAAACAGTCTTGAGCGTTTTGAACCAGTTCCAGTGAGTAAAAGCACTTTGTGAATGAAAGAACTCAAAGGAGAACAACCAGATGGGTTCAAGCTGACAGGCTATAGCAGGGGTGGGCAATTATTTTTTCCATGGGGCCACATGAGAAACAGAAAATTTTGTGGAGGGCCGGACCAAAAGGCTGAACTAAATTCTGCATAATATTAATTGTATTTCTTTATATAAAGCAGTAAATAACATTGTTTTTACAAGCTGCTAAGACTGGCAAGAGTATGGAAAAAATGAGGTTGCCTTACAAAAAATGTCATTTATTCAATCAAATTTCCCAAGACAATGGTTAACAAAATGTGAACGTTTGTACCATTTTTTTTCAGTCACATTCACCCCAAAACACAATAAAGACATCACAATATTGTCTTTCTACTCCAAATATCAAGCAAGATACATCATATTATAATAATGATGCCCACATTTGTAGTTTAAATTACCTCATTTGGCGTTTTTTCAGTTTTTCGGATCTGCTCTCCGCAAACTAAACACACGGCTTTATCTCTGACTTCAGTAAATAAATACTTAGCAGTCCATGTTTTGTTGAAAGCCCTGCATTTGGCATCTACCTTTCTTCTTTTTGCGGACATTTTGGGGGCTAAAGTCTTCTTGTGACCTGCTTGCAACAACGTCGATTTGGTGTAGGTATCAGATCTATAGATCGGCTTGGGCGCCTGCTGGAGACGTCACACTATGTGATTGGCTGGACTGTTTGAAGGATGACGTACAAGTTTGTGGTTGGTCTGGACAAATTATGGAAGTAGTTATCGCGGGATTAGGTTTCGTGGGATTTCATGTCATGTTCATGTCGCGCGCGTTGCGTTTTTGTTGAACACAACTTCAAAATAAAAGCAGCATTGCACATTCAGAAAAGAAAAAAAAAGAAGAAACCGGTTGTACGAATCGCTATTCAGTCCATGCATGAGGTAAAATTAGAAAATACGTTTATTTTGTAATTTCTAATTAACCTTACGTGGGCCGGTCAGAATGAACCAAAGGGCCGGATGCGGCCCGCGGACCATAAAATGCCCAGGTCTGGGCTATAGTATCTTAAATAATTACTCTTTACAGGTGTGGAGAGCAGATAAGCATCTCAGAACAGACAACACACCAAACCTTGAGGCAGATGTGCTGCAACAGCAGAAAACCACATCAGATTCCAATCCTGTCAGCCAAGAACAGGAATCTGAGGCTACAGAGAGAGGAACATTGGAAAAAGGCCAGGTGAGATTTAATGTACGCACAGTGAAATAATGGGGAACAGGGGAAGCAGAACACGAGGGTCCTGCTGCTGGGGATATGGTATATGGCTGTTACATAGGGACTGTTAAACGCAAAAGTTTGCAGCAAAAAGTAATGTAACAAATTCAAGATTATATCATCGAAATGGCTTGCATTTCATTTTCTGATAGTGACATAGATATTCTCCAAATTTGTGTTTATCCATCGCTTGTTGACATAACTACTGTACCGTCAAACTTTTCCCAATGTAACTCAAAAAGTCATGAACAGATTTTGATGAAATGTTGAGGAAAGGTGAAGCATGGGACAAGGAACAATTGATTAGATTTTGATACAAATCCAGATATGTATATAGATTCAGGATTTTTTTTGACTCTTCTAAATGTACAGTGACATGCAAAAGTTTGGGCACCCTTAGTGAAAATGTCTTACTGTGAATAGTTAAGTGACCAGAAGATGAACTGATCACCAAAAGGCATAAAGGTAAAGATGACATTTATTTTCAGCATTTTCTGCAAGATTTGTGTATTATTTTTGTTTTGTACAATTGGAGAGTGAAAAAAGAAAAGGAACACCATGTAAAAGTTTGGGCACCCCAATACATTTGAGTTCTCAGGTAACTTTTACCAAGGTTCCAGACCTTAATTAGCTTATTGAGCTGTGGCTTGTTCAAATTCATCATTAGGAAAGGTCAGATGATGCAGAATTGAAAGCTGTATAAATTCTCTGACTCCTCAAACTTGTCTCTAAAATCAACAGCTGGGCTCCTCTAAGCAACTCCCTCACATTCTGAATAATAAAATAATTGATGCTCACAAAGCAGGAGAAGGCTACAAGAATGTAGCAAAGTGTTTTCAGGTAGCTGTTTCCTCAGATTGTAATGTTATTAAGAAATGGCAGTTAACAAACAGTGGAGATTAAGGTGAGGTCTGGAAGATGAAGAAAACTTTCTGAAAGAACTGCTCATTGGATTGCTAGAAAGGCAAATAAAAACCCCTGCTTGACTGCAAAAGACCTTCAGAAAGAGTTAGCAGACCCTGGAGTGGTGGTGCACTGTTCTACTATGCAGCGACACCTGAACAAATATGACCTTCATGGGAGAGTCATCAGAAGAAAACCTTTCCTGCATCCTAGCCACAAAATTCAGTATCTGAAGTTTGCAAATGAATATCTAAATAAGCCTGATGCATTTTGGAAACAAGTCCTGTGGACTGATGAAATCAAAATAGAACTTTTTGGCCACAATGTGCAAAGGTATGTTTGGAGAAAAAAGGTTGCCAAATTCCAGGAAAAGAACACCTCTCAAACTCTGAAGCATGGGTGTGGATCAATCATGCTTTGAATGTGTTGCAGCCAGTGGCACAGGGCACATTTTCATTGATTGAGGGAAGCATGGATTTGAATAAATACCAGCAAATTCTGGAAGCAAACATCACACCATCTGTAAAAAAGTTGAAGTTAAAAAGAGGATTATCCAAAACACACCACAAAATCTACAATGGAATACCTCAAGAGGCACAAGCTGAAGGTTTTGCCCTGGCCCTCACAGTCCCCTGACCTAAACATCATTGAAAATCTGTGGATAGATCTCAAAAGAGCAGTGCATGCAAGGCAGCCCAAGAAACTTTAGAACTGGAAGCCTTTTGCAAGGACAAATGTGTGAAAATCCCCCAGGTAAGAACTGAAAGATTTATTATCTGGCTACAAAAAGTGTTTACAAGCTGTGATACTTGCCAAAGGGGGTGTTACTAGGTACTAACCATGCAGGGTACCCAAACTTTTGTGTCGGGCCCTTTTCTTTTTTTGTCATTTTGAAAATGTAAAAGATGAAAATAAAAAAATGGTTTTGCTTAAAATATAAAGGGAATGAGTCATCTTTAACTTTATGCCTTTTGGAGATCATTTCATCTTCAACTTGCTTAACTGTTCACAGTAACAGCAAGTTTGACCAGGGGTGCCCAAACTTTTCCATACCACTGTAACTCAAAAAGTCGTGAACAGATTTTGATGAAATTTGGTGTACAGCTTCAGTATTATCCTACATTCAAGTGATTTGATTTTGATGTTGATATGTGGCTCAATGCATCTCAAACAATTAGAATATCTTGAAAAAGGTTTTTTTTTTGTTCTATAATTCAAATAAAGTAAACTTTCATATATTCTATATTAATTACACATATTGAAATATTACAAGCCTTTTTTGTTTTAATTAGGATGATTATGGCTTATAGTTCATGAAAATCAGAAATCCAGTTTCTCATATTATTAGAATATTTCCTAAGATCAATCAAAAAATGATTTACAATACAGAAATGTTCAACTTCTGAAAGGTATGTTCATTTATACACTCAATACTTGGTTGGGGTTCCTTTACCATGAATTACTGCATCAATGCGGTGTAGCATGGAGGCGGTCAGCCTGTGGTGTTGCTGAGGTGTTATTGAAGCCCAGGTTGCAAAAGTGGTCTTCAGCTCATCTGTATTTTTGGGTCGGGTATTTCTCATCTTCTGCTTGACAATACCCATAGATTCTCGATGGGGTTCAGGTCAGGTGAGTTGGCTGGCCAATCAAGCACAGTAATATCATGGTCAACAAACCATTTGGTAGTAGTTTTGGCACTGTGAGCAGGTGCTAAGTCCTGCTGGAAAAGGAAATCAGCATCTCCATAAAGCGTGTCAGCAGATGGAAGTATGAAGTGCTCTGAAGTCTCCTGGTAGGCAACTGTGTTGACTTTGGACTTGATAAAACACAGTGGACCAACACCAGCAGATGACATGGCACCCCAAATTATCACAGACTGTGGAAACGTGACACTGGACCTCAAACACCTTGGATTCTGTGCCTCTCCACTCTTCCTCCAGACTCTAGGACGTTGATTTCCAAATGAAATGAAAAATTTACTTTCATCTGAAAAGAGGACGTTGGACCACTGAGCAACAATGCAGTTCTTTCTTTCCTTTGCCCAGGTAAGATACTTTTGATGTTGTCTCTGGTTCAGGAGTGGCTTGATATTAGGAATGCAACAGTTGTAGCCCCTTTCTTGAACACATCTTTGCATGGTGGCTCTTGATGCACTGACAGCAGCCTCAGTCCACTCCTTCTGAAGCTCTCCCAATTTCTTGAGTCAATTTTTCTTGACAAGCCTCTCAAGGTTGCAGTCATCCCTGTTGCTTGTGCAACTTTTCCAGCCAGCCTTTTCAGCAGTGACCTTCTGTGGCTTACTCTCCTTGTGGAGGGTGTTGATGATCATCTTCTGGACAACTGTCAAGTCAGCAGTCTTCCCCATGATTGTGATTGCATGTAATAAATTAGATCAAGAGATACATACTATTTATACTGTTTTACTCAAACTCAAAATTAAATACTATAATATTTTGACTTTTTTTTTTTGCACTGTAGGCCATAAATGGTTGAAACATTTTACTTTGTGTAATTAGGATAGAGTATATTAAATTTTCACTTTCTTAAATAACTGATGGAAAATATTGAACTTTTTCACAATATTGACTACTTTCACATTACCCATAATGTTTTGTGCCTTGGGGGGTAACCAAAATATAAACCAACTAAAACAATATGGCGTTGCACATTGACAGTAATCTTTCAAATTTAAATCTCCATAAAACCTTCAAAGAACTGTCAAAACTAACTAAACCAAAGCTGAAAGAAATCTGCAAAGCCTTTTCTGTGAACTTTGAGAAATCAGTCAGTAAAGAAGTGCTTGTAAATTGTTAGGGTTTTGCTGGGATTCAAACCCGGGTCACTGGTGTGATAATCCAGCAAACCCCCACTAGGCCACCAGGGGGATGACTCAAGTGCAGAGGCGTGAGGTGAAAGTAGAGTATCAAAAACAGTTTATATACAATATGTACAATCCAAGGGAAAAAATAAAAAGAATAATCCAAAGCTCAGAAGATAAACAAAAATAAAATATCCCAAGGTTCAAAGTCCAAAATCCAAATAAGAAAAGAAGAGGCAAAAACTCAAACGCTCAGAAGATAAAAAGGTCAAAACAAAATCCACAAAGTCCAAAAGAAAGAAGCAAAAAACCAAGAATACAAAGACACAGGCAAGGTACATGGGACAGAGGGAACTAGCACTAACAGCATAGCAAAGGAAAAAGACTTCATGACAAGGGAACAAACAGAGGGGTATTTATACACAAACTAATTAAGGACAGGGCGGGGCAGGAAACAGGCAATAAGACAAAAACAAAACACAGAACACAGTGGTGACCTCTAGAGGCCCAAAATAAACATGACTAGAAAAGGAAATAACAGTGGCCTCTAGAGGCCAAAACAGTCCCAGTCCTAACAGTAAATATTGTATTGAATGCTTTAAACATCTCTACTTTGGGTGACAGTCAGCAGCCATCGCCATCTGTCAACATGGGTGTTCCAACAATTACTTACCTACAGAAATTAAAAGATTGGCAGCAGAGCTGAGAAAGATTGACAGTGATCATAGAAGAATCCACAGTGAAATAATTTTAGCTGGCTGCTGGACGAGAAAGCTGTAAGAAAATACAAAACACTTCGTGCACGGGAACACAAGCACAGAATTCACTCAGTCCAGTAATTACTGTAAACACAGAAGAACTGTCAATTTTTTTTAAGTTTAAGTTGATTTTGATTTCCTTCACTCTGATTTTCCGAGAGCTTGTATACTACCAGATTACGACAATCTTTGGGCTGTTAGAGGAAGCTGTTAGGACTACAGTGTCAAATGCTACATTCAATCTACCTACATAAACCCTAAAAGGGGAAGTACATGTAAGCTTATTTACGCTGCATCGTTTGCACTTTGTTTTGGGAGTTGATCCTTCGATAAAGTTGTCCTTTTCAGTTCTTTGACTTGTCCTTGTTTTTCTGTTTTTGCACTTTTTGTGAGAAACACAAAGACTGAGGGGTTGTAGGCTTAGTGACTTGGATCATCAGACTTTACTCCACCACTGAAGTGTGCAGAACACAGTCGTGTGTTGTCTGTCGGTATAAAATTTTGACTCCGAGTTCTGTCTAACCACACTTTTCGACGCTTAGCTTCTTTGGATATTCTATAAAACTTTAAATCAGGAAAAGTTGTTTTTCCCCATGTGAATTCAAATAAATGACTGAGGTTATTTGACTTAGTAAACAAATATAGTGCCTGGTTACCCCCCAAGGAGCAAAACAGTATGGGCATGTGAAAGTAGTCAATTCAAATTGTTTGAGATGCACTAGCAGTATATTTTGGATTTGTTATTTATAATGTAGTATATATGTGGTATACTGGAAAAACCATCACATGCCCCTTTGTTAAGGATTGATATCTTCTACTATATGAAGTCTTCAACCGACAGAATTTCCTGAACTGAAAGGTGTTTTTCTTTTGGCATGTATCTCAACCACAAGTATGTTAACTAGCATTCCAACATCCATTACCTGTTCAGAATGATCAGTTTACCTGGTATTGTTTCTTCTGGCCAATTCATCAAATTCCATCCTGATTAATATAAATAACCATATTTCATAATTTACCTAGATTTTACACATCAAACAATTACACACTCTGCTAAATATAGCATAAAGAAGTATTTGTTAATTATTTATCCTTAATTTTACAAATACTTTATATATGACTGATACAGCAAATAGAGATGACTAAAACAGAGAAATAAATGCTTGAGTTACAATTTTTAGAAAAGGTTTTTGTTGTTGTTGTTTTCTGTGCATTTGGATCTGTATGCCTGTGATTTTGAAGATGGAACAAAGATGGATTGAACCTACATCCTGAAATGCACTTTGCTACAGATTTGAAATGATGCTAAAGTCCTATGGGTTCCACAGCTTGAAGGAAAAATCATCAAATATGAGTTTTCCTATATATACACTGTACAAGTTAATATGATTTCAGGTTTATTCTAGGAAGCTCCTTTATCTGGAGTTTGAAGTATTACAGTGATTATACAATGCCAAGGGCATTCATCCCACGAGCAACGTATCTTGTCATTATTCTTAATGAGGACTGTTTGCTACAGCTCAATATCACATGTCACAAAATTGATCAACTGATGTTAATCAATACTTCATTCCAAAGCCAGAAAAAAATGGTCCCTGCATGTTTAGTTTGTCTATGGAAAAAAATGTATACAGTTAGGTCCATAAATATTTGGACAGAGACAACATTTTTCTAATTTTGGTTCTCTACATTACCACAATGAATTGTGAACAAAACAATTCAGATGCAGTTGAAGTTCAGACTTTCAGCTTTAATTCAATGCGTTGAACAAAATGATTGCATAAAAATGTGAGGAACTAAAGCATTTTTTTAAACACAATCCTTTCATTTCAGGGGCTCAAAAGTAATTGGACAAATTAAATAATTGTAAATAAAATGTTCATTTCTAATACTTGGTTGAAAACCCTTTGTTGGCAAAGACTGCCTGAAGTCTTGAACTCATGGACATCACCAGACGCTGTGTTTCCTCCTTTTTAATGCTCTGCCAGGCCTTTACTGCAGTGGTTTTCAGTTGCTGTTTGTTTGTGGGCCTTTCTGTCTGAAGTTTAGTCTTTAACAAGTGAAATGCATGCTCAATTGGGTTGAGATCAGGTGACTGACTTGGCCATTCAAGAATATTCCACTTCTTTGCTTTAATAAACTCCTGGGCTGCTTTGGCTTTATGTTTTGGGTCATTGTCCATCTGCATTATGAAACGCCGACCAATCAGTTTGGCTGCATTTGGCTGGATTTGAGCACACAGTATGTCTCTGAATACCTCAGAATTCATCCGGCTGCTTCTGTCCTGTGTCACATCATCAATAAACACCAGTGACCCAGTGTCACTGGCAGCCATGCATGCCCAAGCCATCATACTGCCTCTGCCGTGTTTTACAGATGATGTGGTATGCTTTGGATCATGAGCTGTACCACGCCTTCGCCATACTTTTTTCTTTCCAGCATTCTGGTAGAGGTTGATCTTGGTTTCATCTGTCCAAAGAATGTTCTTCCAGAACTGTGCTGGCTTTTTTAGATGTTTTTTAGCAAAGTCCAATCTAGCCTTTTTATTCTTGAGGCTTATAAGTGGCTTGCACTGTGCAGTGAACCCTCTGTATTTACTTTCATGCAGTCTTCTCTTTATGGTAGATTTGGATATTGATACGCCTACTTCCTGGAGAGTGTTGTTCACTTGGTTGGCTGTTGTGAAGGGGTTTCTCTTCACCATGGAAATTATTCTGCGATCATCCACCACTGTTGTCTTCGGTGGGCATCCAGGTCTTTTTGCATTGATGAGTTCACCAGTTCTTTCTTTCTTTCTTTCTTTCTTTCTCAGGATGTACCAAACTGTAGATTTTGCCACTCCTAATATTGTAGCAATTTCTCGGGTGGGTTTTTTCTGTTTTCGCAGCTTAAGGATGGCTTGTTTCACCTGCATGGAGAGCTCCTTTGACCGCATGTTTTCTTCACAGCAAAATCTTCCAAATGCAAGCACCACACCTCAAATCAACTCCAGGCCTTTTATCTGCTTAATTGAGAATGACATAACGAAGGAATTGCCCACACCTGCCCATGAAATAGCCTTTGAGTCAATTGTCCAATTACTTTTGGTCCCTTTAAAAACAGGGTGGCACATGTTAAGGAGCTGAAACTCCTAAACCCTTCATCCAATTTTAATGTGGATACCCTCAAATGAAAGCTGAAAGCCTGGAATTTATGTCCATGTCCATTATATAACTATAACTTGAATATGTTTCAGTAAACAGGTAAAAAAAGAAAAATTGTGTCAGTGTCCAAATATATATGGACCTAACTGTATATTGTGGCAGCGGGGGCGTGGTCAAGCGTCGGTCTGTGACCAGAGGGCGGAGTCAGGGAAGGTAAGTGGCAGAATCACTGCACCTGATGTTGATTAACATGTGTTTGTGTGTCTTCTCCAGTGACCGCACCCTATTTAAGGAGAGAGCGAGAGCAGTGGAGAGCTCTCTCCCGAACCAGACACCTGATATGTGTGTGCGAGTGTCTGTCTATGGGTTTCTGAGAGACCACTGAAAAGTGTGAAAAATAAAAAGGATTAGGAAACTTAGTTCTGTCCTGCCGTCTTCTGTGCTCCTCCCACTCTTACGAACTGCCACAGTGGTGCTGAAACCCGGGACGTGGAGTGCAGAAGAAGAACAGCCCCATGGAGTCCTCCCCTTTCGCTGACCTGGTCCACGCCCTCGCCACAGCCCAGCAGAGCCAGCACCAGGTGCTAGTTGCCCTCCGGAAGGAGCAAGAGCAACGGTTCGAGGCCCTGGTGTTGGCTCAGCAGGAAGATCGACAGACGTTCCGGCACCTCCTCGCATCGGCGGGGTCCACCACCTCCACCACCGCGGGCCCTTCCCACCTCACCCTAACGAAGATGGGCCCGCAGGACGACCCCGAGGCCTTCTTCACGCTCTTTGAGCAGGTAGCAGAGACCTCGGGATGGCTGGTGGAACAGTGCGTGGCGCGCCTCCTCCCCCTGCTAACGGGTAAGGCGCAGCTGGTCGCGCTACAGCTCCCTGCCGACTGCCGGCTGGCCTACGCGGACCTTCGCTGGGCCATCCTCCAGCGTATGGGGCACACCCGTGAGCAACAGTGACAGCGCTTCAGTGCTTTGCGCTTGGAGGAAGTCAGCCGGCCGTTCACGTTTGGCCAGCAACTCCGGGACACCTGCTGGTGGTGGTTGAGGGCCGACAACCACAATGCCGAGGGAATCATCAATCAGGTGGTACTGGAGCAGTTCATTGCTCGCCTACCAGCAGGAACTGCAGAGTGGGTCCAGTGCCACTGCCCGGCGTCGCTGGATCAGGCAATCGAGCTGGTGGAGGACCGTTTGGCGGCTGTCCCGACAGCAGGACAGCAGACAACTTCTTCTTCCCTCTCCTCTCTCTCTCCCTCTCCTCCTGTGTCTCATCCTCACCCCATTCCCCCACCACAGAGGTGGGGGCCAGTGCCACCCCAGCCAGCCTGCCGCACCCACGGTGCCTTCCTGTTTCTCCCTTCTGTGTCTGTCTCTCCCCCCCCAGGTGAGTGAGCCCCAGAGCACCAGTGCAGAGAGGAAGCCCAGGCCGGTTTGCTGGCACTGCGGGGAGCTGGGCCACCTCCAACAGCAGTGCTCAGTAATGGAGGTGGGCGCGGTGGTTCAGATCCCCGACGCGCCAGGAGCCACCTTCGATCGGGCTGGAGTGTATCGCATACCGGTGAGTGTCCAAGGGGATACATATCAGGTGTTGGTGGACTCTGGCTGTAATCAGACCTCAAATCCACCAAAGCCTGGCGCAAGATGAGGCATTGGGGGGAGCACAATTGGTGGTGTTGTGTGTGCACGGGGATGTTCACAACTACCCTTTAGTGTTGGTCCACATTCTTTTTCGAGGGGAAAAATTTAGAGTAAAGGTGGCGGTTAATCCTCGCCTTACCCACTCGATAATTTTGGGGACTGATTGGCCGGGATTTGGGGAATTAATGAGTCATTTAGTGAAGAGTGGGTCCTGCCGTAGTTTAGCAGGGGGAGGTCCCGGTGTCACATTGGCGGGAGTAGCTGTCACAGAGCCGTCTACGTCATCTCCGCGTCAGAGTGAGGAGCCGCCGGCTCCTCCTCTTTCTATTGGGGAATCCCTTGCGGATTTCCCATTAGAGCAGTCGCGAGACAAGACTCTGCGGCATGTGTTTGACCAAGTGAGAGTAATCGATGGTCAAACGCTCCAGCCAAACGCCACCCCGTCCTTCCCCTACTTCACAATTATGAAGGATGGATTATACCGAGTGACGCAGGACACTCAGACTAAAGAGCAAGTCATGCAGCTTTTGATTCCAAAGAGCTGCCGGGAATTGGTATTGCAGGTGGCTCACTTTAATTCCATAGCTGGACACTTAGGGCAGGATAAGACACTAGCCCGAATAATGGCCCGGTTCTATTGGCCAGGGATTCGCGGCGATGTCCGTAGGTGATGTACGGCATGCGGCAAATGCCAGTTAGTAAATCCAGTGGCCATTCCAAAAGCACCTTTGTGCCCTCTCCCATTAATCGAGACCCCGTTCGAAAGAATTGGGATGGATCTCATCGGGCCATTAGATCGGTCAACATGAGGGTACCGCTTTATTTTAGTTCTGCTGGACGATGCAACACGATACCCAGAAGCAGTGCCTCTTCACAATATCTCAGCACACAGTATTGCGGAAGCGCTCTTCCGTGTCATCTCCCGAGTTGGAATCCCGAAAGAGATTCTGACTGACCAAGGCACCTCATTTATGTCACGTACACTGAACGAACTGTATGGGTTGTTGGGTATTAAGCCGATCCGCACCAGCGTGTATCACCCACAAATGGACGGTTTAGTTGATCAGTTCAATCACACGCTCAAGAATATAATTAAAAAATTTGTAAGGACGCACGTAATTGGGATAAATGGCTCAAACCCTTGTTATTTGCAGTGCGAGAGGTCCCCCAAGCCTCCATGGGGTTCTCCCCGTTTGAATTGTTATATGGGCGTAAGCCGCGCGGCATTCTAGATGTGCTGCGAGAAAATTGGGAGGAGGGACCTTCACCAAGTAAAAATGAAATTCAATACTTTATTGACCTGCGCGCAAAACTCCACACACTCACACACCTAACCCAGGAGAATTTGCGGCAGGCCCAAGAACGGCAAACCTGCCTGAATGACAGGGGTACGCACCTTAGGGAGTTCGCACTGGGAGATAAAGTACTCGTACTGTTGCCCACATCGAGCTCCAAATTGATCGCCAAGTGGCAAGGACCCTTTGAGGTCACACGGCGAGTTGGGGACGTTGACTATGAGGTGAGGCGAATGGACAGGGGTGGGGCGCTACAGATTTACCACCTCAATCTGCTCAAACTCTGGAACGAGGAGGTCCCCGTGGCGTTGGTGTCGGTGGTTCCGGAGAAGGCAGAGCTGGGGCCGGAGGTTCAAAAGGGAGCATTGGCATCACGTACCTCTCTGGTCCCCTGTGGAGACCACCTCTCCCCGACCCAACTCGCGGAGGTTGCCCAGTTGCAGACAGAGTTCTCTGACGTGTTCTCGCCCCTGCCCGGCCACACTGACCTCATAGAGCACCACATTGAGATGCCCCCGGGGGTGGTAGTGCGTAGCCGCCCTTACAGGCTACCCGAACACAAGAAAAAAGTGGTTCGGGAAGAACTCAAGGCCATGCTCGAAATGGGCATCGTCGAGGAGTCCCACAGTGACTGGAGCAGCCCGGTGGTCTTGGTACCCAAGGCCAACGGGTCGGTCCGGTTCTGTGTAGACTATAGAATAGTCAACGCGGTGTCTAAATTCGATGCGCACCCAATGCCTCGTATTGATGAGTTGCTCGATCGACTAGGCACGGCTCGCTTTTACTCGACACTGGATTTGACAAAGGGTTATTGGCAGATCCCCTTGACTCCATTATCCCAAGAAAAAAACATCCTTTTCCACACCGTTCAGCTTACACCAGTTTGTCACACTTCCTTTTGGGCTGTTTGGGGCGCCCGCTACGTTTCAGCGGCTAATGGATAGGGTCCTCCACCCCCACGCCACCTATGCGGCCGCATACCTCGACGACATCATTTATAGTAATGACTGGCCGTGGCACCTACAACACCTGAGGGCCGTCCTTAGGTTGCTGAGGCGAGCGGGTCTCACAGCCAACCCGAAGAAGTGTGCGATTGGGCGGGTGGAAGTACGGTATCTGAGCTTCCACTTAGGCAACGGGCAGGTGTGTCCCCAAATTAACAAGACAGCAGCAATTGCAGCCTGCCTGAGGCCCAAGACCAAAAAGGGGGTGAGGCAGTTCCTGGGGCTGGCTGGCTACTATCGTAGGTTTATACCTAATTATTCGGACGTCACCAGCCCGCTGAATGATCTGACTAAAAAGGGGGCACCAGATCCGGTCCAGTGGACGGAGCAACGCCAGCGGGCTTTTTCTGAGGTGAAGACTGCACTGTGTGGGGGGCCACTGTTACACTCCCCTGACTTTTCTCTCCCCTTTATTTTACAGACAGATGCGTCGGATAGAGGGCTGGGGGCTGTTTTTCTCCCAGGAGGTGGAGGGGGAAGACCACCCCATGCTGTATATCAGTAGGAAGCTGTCGGTGCGTGATGGGCGCGACAGCACTATTGACAAGGAGTGCCTGGCAATCAAGTGGGCGGTCCTTATCCTCTATTACTACCTGCTGGGACACTTTTTCACCCTCTGTTAGGACCACGTGCCTCTCCAGTGGCTCCACCGCATGAAGGATGCCAACGCGCGGATCACCCATTGGTATCTGGCACTCCAACCCTTTAACTTCAAGGTGATCCACAGGCCGGGGGCGCAGATGGTCGTGGCGGACTTCCTCTCCCATCAAGGGGGGGGGTCAGCTGCAGGCCGGACGGCCTCCCGGCCTGAGTCGGGCGGTGGGGGTGTGTGGCAGCAGGGGCGTGGTCAAGCGTCGGTCTGTGACCGGAGGGCAGAGTCAGGGAAGGTAAGTGGCAGAATCACTGCACCTGATGTTGATTAACGTGTGTTTGTGTGTCTTCCCCAGTGACCGCGCCCTATTTAAGGAGAGAGCGAGAGCAGAGGAGAGCTCTCTCCCGAACCAGACACCTGATGTGTGTGTGCGAGTGTCTGTCTATGGGTTTCTGAGAGACCACTGAAAAGTGTGAAAAATAAAAAGGATTACGAAACTTAGTTCTGTCCTGCTGTCTTCTGTGCTCCTCCAACTCTTATGAACTGACATTTTATATATATATATATATATATATATATATATATATATATATATACACATACACACACACACACACACACGCAGTGGTGCTTGAAAGTTTGTGAACCCTTTAGAATTTTCTATATTTCTGCATAAATATGACCTAAAACATCATCATCAGATTTTCACACAAGTCCTAAAAGTAGATAAAGAGAACCCAGTTAAACAAATGAGACAAAAATATTATATTTGGTCATTTATTTATTGAGGAAAATGATCCAATATTACATATCTGTGAATGGCAAAAGTATGTGAACCTTTGCTTTCAGTATCTGGTGTGACCCCCTTGTGCAGCAATAACTGCAACTAAACGTTTCCGGTAACTGTTGATCAGTCCTGCACACCGGGTTGGAGGAATTTTAGCTCATTCCTCCGTACAGAACAGCATCAACTCTGGGATGTTGGTGGGGTTCCTCACATGAACTGCTCGCTTCAGGTCCTTCCACAACATTTCCATTGGATTAAGGTCAGGACCTTGACTTGGCCATTCCAAAACATTAACTTTATTCCTCTTTAACCATTCTTTGGTAGAACGACTTGTGTGCTTAGGCTCATTGTCTTGCTGCATGACCCACCTTCTCTTGAGATTCAGTTTATGGACAGATGTCCTGACATTTTCCTTTAGAATTCGCTGATATAATTCAGAATTCATTGTTCCATCAATGATGGCAAGCTGTCCTGGCCCAGGTGCAGCAAAACAGGCCCAAACCATGATACTACCACCACCATGTTTCACAGATGGGATAAGGTTCTTATGCTAGAATGCAGGGTTTTCCTTTCTCCAAACATAACACTTCTCATTTAAACCAAAATTTCTATTTTGGTCTCATCCATCCACAAAACATTTTTCCAATAGCCTTCTTGCTTGTCCACATGATCTTTAGCAAAGTGCAGACAAGCAGCAATGTTCTTTTTGGAGTGCAGTGGCTTTCTCCTTGCAACCCTGCCATGCACACCATTATTGTTCAGTGTTCTCCTGATGGTGGACTCATGAACATTAGCCAATGTGAGAGAGGCCTTCAGTTGCTTAGAAGTTACCCTGGGGTCCTTTGTGACCCCACCGACTATTACACGCCTTGCTCTTAGAGTGATCTTTGTTGGTCGACCACTCCTGTGGAGGGTAACAATGGTCTTGAATTTCCTCCATTTGTACACGGTCTGTCTGACTGTGGATTGGTGGAGTCCAAATTCTTTAGAGATGGTTTTGTAACCTTTTCCAGCCTGATGAGCATCAACAACGCTTTTTCTGAGGTCCTCAGAAATCTCCTTTGTTCATGCCATGATACACTTCCACAAACATGTGTTGTGAAGATCAGACTTTGATAGATCCTGTTCTTTAAATAAAACAGGGTGCCCACTCACACCTGATTGTCATCCCATTGATTGAAAACACCTGACTCTAATTTCACCTTCAAATTAACTGCTAATCCTCGAGGTTCACATACTTTTGCCACTCACAGATATGTTATATTGGATCATTTTCCTCAATAAATAAATGAGCAAGTATAATATTTTTGTCTCATTTGTTTAACTGAGTTCTCTTTATCTACTTTTGTGAAATGGACTTGTGTGAAAATCTGATGATGATGTTTTAGGTCATATTTATGCAGAAATATAGAAAATCCTAAAGGGTTCACAAACTTTCAAGCACCACTGTATATCTTCAAAGGAATACCTTCAGGCCATCCCCAAATACTGTAGTTTTCTCAGATAAGATGAACCATCAAAAACATGACAGGGAATGTAATTTTGTCTGATGAGACAATGTCCGGAATGGCGACATTGAGACATCTTGTGCGGTCACCAGAAGTCGCAAAAGAATGCACATTCTTTACTTAAGTAGAAGCACCACTACTTGTGTAAAGCAATACTCTGGTAAAAGTAGAAGTACGAATGCAACTTCTTTACTCAAGCAAAAGTACAAAAGTACAGGTTCTGAAATGTACTCAAAGTACAACCCCGATTCCAAAAAAGTTGGGACAAAGTACAAATCTCATCTCCTCTCATTATCTCTAGCTGCTTTATCCTGTCCTACAGGGTCACAGGCAAGCTGGAGCCTATCCCAGCTGACTACGGGCGAAAGGCGGGGTACACCCTGGACAAGTCGCCAGGTCATCACAGGGCTGACACATAGACACAGACAACCATTCACACCTATGGTAAATTTAGAGTCACCAGTTAACCTAACCTGCATGTCTTTGGACTGTGGGGGAAACCGGAGCACCCAGAGGAAACCCACGCGGACACGGGGAGAACATGCAAACTCCACACAGAAAGGCCCTCGCTGGCCACGGGACTCGAACCTGGACCTTCTTGCTATGAGGCGACAGCGCTAACCACTACACCACCGTGCAGCCCCAAAGTACAAATTGTAAATAAAAACAGAATGCAATGATGTGGAAGTTTCAAAATTCCAGATTTTATTCAGAATAGAACATAGATGATATAT
Source organism: Neoarius graeffei (assembly GCF_027579695.1). NCBI lineage: Eukaryota > Metazoa > Chordata > Actinopteri > Siluriformes > Ariidae > Neoarius > Neoarius graeffei. The sequence goes on along the minus strand of NC_083576.1, from coordinate 16,986,100 downwards.
CAAATGTTTAAACTTAGAAAATGTATCATTTAAAGAGAAAAATTAGGTGATTTTAAAATTTCATGACAACACCACATCTCAAAAAAGTTGGGACAAGGCCATGTTTACCACTGTGAGACATCCCCTTTTCTCTTTACAACAGTCTGTAAACATCTGAGGACTGAGGAGACAAGTTGCTCAAGTTTAGGGATACGAATGTTGACCCATTCTTGTCTAATGTAGGATTCTAATTGCTCAACCATCTTAGGTCTTTTTTGTCGTATCTTCCGTTTTATGATGCGCCAAATGTTTTCTATGGGTGAAAGATCTGGACTGCAGGCTGGTCAGTTCAGTACCCAGACCCTTCTTCTACGCAGCCATGATGCTGTAATTGATGCAGTATGTGGTTTGGCATTGTCATGTTGGAAAATGCAAGGTCTTCCCTGAAAGAGACATCGTCTGGGTGGGAGCATATGTTGCTCTAGAACCTGGATATACCTTTCAGCATTGATGGTGTCTTTCCAGATGTGTAAGCTGCCCATGCCACACGCACTAATGCAACCCCATGCCATCAGAGATGCAGGCTTCTGAACTGAGCACTGATAACAACTTGGGTCGTCCTTCTCCTCTTTAGTCCGAATGACACGGCGTCCCTGATTTCCATAAAGAACTTCAAATTTTGATTCGTCTGACCACAGAACAGTTTTCCATTTTGCCACAGTACATTTTAAATGAGCCTTGGCCCAGAGAAGACGTCTGCACTTCTGGATCATGTTTAGATACGGCTTCTTCTTTGAACTATAGAGTTTTAGCTGGCATCAGCAGATGGCACGGTGAATTGTGTTCACAGATAATGTTCTCTGGAAATATTCCTGAGCCCATTTTGTGATTTCCAATACAGAAGCATGCCTGTATGTGATGCAGTGCCATCTAAGGGCCCGAAGATCACGGGCACCCAGTATGGTTTTCCGGCCTTGACCCTTACGCACAGAGATTCTTCCAGATTCTCTGAATCTTTTGATGATATCATGCACTGTAGATGATGATATGTTCAAACTCTTTGCAATTTTATACTGTCGAACTCATTTCTGATATTGCTCCACTATTTGTCGACGCAGAATTAGGGGGAATGGTGATCCTCTTCCTATCTTTACTTCTGAGAGTCGCTGCCACTCCAAGATGCTCTTTTTATACCCAGTCATGTTAATGACCTATTGCCAATTGACATAATGAGTTGCAATTTGGTCCTCCAGCTGTTCCTTTTTTGTACCTTTAACTTTTCCAGCCTCTTATTGCCCCTGTCCCAACTTTTTTAAGATGTGTTGCTGTCATGAAATTTCAAATGAGCCAATATTTGGCATGAAATTTCAAAATGTCTCACTTTCGACATTTGATATGTTGTCTATGTTCTATTGTGAATACAAAATCAGTTTTTGAGATTTGTAAATTATTGCATTCTGTTTTTATTTACAATTTGTACTTTGTCCCAACTTTTTTGGAATCGGGGTTGTATAAAACCAAAATTTGCCCTTTCAGGGACATTTCTACTGGCTGTTTCTGTTCAAGCTACCTTAATGTCATATAATATAATATATTTGGGTGGTTGACACGTGTGTGCAGAAGGAGGCAAACTCACACTTTCAAAAATTAATTATTAAATAATACCATGTATAAGGTGCTCCACTGCATATATTTGAATTTCCAAGTTCTTTATGACAAATAAATTATCCACTTGCACATGCAGTCTACTGATGAGTAGCTAGCTATATACAGTGCACTCACCTCAACAACCCAGTAGTATATAATGATAACTAATAGCTAGCCTTGTTTTACGAGGCTCCATATATCCATCCATACATCCACTACAGGGTCGCAGGCAAGCTGGAGCCTATCCCAGCTAACTATGGGCAAGAGGCGGGGTACACCCTGGACAAGTCTCCAGATTATCGCACGGCTAACACAGAGACAAAAAAACATTCACACTGACGGTCAATTTAGAGCCAGCAATTATCCTAACCTGCATGTCTTTGGACTGTGGGGGAAACTGAAGCAAACCCATGCAGAGACAGGGAGAACATGCAAACTCCACACAGAAAGTCCCTTGCCGGCCACTGGGCTCAAACCCAGGACCTTCTTGCTGTGAGGCGACAGTGCTAACCACTACACCATCGTGCCACCTCATTTAAACCAAAAAGTTCTATTTTGGTCTCATCCATCCACAAAATATTTTTCCAATAGCCTTCTGGCTTGTCCACATGATCTTTAGCAAACTGTGGACGAGCAGCAATGTTCTTTTTGGAGAGCAGTGGCTTTCTCCTTGCAACCCTGCCATGCACACCATTGTTGTTCAGTGTTCTCCTGATGGTGGACTCATGAACATTAACATTAGCCAATGTGAGAGAGGCCTTCAGTTGCTTAGAAGTTACCCTGGGTTCCTTTGTGACCTCGCCAACTGTTACACCCCTTGCTCTTGGAGTGATCTTTGTTGGTCGACTAGTCCTGGGGAGGGTAACAATGGTCTTGAATTTCCTCCATTTGTACACAATCTGTCTGACTGTGGATTGGTGGAGTCCAAACTCTTTAGAGATGGTTTTGTAACCTTATCCAGCCTGATGAGCATCAACAACGCTTTTTCTGAGGTCCTCAGAAATCTCCTTTGTTCTTGCCATGATACACTTCCACAAATATGTGTTGTGAAGATCAGACTTTGATAGATCCCTGTTATTTAAATAAAACAGGGTGCCTGCTCGCACCTGATTGTCATCTCATTGATAGAAAAGACCTGATTCTAATTTCACCTTTAAATTAACTGCTAGTCCTAGAGGTTCACATAGTTTTGCTACTCACAAATACAGTGGTGGTTGAAAGTTTGTGAACCGTTTAGAATTTTCTATGTTTCTGCATAAATATGACCTAAAACATCATCAGATTTTCACACAAGTCCTAAAAGTAGATAAAGAGAACCCAGTTAAACAAATGAGACAAAAATATTATACTTGGTCATTTATTTACTGAGGAAAATGATCCAATATTACACATTTGTGAGTGGCAAAAGTATGTGAACCTTTGCTTTCAGTATCTGGTGTGACCCCCTTGTGCAGCAATAACTGCAGCTAAACGTTTGCGGTAACTGTTGATCAGTCCTGCAGACTGGCTTGGAGGAATTTTAGCCCATTCCTCCGTACAGAACAGCTTCAATTCTGGGATGTTGGAGGGTTTCCTCACATGAACTGCTCGCTTCAGGTCCTTCCACAACATTTCGATTGGATTAAGGTCAGGACTTTGACTTGGCCATTCCAAAACATTCACTTCGTTCTTATTTAGCCATTCTTTGGTAGAACAACTTGTGTGCTTAGGGTTGTTGACTTGCTGCATGACCCACCTTCTCTTGAGATTTAGTTCATGGACAGATGTCCTGACATTTTCCTTTCGAATTTGCTGGTATAATTCAGAATTCATTGTTCCATCAATGATGGCAAGCCGTCCTGGCCCAGATGCAGCAAAACAGGCCCAAACCATGATACTACCACCACCATGTTTCACAGATGGGATAAGGTTCTTATGCTGGAATGCAGTGTTTTCCTTTCTCCAAACATAACACTTCTCATTTAAACCAAAAATTTATATTTTGGTCTCACCCGTCCATAAAACATTTTTCCAATAGCCTTCTGGCTTGTCCACATGATCTTTAGCAAACTGCAGATGAGCAGCAATGTTCTTTTTGAGAGCAGTGGCTTTCTCCTTGCAACCCTGCCATGCACACCACAGTTGTTCAGTGTTCTCCTGATGGTAGACTCATGAACATTAACATTAGCCAATGTGAGAGAGGCCTTCAGTTGCTTAGAAGTTCTCCTGGGGTCCTTTGTGATCTCACCGACTATTACACGCCTTGCTCTTGGCATGATCTTTGTTGGTTGACCACTCCTGGGGAGGGTAACAATGGTCTTGAATTTCCTCCATTTGTACACAATCTGTCTGACTGTGGATTGGTGGAGTCCAAACTCTTTAGAGATGGTTTTGTAACCTTTTCCAGCCTGATGAGCATCAACAACACTTTTTCTGAGGTCCTCAGAAATCTCCATTGCTCGTGCCATGATACACTTCCACAAACATGTGTTGTGAAGATCAGACTTTGATAGATCACTGTTCTTTAAATAAAACAGGGTGCCCACTCACACCTGATTGTCATCCCACTGATTGAAAACACCTGACTCTCATTTCACCTTCAAATTAACTGCTAATCCTCGAGGTTCACATACTTTTGCCACTCACAGATATGTAATTTTGGATCATTTTCCTCAATAAATAAATGACCAAGTATAATATTTTTGTCTCATTTGTTTAACTGGGTTCTCTTTATCTACTTTTAGGACTTGTTTTAAAATCTGATGATGTTTTAGGTCATATTTATGCAGAAATATAGAAAATTCTAAAGGGTTCACAAACTTTCAAGCACCACTGTAGATGTAAACAGGAAAAGTCAGCTTTTTCTTTCATGGTATTATCACAATCCAGGGGTCAATACACATACAGTACAGGCAGCATTGAACCAATAAGATCCATCATTTTAAACAAAAAGACAGGTACAGATAAAAAAAATGAAAGCAGGAAAGGAATTAAGGTTCAGTAAAGGAAAGGAAAACTTGAGATTCTGCAATAAAAAAAAAAAGACTTCAGGGGTTATAAATAGACAAACCAATCAAGGTTTAAATGGAAAGCAGGTCAACATAATTAGACAATAACCAATGTTAGGACAGGACTGAAGCCAAAACAAAACCACGTTAAAATGCATGTCACATTACAATAGGTACACATCATTCTGGAAAACTCACCATTCCCTATGGGGATTCATGACACCTCCAGGCAGGTGTGATAATATTCATCATGATCTTCACCAGTGCCAGGCTAAAGGCCTTCTAGTTGGTATTTTTTTCCCAGTGGAGAACAGCATTGTTTCTATGAGATTTCAAATCGCAGGAAAGAAAATTCTGTCTGTTGTTTGTGTAGCACCAAGCAGTAGTTCAAAGTATTCAGCCTTTTTGGAGAAAGTGGATCAGGTTACATCTTTCAGAGGATTCCTTGGCAGGGTGCCTCCAACTGACTCTTTCATGCAACTGGGGATTTCAGTGTGACAGAGATACTTGGCAGGGTGTGATTGTTCAGCCTCCTGGATCTGAACCTGTGCAGTGAAATCAGCGGCACACTCATGCAGAGCACCTTGGGCCAAAAGTCACTGATCAAATTTGTGATTGTATTACAAGTCCTGCTAAGTTGGATTTGTTGCACAGTCACCACTCAGTGGACAGATTTATCACGTGAATTGAGGAAAGCTTGAAAACATCTAGCAAGAGCTTCAGTGGGAAAAAATTTTAAGTCCCACATCCTATCAAACATCTCCCCTGTACCGAATGACATCAAGAACATTGAGTTTGAATCATAGAGATAACTGCAAATAACTGTGGCTGGAAGGATGTCAGTGCCTGTCAAGCCTGTAATCCTAGGACATGCTTGTGGACGGCAATTGTAAGGGAAGAAGGACTTTGAAAGGCTTTTAAATGTAGCCTCAAAGATGTTCTAGCATTTGGTGCCTCAGGAGGGGGATAAAAGCTCTTGTACAGACTCTGCTGAGCAAGTGTGGTGAACTGTTGACCTCTACAATTTTTTCATGTTTCCCCCTTATTTTCTCCTTAATTTTTTCTTGGCCAATTCTCACTCACCAGCTACCTTCCCATCATCATAAGGAGTTAACAACCAGACAAGGTGAAGGTTCACACATGCTTTCTCTGAGACAGGTAAAGCCAGGCATCAAAATCTTTTTGAACTACTGCTCATGGAGCATCACAGGACAACACATACATAACACACTCAGAGGAAAAAGCTCTCTCTTCTGCATACGTGAGCCTGCAGATGATGGTCTAGTGCCATTATGATTGACAAACTAGAGAGAGTCAGCCCCCCACCCATCTAGCATGGCCGATTTTGGTCTTTTGAACTTCTGGCCATGGTATCATCAGGACTCAGACTTGCAATCTTTGGATGAAATCATGAAGCCTATGATGTTTTGTAGCCTATGTGAAGTTAGCATGGTTGTTAGAAACCTTTATAATGGCAAGGTTGGCAGCATGGTGGTGTAGTGGTTAGCACTGTCGCCTCACAGCAAGAAGGTTCTGAGCTCTAGCCCAGTGGCTGACAGGGTCCTACCTGAGTGCAGTTTGCATGTTCTCCCCGTGTCTGTGTGGGTTATCTCTGGGTGCTCCAGTTCCCCCCACAGTCCAAAACATACAGATTAGGCTAATTGGTGGCTCTAAATTGACCGTGAGTGTGAGTGTGAATGGTTGTTTGTCTCAGTGTGTCAGCCCTGCAATGATCTGGTGTCTTGTCCAGGGTGTACGCCACCTCTCGCCCATAGTCAGCTGGGATAGGCTCCAGTTTGCTCGCAGCCCTGCACAGGATAAGCGGTTAAGGATGGATGGATGGATGGATGGTTAATGGAAAGGTTGCAGGGGTAGATCAGTTTAGACTGGAGGTGGTGAAGGCACCATTGCAAGGAGATCTGGAAAACTTGGATGGTGGTCCCCAGAGTCCAGATGGTGTCTATGCCTGGATTCTGGAGAAGAGACTACATTCCAAACTATATTGAATGAACAAATCAGGAGGAACAATGTAGGTTCCATCCAGGCCAAAGAACATTGGCCCATTGGGTCAACTGTATATTCTTTCACAATTTATTATTATCTCACATCACATTATCTCTAGCCGCTTTATCCTTCTACAGGGTCGCAGGCAAGCTGGAGCCTATCCCAGCTGACTACGGGCGAAAGGCGGGGTACACCCTGGACAAGTCGCCAGGTCATCACAGGGCTGACACATAGACACAGACAACCATTCACACTCACATTCACACCTACGGTCAATTTAGAGTCACCAGTTAACCTAACCTGCATGTCTTTGGACTGTGGGGGAAACCGGAGCACCCGGAGGAAACCCACGCGGACACGGGGAGAACATGCAAACTCCACACAGAAAGGCCCTCGCCGGCCCCGGGGCTCGAACCCAGGACCTTCTTGCTGTGAGGCGACAGCGCTAACCACTACACCACCGTGCCGCCCTATTTATTATTATTATTATTATTATTATTATTATTATTATTATTATATACATTTCTGTCAACTCAACAATGCTTACTTAAAACCATACTTGAATATATGGCTTTAGTCTCTGTGAAATTCTCCCCACTGAAGTAATTAAAGATGTGAGAAAAAACCTTGAACTCTTGTCTAAATGAAGAAAAAAACATGTCTAGCCTGTCTCCCTTTAAAATGGAACAGACATCCAGTACTACTCCCTGTCATGTAATTGCACTTAACCATTCTGACATAACTGTCTTCAAACTACGTACAATGGTTGTTTTTTTTTTTTTACCTAGGCGCTGGCACGTGTTATCTTTTTTTACTTTTACTTTTACTTTCTTAGTGAAAGTTTGTATCCAATATTCAAACCTGAATGGAAAGGGACAGCAGGATAATAAAATTCTGCAGTTCAAGTTTTTTGTTTGTTTGTTTTCAATCTCTACTGGTCTTTCTTAGTAATATTTTTGGAGAGAGAGAGAGAGAGAGAGAGAGAGGGAAAAAAACTTGACAAAATCCCTTTAGATTCTAGATTGAATTTATTATAGAAAAGATCCTGGTTAGGTTGTGATTAGAAAAAATTCCATCTCCAGCTACAAATGTAAACCAAAGACTCCCAACCTTTTACAACTCGCAGCCCACACAAATGTTCACAAAATCTCCCAAGAGCCATGGCAGGTTAGTTCAGACATGACCATTAAAAATGCAATTACAGTTTTAACATCTTAATTGACATTAGGAATCAGAGAAAATGGACCTACAAATTGATAGCAGCCTAATCAACATTTCACAAAATGGTGCCTGTATTTGACTCTTTCCAGCAAGCAGCCTGGGCTGACATATTGTATACTGTATTTGCCCATAAAAAGACATTGTAATTGGTAAATTCACATTGATCATGATTTCATTTTGGCCATCACAGAAAACACTGTTTGTACAAATTCAAAAGACCTAAACATCCCATTAAGACACCATCCCCATCTCCATTCAGACTTTTTCTTTCGGACTTCCAGGACTTGACTTGCCTATTATTAAGTAACTCATAAAATAGAACTACATAACAATGAGTCTTATAATACGGCAGACTTGCCAACCCCAAGAGCAAAAATGCTTAGTCTAGCACTTTGTGTGTGAGTAATGTGTGGAGAGGCATGAGGGTAAATTGCACTGAAAGGTGTTTTTAAAAAGTGCACTTTCTTTATACTGTAATACCATTTACAAATTGCTTGTCTAATGTCCCTCATAGAAACTATGAAATGCTTCTACACAGCTGACATTTTCACTCTTGATCTGTCTGAACATGTCTGTGCTGACTAATATAGTCGATCAGGAAACAAACAATGGTTTTATTCACTTGAAATTATCATTCCCATTGCAATTAATTATAATGAATTAGATATAACATTTCATCGTAAGTCGATTTAATGCTTCCTGTTTGTTTGCTTGTTTTTAGTCAGCGTTTTTGTTTGTTTGTTTGTTTGTTTTTTCTACATTCTTGATCATTTTTGGCCTAATATTGCCAATGCATCATGAATAAATATAGTAAACTAATTTCAACTCTATACTTGTCCAATGTGAGTAAAGTTGAACATGCATTGGTTGATTTTATTTCACATTCATGAACTCAAAACATTCTCTATTTACTGTGACACCACCAGAGAGAAGGAATTTCAATTTCACCGCGGGTTTTGAGCACAGTTGTGATGTCACTGTATTTGGTATCTGGTATCATCTCTGTATCCCATACCATTACAGGGAGTCAGAAGAATGGGCGGAGATAGAACATGGCATCAAGTACAGGGATTGGTGTGTTCAATGCTGTACAGTGAAAGGGGGAAGATTACTATGGCTACGGCATGGCAGCCCCCCCTACACTGTGCAGGGTATTTGGGTAAGCTGGAGCCTATCCCAGCTGACTATGGGCGAGAGGTGGGGTACACCCTGGAAAAGTTGCCAGATCATCGCAGGGCTGACACATAGAGACAAACAACCATTCACACTCACATTCACACCTACGGTCAATTTAGAGCCACCAGTTATTACATTACACAGTCTTTGGACTGTGGGGAAAACTGGAGCACCCGGAGGAAACCCACGCAGACATGGGGAGAACATGCAAACTCCACACAGAAAGGCTCCCATTGGCCACTGGGCTTGAACCCAGAACCTTCTTGCTGTGAGGCAACAGTGCTAACCACTACACCACTGTGCCCCCTGCTATAATAATCATTATTGAAATAAAAAAAAGATATGTTCTTTCCATTAAATACTTTTATTCCATATTTTGTTGCTTTTTTTGGATTTTTTGGGGGGTTTTGTTTTCGAGTAGAGTTTTTATTTGGTCATCAGTTGATTAAGCAACACGCGCCGCCATTTTACTTTTCTCTACTCACAGTATATGAGCTGATATCCTACTAGTAGAGTAGGCAATCTGAGTGCACAATTGCTCATATCCATTAAATGTGAATAGAGTAAATAAAGTTATACTACATACAGTATAAAGTTATGATGTTTGAATTCTTCCAACCTAGAAACTGTCATAACAGAATCTTTTGCCAACTAAAAATCCTCGTCACTTGGGTGTTAAGTTGACTTGACATCAAAACTTTTATAATATATCACTTAGTTTCATTTAATTTCACTTCATTTAGTTTTTGCAGAAAATATTCTCATAGACAAATATGAGTGATATTTATCAAGCTTTTATGGTTAAACAAATATTAAGCATGTTCTGCAGGGAAGCTGCAGCTTATATTCTGACATCCATTGATATCAATCATCCAATCCCTCCCACAGATATTTTCTAAGGAACACTTCTTACCTCAAAAATCATGTATCATAGTGGCATGCATAAAATGTGGGAAAATATGCCAAATGTCTTTGCTTGTAAATCACATCTGAATCTACTTTGCAACACAATGCCACCATTAGGAAATTAAGCTGAAATTGTCGATGACCTTTCAAAGAAAAAAAAATACATCACTCAAATATACTGACGAAAAGAAAAACTAAAGTTAGTTAGAGTAATCTAAAAAAACATGTGCAAGGTCACTGCCATTCATGTCACTCGTTATTAGTCAGGACATGTTGTACATTTTGATCTGCTGCATGCAGCACAATATATGAACTCAGCTTACCACAAAAAAAAAAAGCTGAAGAGACAGGTTTTGCATGCTATTTTGCCTCTTATTGTCTTCATCTGACTGGGCAGGAATTGAGAAGTGTGTCTCAGAGGACAGTGTGTGCATGTCAACAAGGAACACAACAAAAATGTCTGACAACAAAAAAGAAAAATGACTTACTTTGAATTATTGAGCGGAGCATTACGGCAGGGGCGCTTGTTGATAGCTGGTGCTATAAAAGCCAGTATGACACCATTCTCATAATAAAAAGTTTATGATGCACATTTAATCTGATCCACCCCAGAAGAGTCATAGAGTGACCTTGCGGTGCCCTTGGACAAGTCTGTACTGAAACAGATCCATCTTGTCTTTCTGACTAATCCCTGCCTGCCACTAGACAGACTTTAATAGACATGTAAAGTATATTATGTCGACCATGCTGTAGATGTGTTTACATGTCTCTGAGGTGTATTATTAAAGCCTTAAATACCTCGTCGGTGTCACTAAGGCAGTCACACGCCTCTGCTTTTTTAGAGAAAGGGAGCGTCTTATACGAACAACAACTTCCATGGAATAATTCAGTAATGTTAGAGATGGTTCCTGAAATCAAGGACATAATACAGAAGCCCTGAAACACAAGTTGCGAAAGTGCTATATTTTGAAGTGCTAGTGTTCATGATCCCTTTGAACCCCATATTGAACTTTTTCTTCATCTAAGTGTCATACGTGGAAGCTTTGAATGAAATATGCCTTACATTTTCTGTCCTTTTTGGCCTCCTTCGATATCCATAACAAAGGAATAAGCAAACAAAAACAGACTGGGTCATCCAAAAGTATTTAAAATACAGATACTTTGACTAAATATCTTCAATATATTGATTGTTTTTGGAATATCGCTAGCATTGAAAAAGGCAACTCACTATTGGCAGAGAGAATTCTGGGAAGGGTGAACAGGCCCTCTTTAATATTTAACATTCTCCGGTTAACACACATCTGTTGATTGTGAATTCACTTAAATGTTTTCAGATGTGGTCACTATTTTAACTGTTAAGACAAAAAAATTCAAACGATGCTTAAAATGGCTGCTTTGACCATTATGCAATTCTGTCATTTGTATTCCACTATGCAATGGGAAACAGTATATGGAATAAGTATTATATATATATTTTGTTGGACCACTTTTAATTTTGATTACAGCATGCGTTCACTGTGGTATTGTTTCAACAACCTGATGCAAAGTCAAAACATTTATTTCTCTCCAGAGTTGCTTTTTTTTTTGCCGCGATCTCGTCTTGATGATGGGAGAGACGAACCACTCTGTAAAGTCTTCTCCTGCACATCCCAAAGACTTTCAATAGAGTGAACCAGGCTTTCACAATTTCAGCCCTAATTTTTTACCCATGCCATCAGGGAAGAAAAAAATTCCACTGATGTGATAACCTGCTTATTCAGTACATTCATCTGACTTCATTTTATTACCACATAATGTTTCTGAGCCTCGACCTGGCCAACTGAAGCAAACCCAGATCATATCACTGCCTCCAGAGGCTTGTACAGTGGCCACTATGCATGATGGGTGCATCGCTTCATGTGCTTCCTTTCTTATGCTGGCACACTCATCACTCTGGAATAGGGTCAATCTGGACTCATCAGACCACATGACCTTTTTCCATTGCTTGAGTCCAATCTTTATGCTCCCTAGCAAACTGAAGCCTTTTCTTCTGATTAGCCTCATTAACAAGTGGTGTTCTTATGGCCACAAGATGTTTAGCTCCAATCATGTGAGTTCTTGTTACATTGTGAGTGTGGAAATGCTCTTACTTTTACTATTAAACAAAGACATGAGTTCTATTGTCAATTTGTTTGTTATTTGACTTCAAGTGTTTAAATGATCTCTGATCAAGGTCAGTCAAGATTTTTTTTTCCTTGACAACATTTCTTTTGTGAAGTTCATGGTTCATCACTATCCTTCCAGCTTTTAATAATGTGTTGGACAGTTCTTAACCCAATTCCAGTAATTTCAGCAATCTCCTTAGTTTGTTTCTTTGCTTGATGGAGGGCAATATGTTGACCCTTCTGAAACACAGTAACATCTTTTTTCACATCTTCTGACATGTTCAAGGTTGCAAGGTTTGACACCAAACTAGGATAGTTGTCTATACTTTATAGCCAGAGGTTTGTGCACTCCTGACCATAACACTCAAAAATGCTTGTTGAACATCTCATTCAATATTTAGTCCCCATTTGGTGCTATAACAACCACCATTCTTCTGGGAAGGCTTTCCACTAGATTCTGGAGTGTGGCTGTGAGGATTTACCATTCAGCCACAAGAGCATTACTGAGGTCAGGCACTGATGTCAGGTGAGGAGGCCTGGAGTGCAGTCAGCATTCCAGTTCATCCCAATGGTGTTCAGAGGTTTTGAGGTCAGGCCTCTGTGCAGACCACTCTGGTTCTTCAACATCAGCCTTGGAAAACTGTCTTCATGGAGCTTGCTTTGTGCAAAAGAGAGTTTTCATGCTGGAGCATGTTTGAGCCGTTTAGTTCCAGCGAAGTGAAATTGTAATGGGACAGCATACAAAGACATATTATTGTTAAGATCTTATACAAGTCTGTGCTTCCAATATTGGGGCAACACTTTGGGGAAGAACCACATATGGATGTGATGGTCAGGTGCCCATAAAATTTTGCCCATATTGTGCACAGTGTCTTGCAAAAGTATTCATCCCCCTTGGCATTTGGCCTGTTTTGTTGAATTGCAAGCTGAAATTAAAATTGATTTTGGGTGGTTAGTACCATTTGATTTAAACAACATGCCTACCACTTTAAAGGTGCATATATATATTTTTTTAATTGTGACACAAGGAAAACATTTAAATGTCCTGGACTGGCTGAGTCAAAGCCCAGACCTCAATCCAATTGAGAATATGTGGCATAACTTGAAGATTGCTGTACACCAACGCAAGCCATCTAACTTGAAGGAGTTTGAGCAGTTTTGCCTTGAGGAATGGACAAAAATCCCAGTGGCTAGATGTGCTAAGCTAATAGAGACATACCCCAAGAGACTTGCAGCTGTAATTGCAGCAAAAGGTGGCTCTACAAAGTATTGATTTTTGGGGTGAATACCTACAGTATGTACACTCCAGATTTCTGTTTTTTTTTTTCATCTTAATTATTGGATGTGTCACAATAAAACAACAGTGTTCACCTTTAAAGTGAAATGTTGTGTAAATCAAATGGTGCTAACCCCCCAAAAATCAATTTTAATTCCAGCTTGCAATGTGACAAAACAGGACAAACACAAAGGGGGATGAATACTTTAGAGCAAATCTAGTAATTTTAGCTCTAAAATCTAGTCAATTTTAAAGCTAGTAAATTTCTGCAAACCCAAAATCCAGACTGTGTGTTTATGATGTCCAGAGAGAAGCATTTCTATTGTAAGATGCATTGTAAAGATTGGGAGATGGAAAGGAGACCCCTGGAGAAGATGATGTCTGTATATCAAAAACGTACACCACAGTGACTTTGTTTCCATGCAAAAGCTGAGAAAAAGAACAAAAAACCTGTCTCCCTATTCCAGTGCCTGATTTTCAGGGTCAAGCTTGAAGAATTTTATGTGGCTTTTGAGCCGTTGTTGGTTATTACTGTATTTTGACAATCTGTGAAGCATAGCAAAGTAACACACTTGGTTTGCCTGTCTCCTTCAGAGACATCAAAGTAGCAGGAAATTATTTTCAGAGCGCAATCTAAAAAAGGCTGCTGTGAAAAAAAAAATAGGCAAAAAAAAAAAACAGCACCAGACTTTTAGAAACTTGAGATCGGTCCAATTTTAAAATTTACCACACACTTTTCCAAGTTCCGTGTTTGATCCAATTTGAGCAGGTGTTCATCCTGAAAAGAAGACAAACAGGAGCAAGACTCGAGTCGTTTATGCCTGTGAGGTTCAATCTTGAATTCTGAGGTTGTTTTTTAATGCACTGACATCCAGCATCTGCTCATCTGAGCTAGCCATGACCCCAGCATGCTTGTAACTGTCCCCTGGAAACCATACAGTGAGAAGAAAGGGGGAGGTGAGACCAGACGAGCAGGCACAGTCAGACAGGGGAGGCTGCTTACTTATTAGTGCTGTTGACTGAACATTTTTAATGAAGGAAATTAATTGGAAAGCATCATTAAAGGGAGAAACAGAATGTAAAACACAAAACAGCTGAGAGCAGACCCCGTAATAAGCCGATATTAAAAGCTCTACCATTATGCTTATTTAGATTACACTCTTGCTAATGCACTGTGGTATGCAAATGAGGGATCAAAACATGGACTGGCATTTTTAGTTGAGGATAATACCTTAGTGTGTGTGGGTTTTTTTTAGGTATCCTAAAGATTTGCACTTTGCCAAAACATTGTCACCCTTACTTCAATGGATAATCTGGCCAGGCTGTACCCTGCCTCTTGCTTGACGTCAGTTGGGATTGCCCCAGCTTCCTCCACAGCCCTGATAAGCGGGCAGCACGGTGGTGTAGTGGTTAGCACTGTTGCCTCACAGCAAAAAAGATTCTGGGTTCGAGCCCAGTGACTGACAGGGGCCTTTCTGTGTGGAGTTTGCATGTTCTCCCTGTGTCTGTGTGGGTTTCCTCCAGGTGCTCTGGTTTCCCCCAAAGACATGCAGGTTAGGCTAACATGGGACAGTCATAGCCTGAAGGTTGGGCTGAAGTGCCCTTGAGCAAGGCACCTAACCCCCATCTGCTCTGGGTATGTGTGTGTGCTCATTGCTCATTTCTGTGTGCATGTGTGTTCACTGCTTCAAATGGGTTAAATGCAGAGGAGGAATCTCACTGTGCTCATCCCAGGACTCTTATTTACAGTATACTCATACTGACCATCCTTTCTGACCACTTAAGATTGTTTTACAGTTGTAGAAGAGTAAAGATTCATCATTCCACCATGTGGTGCCACCCAGAAGAGGATGAGTTGCCTTTTGAATGTTCTTCCTCATGTCAACTCCGGGACACTGTCACCTCTGGCTTGCTCATTATGGATCGAAATCTGCACCTGAATTTATACAAAGCCCATGTGTTGAACATTCTCAGGAGAGTGTCTTAGTGTGTGTGTGGCACTGGTGTTACAGCAGTAGTATTGTTGGGATTTGAAACACTGTGTATTTTAATACCTTGGAGATGTACAGATTAGAACTCATTGTCTTTTCATCCAGACTTTTACCCTTCATCAGTGTCAGTCTCTGACCACGGCACCACTGTTAGCTGGATATTTTTGGTTAGTGATTGGGTTTCTCAACCCTGCAGTGACATTGAGGAGTTGAAAACACTCAGGATCACAGAACCCTGGAAAGTAGAAAAACTGAAAAGTGGAAAAAGATATTTGAGTGTAATTAAAATTATTATGAAATCTGGATTGTTGTACAACAGATTTAAATTACATGCAAGCTGAACATTTAACTTGAGCACCTTCTTAAAGGAATTTGTCAAAGTAACATGGAACTACATTACCCATCAACCCTTGCACATCACATGATGATGAGCTGGTCGTATGTCTCACTGATCATCTTCATCTGTGTCTCATTATGTACCCTATTTAAGTTCTAGGTGGTTTTCCCATGTCAAGGATGTTTCCTTGGTAGGATGGGTTCTTCCTGGTTGGTTTCTTCAAAGGTTATGTAGATGTGTATCATTGAAAAGGTTCCACTGTGCAGGTGCAGATGGGACTGTAGGTGTTTTATGAATACTGAGGATACCCATATGCAACATGGAACATTCTCTGAATTGAATGAAGTACTTGGTCCTTAGTAGAATTTGAAGGATCCTTCCTTGACACTGAGAAACACCCTGTGTGTGTCTTTGTTTAGCTTTTGTTACATATAGCCCACATTTTCTAGAGCCCATGTTCATGCTTTTGGTCTTGTTTTGGTTGGTTTTCACTGAATGTAAACATAAATCTGCATTTGGAACCTTGCCTTGTATACATTTCCTGACAGAGTTTAATATATCTTCTTTTCATGCTCCCGTTAGGGGTCAACACAGAGCACATCTGTTCCACATATTTGATTTGGCATAGGTTTTACGCTTTCTGACACAACCCACCCCAATCTATCCGGGCTTGGGACTGACACCAGCTTGTACAACCCCAGTGGCTGGGTATTTAGCCTAATCTGCATGTTTTTGTACTGTGGGGGAGACCAAAGCACCCAGAGGAAACAGACACAGGGAGAACATGCAAACTCCATACAGAAAGGCCCCCGCTGGCCATGAGGTT
This sequence comes from Neoarius graeffei, assembly GCF_027579695.1. Classification (NCBI taxonomy): domain Eukaryota; kingdom Metazoa; phylum Chordata; class Actinopteri; order Siluriformes; family Ariidae; genus Neoarius; species Neoarius graeffei. The sequence goes on along the minus strand of NC_083576.1, from coordinate 16,969,606 downwards.
CGAACCCAGAACCTTCTTGCTGTGAGACAACAGTGCTAACCACTACACCACTGTGCTGCCCACAGAATTTAATACATATTCAATTAAATATTACTTTGATTTTTAAAATAAAAATTCTAATTTTAAAAAGTCAAATTTCATTTCAGGATCATGACAGATATAGGGTATGTTATGGGGGGGGGGATGCTGAGGTTTATATATTCCTGAAAAATGTTGTTTGCCATGTCCACTGATAATGTTGCTAACACTCTAGTAATAATGGTTTCAATGGGACTGTTGCTCAAATTGGAATTTTATGCAACAAACAGAGACAAGTGAAGTGATATGCACAGTGAAACGTCTCAGGGTAGTTAAAATAAATACAAGCACTCTCGGAACACCATTAATCCATCAGATTAGTGTAGAAAGTAGAATAAAAAGCATTCTATTATATGTGTTGGCGGCACAGCAGTCTATGTTGAGTTTTAAATGTTGTCCCTACATGAGGCTTTTCTTTGGGTTGTCCAGTTTCCTCCCACTGTCTAAAACCATGCTGATGTGAGAATGAGTGGCATGGTGGTGCAATGGTTAGTGACCTTACAGCAAGAAGGTTCTGGGTTCAAACCTTACGGTTGACTGGAGCTTTTCTGTGTAGAGTTTGTATGTTCTCCTCGTGCCTACTGTACATGGGTTTCCTCCTGGTGCTCCAGTTTCCTCCTGCAGTCCAAAGACATGGATCAAGTCAACTGGCTACTCTAAATTGCCCATTGTGTGGAGGTGAGTGTGAATGGTTGTTTATCTCTGTGTTAGTCCTGCGATAGATTTGTGACCTGTCCAAGGTGAACCCTGTCTCTCGCTCAGAGTCAGCTGGGAATGATTGGCTTCAGCTTTCTTTATCGCTGATGGATAAGTGATATCGGTAATGGATGGATGAATGAGTGTGTGCACTCTGCTTTGTAAGCTCCAGATCCACTGGTCGTGATAAAGCAGTTAGTTCAATGCTCCAGACAAACTGTTGTATAACAGGAATTTAAGCCCTGAAACAACTTATCAACCACAGTATATACATATTACAGGGTGTTTCAGAAAAATTGATATCATTTCACAATCTAATAACTGCCAATTCTCGTTCAATTGACCTCAAATTTTAACAGCATGTGTGGAAACAGGTCAAAATTTTATGTGTCATGTTTTTTTTTTTTATTTGTATCTTTGGTACAGAAATACTATTCACTGGAAAAGAAAAGGCGTTTTGTGTGTTGGAGTACTCTCGAACACAGTCGAATAAGACTGTGCAGCATGCATTTATGAGAGAGTTATCTGAAAATGCACCAACTACAATGCAGATTTGGACATGGCACAAAAAGTTAAAGGAGGAAGGCTGTGTGTGCAGGGCAAAAGGATCTGGACAATGACCAGCATCGGAAGAGACAGTTGAGCAGGTTCATGAATCTTGAAAATTTGTGAATTTGTTCATGGAATCCACATATCTTTTGAATTTCAAACAACAGCAGCAGGACGACTTCTACTTTTATAGCAGGATGGGGCGCCACTGCACTTCGCACTCAATGTACATGCACTACTTGACAAAGAATTTCCCAACAGGTGGATTGGACATCGGGGAGCCATTGACTGGCCACCACGTTCTCCGGATCTCACCCCTATGGACTTCTTTTTCTGGGGATGTGTAAAAGATAGGGTTTTCACACGCAAGCTATGTTCTGTTGATGCCATGATTCAGTTCATATGGGAGGCTTACCAGGAAATTGATGCTGATAAAGACCTTTGTACCAGAGTGTGCATGGGTATCCACACTCGACTAGTGGAGTGTGTGAATGCCAGGGGCAAACAGTTTCAACATTTGAGGGATTAATATGTTTATTATTGATATGTTTGTATAATCAGTAAAATAACGTTTTGTGTAAACGTTTTGTTTTTCATTACTGTATACCTACTTTTGCAGCCCTCTGTATATAATTTTTTACCCAACATGCCTGAACCATCTCCTATCTGATGGCCTGTTTCTTTCTGTAGAGTGCTTGCATCTAGTGTTTGTGCCTCAGCTCCTTCACAAGCCCAATCAGCTCCCATTGTCTCATGAGTGCCTCCATATGAAGAGGTCAGTTTTAAAAAAAACGTCATAAGCACAATTTTGTGCAATGCTCTTATATGAGAACATTTGCCACCTGCTCTGCTTGTCAAGTAAGATGACTAGTTAAATAGCACAAATGCAGTAAGTGTCTATTACAGTGTGTGCAATGGAACTGAAATTCTGACAACCTCTCAAATGAGGACAGAAAGAGAGAAAAGTGGCACTGCATCTCAGCAAGTGGCAAGATGATGATTCGGCTGTATAGGAGTCCATGCAAAACAAGAAGAACACGACTCTACTGCCAGTTATTTGACCACTTTGACAGGAACAAGGCTTGTATCTGAAATTCGCATGGAAAACCTAGAAAATTGACTTTATGATCATGTCAGATTCATTTTATGGGAAAGTGGAAAGTTTGGCAAATGGACAAAAGAGGAAAGAGAATAATCATTTAAGATGATGTTGTGGCAGAAGAGTTTGCTTCTTCAGTCACACAGGACACAGTAGCCAATTAAAGTCTCAGTGCCATTTAATCAGGAGGGAACAATGTCTCAGCAGTCGAACTGTTTCAGATTTAATTAGCATCAGGGCTGCAAAATGGTTTCATTTATCATTGCTTTGAGTGAATGCTAAATTGTAGTCAGCCTTGGTGTATAAGCCTGGATGCTGCCATGATTTAAAAAAAATAATTAATTAATCAAGCCATATTCATATTAAGGGGCGGCACGGTGGTGTAGTGGTTAGCGCTGTCGCCTCACAGCAAGAAGGTCCTGGGTTCGAGCCCCGTGGCCGGCGAGGGCCTTTCTGTGTGGAGTTTGCATGTTCTCCCCGTGTCCGCGTGGGTTTCCTCCGGGTGCTCCGGTTTCCCCCACAGTCCAAAGACATGCAGGTTAGGTTAACTGGTGACTCTAAATTGACCGTAGGTGTGAGTGTGAATGGTTGTCTGTGTCTATGTGTCAGCCCTGTGATGACCTGGCGACTTGTCCAGGGTGTACCCCGCCTTTCGCCCGTAGTCAGCTGGGATAGGCTCCAGCTTGCCTGCGACCCTGTAGAAGGATAAAGCGGCTAGAGATAATGAGATGAGATAATGAGATATTCATATTAAAATATCATATTTGTTTGCTTTTATTATTATTATTATTATTATTATTATTATTATTATTAAATATAAAGCTTTGTTATAGGAAAATACATTGTAGTGCGATGCTGACTGTTATTTTGGTGAAGTTGATTAAGCCTGTCCTGAACAGCAGTATGCCAAGAAGTCATATGTTGTAATTTCACCTTTTTTTTTTGGTGACATCTAATGTTCTGGAGGACAGCACAGTGATGTAGTGGTTAGCACTGCTGCCTCACAGCAAGAAGGTTCTGGATTCAAGCCCAGTGGCCAACAGGGGCCTTTCTGTGTGGAGTTTGCATGTTCTCCCCATGTCCGTGTGGGTTTCCTCCGGATGCTCCGGTTTCCCCCACAGTCCAAAGACATGCAGGTTAGGCTAATTGGTGGCTCTAAATTGACTGTCAGTGTGAATGTGAGTGTGAATGGTTGTTTGTCTCTGTGTCAGCCCTGTGATGATCTGGTGACTTGTCCAGGGTCCACCTCTTGTCCATAGTCAGCTGGGATAGGCTCCAGCTTGCCTACAACCCTGCACAGGATAAGCAGTTACAGATAATGGATGGATGAATGTTATGGAACATCCTTGAAACAACATCCTTGACCTTGGTTCCTGTTATCACTAACATTATAGCAGCTATAAACAGTCTTTCCTTGACCAGCATCTCACTTCTCTCTCTCTCTTAAAGTTGAAATGAATGAATGCAGCTCATGTTATGTTATGAAGAAAGTCTCTGTGGTATGAAAAGCACTAACACTGGAGACTCCTTCCACAAATTCCTTACAGCAAGCTTTACCATGTCATAGATTAAATGCTTTTATTTGTTAAGTCTCATTTTTCAATTCATTTATTATTAGTCTTAGATTATGCAAGGTCTATGTAAGTCCCTGTGAATGAGCAGTTGCTTTAGAAATAACATATTAGAACAAGCATATTAATTTATACCTGTGATTTGAATTGCAACTGTTATTAAGCAATTATAAGAATATGTTGAATCAAATATTGTGATTTGTTAGTCACGAGCAAGCAATTTTTTTGTCAATGCCGAAGGCAGAGGCAAATAATTTGTTTGCAAGAAACAAAGAAATCACAATATTTTATGAAACCCGAGTTCAAAAATTGTTTTATCATTCAAATGATTTTTTTTTCTGAAATGCTATTATAAAGTTTACTCAATGAGTCAAACCATAACAACAAAATTGAGCCATGTTGATAAAAGTGCAAAGTAACTGTACATGAGCAGACCGTTGTTTGTAGGCAGTTATTTGCAGTTTGCTCAGTCAATCAAAACAGTGTAAAAAATTATTTGAATGATAAAGCTACAGAGCGGCACGGTGGTATAGTGGTTAGCGCTGTCGCCTTACAGCAAGAAGGTCCGGGTTCGAGCCCCGTGGCCGGCGAGGGCCTTTCTGTGCGGAGTTTTCATGTTCTCCCCGTGTCCGCGTGGGTTTCCTCTGGGTGCTCCGGTTTTCCCCACAGTCCAAAGCCATGCAGGTTAGGTTAACTGGTGACTCTAAATTGACCGTAGGTGTGAATGTGAGTGTGAATGGTTGTCTGTGTCTATGTGTCAGCCCTGTGATGACCTGGCGACTTGTCCAGGGTGTACCCCGCCTTTCGCCTGTAGTCAGCTGGGATAGGCTCCAGCTTGCCTGCGACCCTGTAGAACAGGATAAAATGGCTAGAGATGATGAGATAAAGCTACAGTCACAATACAGCTCGCAATGCTTTGCGATGGGTTATCAATGAAAATGAGGCGTTTTGGTGACAATGCATGGGGCTATACAGGTGAGCGAAAAGTTGTTGTCACACAGCAGGAGAACACTTGACTGTCACACCTTCGCACGCTCGCTCACAGAACACAGTCATTATGGGAAACATAATCCTTGCTTTGCCAAGTATTATCATTATCATTGTCACATTTGTTTCTAGCCATGTTTATGACTGTTTTCAGTTTCACTTGTGTTTTGTTTGTGTAAATATCACGCCTGCGAATAAAGACTCTTCCTGTCTACCACCATACCGTATACCTGACACAATACTTGCAAAGTCTCAATGAAAACAGCATCCTTATATGCGCGTGTTGATTGCTCTCAAATCAACATTAGGTGTTTTCCATCACAACTGGGTCACAATGCGCTCTGAAGGATCCCTGAATGTAAATACACTTTTTAAGTCTCGGTGAAGGTTAGGCTATGCCAAGCTGCTGTGTTGATGAAACTCCCGTGAGCATCGAGGACATGGATTTGAGACAAATACATCTCAAGAGGCTCGAAGTAAGTTCCCCTAGCTTCGGGAAATATTCCCAAACCCATCTGTGATTATTTGCCACTTAGTTTGCCAAGGAAAACACCGCCACCAAATTTCAAAGCATGCACTGAAATTTTTCGTGACCTTTTTGGCCACTCAAGTCAGAGACACACCTAAAAACAACCTGTGAAGCTCAGAGATTAATTAATGAATATTAATGAAAATATAAATGAAAATTAATGAACCCTTTCTGAGCAATCAGATTCAGTGCTATGGTATGAAAAGGTTCCATGTAGTAGCATTGCAGCAACCAGTGGACTTCCTTACAAGGCTGAAATATAGTGGACACTATCTACACGTGCTCCATGTTACAAGTTGTTATCTATATGTACAGTTGTAGAACCCTGCTGTTTTACTCCTGATTTACCACCAGCCCTGGTTTTTGTCTTCTCATGCTCCTGCATCCTCCTGAATCCCTCACTAATCACTGTTTGCACCTGTCTCTTGTAATTACTCTCATTTTGTCTCATTAGCCTGTGTATACACCTGTTAGTTTGTATGTGTTATTTGCAATCTTCGTGTGTTAATTCTGTGTTTCTGAGCCTTGTAATCTTTCTTGGAGCTCCTTGCATTTCTAGTTGACAAAACTTATTTTACTTTCTATGATTTTGAGTTTTGCTAGCTTGTTCATGGATTATGGTCATGTGTGTATAATGTAAATGGTGTCTTCGTTGTTTTGATGCTTGACGCTGACCACTGTGTCAAGCATCAAAGCAAGCATCAATGGTCTTTCTTGATCATTCCTGAATAACCTCTCATTGAAAAAAAGGCTTCATTTATATTTTCTCAACTCTGGTGTAGAAATGAGATACACATGCAGTGTAGGAACTTTAGAAGGGGAAGGTGAGGGGGAAGGGGAATTGCTCTTTCATGCAGTTATCCTATCAGCCAATCATGCAGAACCAGTGCACATAATGGAGCCATCCATCCATTATCCATAACCCTTATCCTGTGCAGGGTCGCGGGCAAGCTGGAGCCTATCCCAGCTGACTATGGGCAAGAGGTGGGGTACACCCTGGACAAGTCACCAGATCATCACACGGCTGACACATGGAGACAAACAACCAGTCATACTTATGGTTCATTTAGAGCCACCAATTAGCCTGGTGGTGTCGTTGGACTGTAGGGGAAACCGGAGCACCCAGAGGAAATCCACACAGACACGGGAAGAACATGCAAACTCCACACAGAAAGATCCCCGTCTAGGCTCAAACCCAGAACCTTCTTGCTGTGAGGCAGCAGTGCTAACCACTACACCACAGTGCCACCTGCACATAATAGATGAATCATTCAAATAACCACTCTTTAGAACTGTGTGGAACAGAAATGCATCTCAGAATGCACAACATGTTGAATGTTGAGGTGGATGGGCTGCAATAGTAAAATATTGGGTTTTACTCCTGTTTGCCAAGAATAAGTATCTGAGCCACCACCAGGCACAGGCTCGCGGGAAACTGAGCAATTGATGATCAGGAAAAGACCAGACCATGTCTTTTTAAAATATCGAATTTTCAGTGAACCTGTGCCCACATGTTAATAGTAAATTAAAAGTAATTTGCTTCAAAATAAATTAAACCTGTGTTCTTCATTTGATCTGGACTTAATCCAAGTACAACTAGCTCACTTAACAACTATTTCCTGTGAGACCTCAATCTTCTGGGAAGAAAAGGCATAATGGTCTAATAAACCATCAGCTTGTTGAAGCTTCATCAGCACTTTGTAGAGTCTGATTGCACTAAACTGGAGAAAGAATAACAGTCTATTAGGTACAGTGATAGAGACAGTGTACCTAATTGTGTGGCAAAGGAAAAGGCCATATTTCCTATAGTGTTGGCTATAAATGAGAACATTTAAGCTCGTGCTTGCATTTAGACCTCGGCTATACAGTTTGCTCTTTTTGATTATTTATTTATTTATTTATTTATTTATAAATGTCCTTCCCAATGGATCTGAGGGCAACTACCTGGGAACGCTGAGAACAATGAAACTGAGAAGGTAGCTAACTTGTAATAGGTTATGGAGTTGAATAGTCCCAAAACACCACAGATGCTGTTTCAAAGCTCTTTATTCTCTCAGAAACTGCAACTGTCTTTTTATGGCATTTGGATTTCAAACCAGCAAACAGAAGGGCTACTGAGCCATCAAAATGTTGAATACCTTCCAAAAATCCCAATTTTAGATGCTAATAATTTTTCTAGGAAGGCCACTTCTCATCCCTTATGCTTTGACTTGTGTAGTTTGTGTGCTGTTCTCATGATTATGACCTGAATTTGTATAGTTTGCAGTACATTTTTAGCCACATAACAATAATATAACTGGTTACTGGTATAGTTGATAATTTAATGGCTATGTAGTCTTAGATATGATGCTAAGGAGCACTGCATTTTAACATTGGTGTATGCTGAGTCGAAGTTATCCTTTTAAAACATAGCAAAAGAGCAGAGTTTCCCAATTAAAAAAAAAAGGTTGCTGGGATAATTGACATATCAATCTGGAATGATTGACAGTTCTGGAGAAGTTTTGAAATCATTAATTTTCTACCTTCCCCTATCTCATATTAGTAATCTTTTGGCTGTTGCTCTCATCTTGACTTGGTTTTCCTGCTTGAAAGATACACTCAAGCAACATACTCTCGGTGCAGTGGTTAGCACTGTTGCATCACAGCAAGAAGGTCCTGGGTTTGAGCCCAGTGGCCAACGGGGTCCTTTCTGTGTGGAGTTTGCATGTTCTCCCTGTGTCTGTGTGGGTTTCCTCTGGATGCTCTGGTTTCCCCTGCAGTCCAAAGACATGCAGTTAGGTTAACTGGTTACTCTAAATTGCCCATGTGTGTGAATGGTTGAGAGGAGAAAACCTCTATCAGTAGAAGGCAACAGGAAACCATGACTGCAAATTTCCCTCAAAACGTTGACAGAAGTCAGAGCGGCCATGTCACTTCAGTGACATGCCAAACAGTGAGTGAGTGAGTGAGTGTACTCTCTCTGTCTATGTTTTGAGTTGATTAGGCTCAGATTTGAAGCCAGTCAACGACATGTTTTGAAACTTTGACTCATGCTGTATTAAAGGACAACATAACGCCCTCAGAGGAAAGTGCTATCTGCCCTCTTCCACATTCAGTCAAGTGGGAAAGTCTGCACACCCCTTTCACCTTCTCCATGTTTTATTATGTTACAGACTTATTCTACAATAGATTGAGTTCATTTTTTGTCACAAAATAGCCCATAATGACAAAGTGAAAGCAAGTTTTTAGAAAAATTCAGTTGTTTTTTTTTTCCTGACAAAAATAGGTTATTTAGGGGTTACATATCTGTACACACCCTTAGCCTAATACTTGGTTGATGCACCTTTGGCAGCAATTACAGCTTCAAGGCATCTTGGGAAAGAAGCTATGAGATTTGCTTCTGGACATTTTTGCCCATTCCTCTTGGTGTATCCTTGCAAGCTCCATCAGGTTGCATGGGGAGCATTGGTATACAGCCATTTTCAGCTCCTTTCACAGATGTTCAATTGGATTCAGGTCTGGGCTCTGGCTGGGCCACTCAAGGACATTCACAGACTTTCTCCGAAGCCACCCCTTTGTTCTCTTGGCTGTGTGCTTTGGGTCGTTGTCATGTTGGAAGGTAAACTTTTGCCCCAGTCTGAGGTCCAGAGTGCTCTGGAGCAGGTTTTCTTCAAGGATCTCAGTGTACTTAGCTGCATTCATCTTTCCCTCTATCAGGACTAGTCGCCCCATTCCCACTGCTGAAAAACATCCCCACATCATGATGCTGCCACTGTCATGCTTCACTGTAGGGATGGCATTAGCCAGGTGATGAGCAGTGCCTGGTTTCCTCCAGACATGATGCTTGATATTCAGGCCAAAAAGTCCAATTTTGGTTTCATCAGTCCAGAGAATCTTGTTTCTCATGGTTTGAGAGTCTTCTAGGTGCCTTTTTGGTAAGCTCCAAATGGGCTATCATGTGCTTTTTACGAAGGAGTGGCTTCCATCTGGCCACTCTACCATAAAGGCCTGATTTGTGGAGTGCTGCCTGGATGGTTGATCTTCTGAAAGGTTCTCCGATCTCCCACAAGGATACACTGGAGCTCTGTCAGAGTGACTCTCAGGTTCCTGCTCACCTCCCTGGCCAAGGCCCATCTTCCCTGATCACTCAGTTTGGCCAGGCAGCCAGGTCTAGGAAGATTCTTGGTGGTTCCAAACTTCTTCCATTTACAAATGATGGTGGTCACTGTGCTCTTTGGGACCTGTAAAGCTGCAGCAATTTTTCTGTACCCTTCTCCAGATCTATGCCTTGACACCATCCTGCTTCTGAGGTCTGCCGATAATTCCTTTAACCCCATGGCTTGGAGTTTGCTCTGACATGCACTGTCAACTGTGAGACCTTATATAGGCAGCTGTTGGAAATCCCCAATCATGTCCAATCAATTGAATTTACCACGAGTGGACTCCAATTAAGTTATAGGAACATCTCAAGCAGTATCAGTGGAAACAAAATGCACCTCACCTCACTTTTTGGTGTCATATCAAAGGGTATGCACACTTGTGTACATATAATATTTTACATTTTGATTTTTAATAAATTAGTGCAAATGTCTAAAAACTTGCTTTCACTTGGTCATTATAGGCTATTTTGTGTAGAATTTTGTGACAAAAAATGAACTCAATCTATTGTAGAATAAGTCTGTAATGGAATAAAACATGGAGAAGGTGAAAGGGGTGTGCAGACTTTCTGGCTTCACTGTATAAGGTCACAGATGCCCAAATTTGGACAGAGAAAGAGAGTAATGCCATCCCTGCCATCTACTGTATATAGCATAGGCCATTTTGGAGCAATGGATGGCTGGAGCATAAGGTGACCAGATTTCTGAGAAGAAAACTGGGGACATTTTCGGTTTGGCAGTGAAAATATCATTAAAGCATCTAACAGTTTCATCTTTGTAATAAAAAGGGGGGACATTTCTGGTTTTCTTTTTTTTCTCTTTTTTCTCATTCATTACATAAAAAGTGGGATTTTCCTCATTGAGTGCACTGTAGGCCGATTCTGCAACTGCTTTAGGTTAAAGGGATAGTTCGGGATTTTTGACATGAATCTGTATGGCATCCCCATCAATAGTGTCGTGCAAACACACTGACTTACCCACAGCATCCTGTGAGTCCAGTTCTTGTCCAGTTTTGGTCCAGATGAAAGTAGTCCGGCAAGTTTGTTGGGGTCACGAAAGTAAAACGTTTTTCGTCTCAAAACAGTATGTGTTCAAAAGAGTGATATATTTGCATCACAAAACCGTTGCCAAATAAAAAGTCAGACCTCGAAATTGCTTGGCACTATTTTCTCTCCCTTCTTATCACTGCGCGCTGCCGGCTTCATCCAGCTGCGGCTCCAGCTTCAAGGATAAGCTGGAGCCGCATAAGTAGGAGTCCCGGCGGGTGGTTTGTATTCGATTCGTTTATATCCCGACCTTGTCAGCTGTCAGATTTATGTTCATGGACCCGGTAAGCTGGTAAATAATTTTTTTTTTTTTTTCTTTACCAAATTCTAACAGAAAACGAGAGCGCCTGAAAGGGAAAACCGAGCCGAGCCGCCTCACGGCTGTAATGCAAATTGCTTTCCTCCTCAGTATACAAGTGCGCTTCCATGGCAGGGAAAAAGAAACTACCACTGCTGCCTATGTAGTGCCCTATTTATACGTATAAATAGGGCACTACATAGGCAGCAGTGGTAGTTTCTTTTTCCCTGCCATGGAAGCGCACTTGTATACTGAGGAGGAAAGCAATTTGCATTACAGCCGTGAGGCGGCTCGGCTCGGTTTTCCCTTTCGGGCGCTCTCGTTTTCTGTTAGAATTTGGTAAAGAAAAAAATATATATATTATTTACCAGCTTACCAGGTCCATGAACATAAATCTGACAGCTGACAAGGTCGGGATATTAACGAATCTAATACAAACCACCCGCCGGGACTCCTACTTATGCGGCTCCAGCTTATCCTTGAAGCTGGAGCCGCAGCTGGATGAAGCCGGCAGCGCGCAGTGATAAGAAGGGAGAGAAAATAGTGCCAAGCGATTTCGAGGTCTGACTTTTTATTTGGCAACGGTTTTGTGATGCAAATATATCACTCTTTTGAACACATACTGTTTTGAGACGAAAAACGTTTTACTTTCGTGACCCCAACAAACTTGCCGGACTACTTTCGTCTGGACCAAAACTGGACAAGAACTGGACTCACAGGATGCTGTCAGGGGTAAGTCAGTGTGTTTGCACGACACTATTGATGGGGATGCCATACAGATTCATGTCAAAAATCCCGAACTATCCCTTTAACATTAATTAAAGACAATGTGAAAATCTCTGGTATGGGTACATAGTTTAGATTTATAGACTCTTAAATTGTAGGCTAGCTGAAATAGATGTTTTTGACCCATCAGAGTAAATATCTCATCTTATCTCATTATCTCTAGCCGCTTTATCCTGTTCTACAGGGTTGCAGGTAGCTGACTACGGGCGAAAGGCAGAGTACACCCTGGACAAGTCACCAGGTCATCACAGGGCTGACACATAGACACAGACAACCATTCGCACTCACATTCACACCTACGGTCAATTTAGAGTCACCAGTTAACCTAACCTACATGTCTTTGGACTGTGGGGGAAAACGGAGCACCCGGAGGAAACCCACATGGACAGGGGCGCAGATAGGATTTTTGAACTGGGGGGGACTGAGCTGTCAGCAAATGATTCCATTTTGTGTATATATGTATGTGTGCGTGTATATATATATATACACACACACAACCGTTCAAAAGTTTGGGGTCACTTTGAAATGTCCTTATTTTTGAAAGAAAAGCACTGTTCTTTTCAATGAAGATCACTTTAAACTAATCAGAAATCCACTCTATACATCGCTAATGTGGTAAATGACTATTCTAGCTGCAAATGTCTGGTTTTTGGTGCAATATCTCCATAGGTGTATAGAGGCCCATTTCCAGCAACTATCACTCCAGTGTTCTAATGGTACAATGTGTTTGCTCATTGCCTCAGAAGGCTAATGGATGATTAGAAAACCCTTGTACAATCATGTTAGCACAGCTGAAAACAGTTTAGCTCTTTAGAGAAGCTATAAAACTGACCTTCCTTTGAGCAGATTGAGTTTCTGGAGCATCACATTTGTGGGGTCGATTAAATGCTCAAAATGGCCAGAAAAATGTCTTGACTATATTTTCTATTCATTTTACAACTTATGGTGGTCAATAAAAGTGTGACTTTTCATGGAAAACACAAAATTGTCTGGGTGACCCCAAACTTTTGAACGGTAGTGTGTATACATGTTATTTCACCTCCCTCACTGCCATCACCAGGAACTACCTGCAGGCCAGGACAATGATAACATTTTAACATAGCCTATGGAAATCCAAAGTTTACACATTATCATCACGCACAGAAATTGCAAAACTGCAAAACTAGTTTTAAAACCGCTAAGTTCCAACTGTTAAACATAGCGAGAGGCTGGGCTACGTGTGTGTGTGTAAAGTGTAAACCAGTGCATCCTGACTTTCTAAGTATGCTTGTGTGTTGCGTGAGCGGCAGTCAGTCAACAACTCTTCGCAAAGTTTCCTTATGAAACAATATGCTCGCTGAAATTATGGCAGGGAACGCCAGATTAAACATTAAAACTGCCTTCTGAGCACTGTATCTACAGGCTACCACCGAAAGGAGGTGGCTACCAGAAAGGCATCTCTACTCTGTACGATTTTACTTTCACTACGACATTACTTTGAACAGACTATCAAAAAATTGCAAGGTGATATGATAAAGTAAGGCACAGTTTACTTACAGTCGTTGTTTTTTTTTTTGAAAAAACGATGCAATCGTTTTCTGCCTTTTGGCACCCTTCATCATGCCGTGTTGGGGTCCTGAACTAGGAGGCACTGTCCCCGATATGCCTGTCAAACTCGTTGTGGGTAACCATAGCAACCAAGCTCGAGCTCGCAACCTGTGCAGTCTGCGCAGTTGCAACTACACTGCTGTGCACCTCAATAAACCGAATGGTAATTAGTCTTTTGATTTTTCCGTGAGGTTTGACTTATGCAAAGAAAGACAGCATAGACGTTTTTTCCTCCTTATAAGTGGGGGGGACCGAACGAGGTGAATTTAAATCTGGGTGGGACGAATCCCCTCCGTCCCCCCTCTATCTGTGCCCGTGCACATGGACAACATGCAAACTCCACACAGAAAGGCCCTTGTCGGCCATGTGGCTCAAACCCGGACCTTCTTGCTGTGAGGCGACCATGTTAACCACTACACCACCGTGCAGCCAGTTTTGCTTCTTATTTTTAATTTTTTTTTCTTTCTGAGGACTCCTCATTATTCTTCTTCATGGCTAGAGATCTGTACTAAGAAATTCTGATTTGAAACATATCATTGTACATAGTGTGTCTTGGGGCGGTACGGTGGTGTAGTGGTTAGCGCTGTCGCCTCACAGCAAGAAGGTCCGGGTTCAAGCCCCATGACCGATGAGAGCCTTTCTGTGCATGTTCTCCCTGTGTCCGTGTGGGTTTCCTCTGGGTGCTCCGGTTTCCCCCACAGTCCAAAGACGTGCAGGTTAGGTTAACTGGTGACTCTAAATTGACTGTAGGTGTGAGTGTGAGTGTGAATGGTTGTCTGTGTCTATGTGTCAGCCCTGTGATGACCTGGCGACTTGTCCAGGGTGTACCCCACCTTTCACCCGTAGTCAGCTGGGATAGGCTCCAGCTTGCCTGCGACCCTGTAGAACAGGATAAAGCGGCTAGAGATAATGAGATGAGATGAGACAGTGTGTCTTTCCTGATTTCTGATTCTGTCTGGTTTCATGTTGAGGCTCTGGTGGAATTGGAATAAGGGGACTGTACAGCCCAGCAAGCTATTTATAGTGGAAATTGACTGACTCCTTGCTTTGACTGACTGTGTAATTTGGAAGACTAATGTATAATTAACTTTTATATGCAGCACAACAGCAAAAAAACAGAAATGCAGTCTTTGTTTATTTGTCTCTATTTTGGACCACTTGCTTGATTGCAGATTCGTAAGCCATTGATGTGTATGAGACTTGAAATGCATGATTTGCTTCAGTAAACCCTAATGTAGAACCATTATGGACTGAAATTAGCATTCAACAACTAGCATTACCAAGGCTTTGAATATGTTTAAACTAGCACCTGAGAGTTACCATATGCTTGCATTTCACTTCTCTCACAAGGTGCATTCATCAATTCCCAATCCCATTTAGTGTGTTGAGCTTGGCATGTCAACCCCAGCTTCAAAATTAGATTAAGTGAAAATACCTCTAAAACCATGACTGGAATAATACAAAAAGACTTTCACGCTTTCCTTATTCACTTACCCAGCTAAATCCTGAACCTGCAGTGAATTTGTAGTGCTAGTGCTCCTTTTTCGTTTAAATATTTGAAGTCAAGAGCAATGCAGTAAAATGTGCGTACAAAGGGATGTTCTTGGGCAAAAAGATGAACCTGCTTCAGATCTTCTACCAATATATGATGCAATATTACTCAAGAATGGTAAATGCATGATATGCACTAGAGATACACCAATACCAGTACTGGTACTGGTCTCATATCATGCTCATTTACTCCTACTCATGCACCAATGCCAACATCCAATACCATGTTCTACTGTGTGACATACATATGCCTGGTGTACATTGTTGTGCTAATGAGCAGATGCCAAGAAATGCCAGCGATCTGGATATACTTCATGATGAATGATGGCAATCAAAACAAAGCCGACTGCAGACTGTGCTCTGTGAAAATATCCAAGCAGGAACATCATCATCTCCCTGCAATGCAAGTGACCTGATAAAGCATCTTAAATGTAAAAATCAGCATGCTCAATCAATGCTACAGCAAACATTAGTTTATTGAGAACCGATCGTGTTAGATGAGTGAAAATAACGGCACATGCCCAGTATGATGTTCTTGATGAACTTCCATGACAGAGCCTTGACAACAAAGGATTCAGATGCAAATAAAATGATCAAAATTCACAGCTGTACAGAAACATTGCAATCCAAGATGACAAATGTACCTAATCAGCTACCTAACATTGTAAAAAACAAGGCTAGAGCCAAAGAGTGCATTGTTTATGACAACCAATGAATGGACTTGCATTCAATCATCAGTGACTGCAGAAACTGGTCCTGCATAAGATAGATTTCCAAACTTTGGCTCCAAATGAAAACAAACTGTCTCAGCCATTTAAGGCATACTTTGTCTTCAGTGGCTGCCAGGTCACTCACCCTGTGCCAGTCAGAAGCAGGGTGCCATCTCTGCATCTTCTCTACCACTATACTCCTGGTGACAGCTGTTCCCTCGCAGACTGCTGATACTCAGCATTCTGTAGTCCTTTAACACACACACAAAAAACAAAACAATACTGTGTGCCCCTGAGTCATAACTTTGGCATGCATGTCACATTCCATCTCCTTCACTCTGCATCCCTTCCTCAGCATCACACAGGCAGCCACACTCATGAGTGGACATGATTTGATTCTGGGACTGTAGTTGGTGCAGCTCTGATCACATGAACATGTGATCCTCAGTGAGTCCAAAGGTCATTTGTGACCCTGTCTCTCACAGGAACAAGAAAAAAGCCCAATTTTCACTTCTCTGACAATTTAGAAAGTGCAGTTCTAACCTAGAAGGCTAGAAGTAATTTCCTCTGGACAAATTGTCCCACTGCTTAGTGTGTATGGAAGTGCATTCAGCAATTCATTCCAGACAAAGATGGCTTCCTCGGTAGGCAAAGTGTCTTATTTTTGCCAAATTTGAAGACATCCAGTTGAGTAATCCATTCACTAGTCTAAGTGCTGTGAGGACTTTGACAAGTCAGAGTGGTGGAAGAAAGAATGAGGCAGAAAGTAAGGAGATGTAGACAGATGAGAAACAAAGCAGGCTAAATGTGCCTTTTTAGTCGAAATGACTGAGTCCGTACTGGTCTTTTCAACTCCGGCCTCCTTCCCCTTATTCAACTTTGGCCATTTCCAACTCCAGCCTCAGTAGCCTTTGAAACGACTCAGCAGGAGATGACATATCCCCCCTGGCCCCCACATGAAATACCACTCCAAATTTTCCTATGTTGAATTGGTTGCCATGGAAATATGGAAAAAAAATCACAGAAATCCCAAAATGTCAAAAGGCACAACTCCTCTAGTCACTTAACATACTGTAACTGTCAGGTTTCATAAAAAAAAAAATCCTAATAGTTTGAGTTATGCTCTGGAAACTAAAATGATTACAGACGGACAGAGCGATAGCTATAAACCCACCCATTATATGCCAGGGGGATAAAAATGAGCTGGGTTGCATCACTCTACACTAAGTGAATGGGGTCAGGAAGTGACATTCAACTTATGGTTCCAAAAGTGCTCTTTGACACATCCATCCATTACCACTTATCCTGTGCAGGGTCGCATGCAAGCTGAAGCATATCCCAGCTGACTATGGGCAAGAGACATCCAGTTGACCCTGGATAAATACACCCTGGACATCCAGTACATCCTGGATAAGTCACCAGATCATCATAGGGCTGGCACATAGAGACAAACAACCATTCACACCTACAGTCAATTTAGAGTAGCCAGTTAATCTAACCTGCATGCCTTTTGGGGAAACTGGAGCACCCAGAGAAAACCCACACAGACACAGGAAGAACATGCAAACTCCACACAGAAAGACCCCAGTCGGCCACTGGGCTTGAACCCAGAACTTTCTTGCTGTGAGACGACAGTGCTAACCACTACACCACTGTGCCACCCACAAGCCAACCCTGTTCAGCTTGTTCTTAGCAGCACATTCTGGCTCATTTGTAGATGCTACAGATGCTGCTGGAGTCTAAAATGGCATTTAAAAGGAAAAAAAACCCTTCAAAATACTGCTGGAGACATCACATCACATCACATCACATTCTCCATCCATTATGAAGCTATTCCACATGAGAACATTGAGAGTTTCCACAGCTTGTCCACATGAGTACATTGTAAGAATGTTTATGCCATTAAATAATGTAATATGATGTATAGAATTCTTATTTTGCACATGTATTGCACCAATTATTTACTTTTGTCATTAACAGTGCAGGCTAAACACCACTGAAGCAAGAAATGTAATGTGTAGCCTGCGTGTTACTGTTAACTGAAGTGCACTTTGACCTGTTCTTTGGTGCACAAATCAAACAGGTTGCAAATAGTGATGTCTTTAAACTTTTGGTTTAGTTATGGAAAAGAGGACTAGTCAACCACTCTTTGAGTTACTGGTTGACGAGTTAAAAATAGTGTTTGTTGATCTCAAGTTCAAAAGAACAATAATGTTAAGTCAGAATCTGATGATGTATTAATGTTAAAAAACAGAATGGTTTCAAAGAGAAATGCAAAATCTTTTCTTGTCATGTTATAACAAAAAAGAAAAGGCTTGTCTGTTCCATAGACTATCAGCTCATGTACGACTAGTACGAGTCGTACATGAGCTGATAGTCGACGAGGCGTGTAGCGACAATTTGGCTATAAGCCATGTACAATGAGATTGAGTGGAATAACTGTTTTATTCTATCCACATTCATTGGATTTTGAGAAACAGAGCATTTGAGTAGTTGAGTAGCCAATCAGAGTGCACGATTGCTCATATTCAGTGAATGTGGATAGAATAAGAATAGATATCCACTGGTCTTGATATCTATTGTACATATGAGCGGCACGGTGGCATAGTGGTTAGCACTGTTGCTTCACAGCAACAGTTCTGGGTTCGAGGCCAGTGGCCGGAGGGGGCCTGTCAGTGTACAGTTTGCATGTGTTCTCCATGTCTGTGTGGGTTTCCTCTAGGTGTTCCAGTTTCCCCCACAGTCCAAAGACATGCAGGTTAGGCTAATTGGTGGTTCTAAATTAACCATAAGTGTGAATGTGAGTGTGAATGGTTGTTTGTCTTTATGTGTCAGCCCTGCGATGATCTGGTGACTTGTCCAGGGTGTACCCCGCCTCTCGCCCATAGTCAGCTGGGATAGGCTCCAGCTTGCCCGCGACCCTGCACAGGATAAGCGGTTATGGATAATGGATGGAATGGATATGGGCAGCATGATGGAGCAGTCGGTACCTCAGCATTGCCATCTCACAGCTCCAGGGTACCCGGGTTGATCTGTAGCTTTAACTCTTGATTTCTTTTGAAGTGTCTCAACTGCATGTAATTAATACTCATTGATTCTATGCATTGTATGCAGTATCTTGAAATAAGTGGCAAGCTCTATTTTTAGCACATCTGGAAATGTAGTGCAACCGACAACTAATATACAGTAACTAGCTCTATAATTGTGTTTCCTGACAGCCATCAAGCACTGCTCTGGAGCCACCTACCTGGTCCTAATGAACCCTCCATACCTTCTATGAGCTCCACAATTTTCCCCAGAGTTTATGATACAGTATCTAAATCATTGACAGCAGGTTTATGCAAAATGATTAAATGGAACATGACTGTATGAATGTGAATTCATTTTTTTCTTCTTTCCAGTCAGTTTAGGGAAAATATTCTGATGGGTCTTGCATGGATCATCGCACTTTGGCTTATGTCTCACCTTGCACAGCACACAGTAACCTGGGTATTACATCATCAAAGTGACTGCTGGAGTGGGTGTTTGGAGCCATCATCTCTGCCAGACGATTTTGTCGTTGTGTCTCTCAGGCACACAAATATCCCACCTGCTTCCTCCTTTCAGCACTTTAGTCTTTGGGCCTTGATAGGATCGATATTTTACTCTCATAAAAGAAAGTCTGGAGTTTAGTGATAATAAAGAAAAATACTTCAAGATGAACTTACCCGTCTACTTTTAAATGACAGATTTTCCTCCTCTGTCACCTGGTTACCGAGGGAACCATGCTTTTCTTTTCTTTTTCTTTTTTTTTCTCCTCTATGTCTCCAACCTCAGGATGAATAATGCAAATCACCAGACTGAGGTCATTAAGACCAAACTGAACACCGCTGCCTTGTTGATTATCAGATTAGATATAAACGATATGAACTAAGATGTCATTAGTAGCGCTAAGCCTGCAAACGTCCAGATCGATTTTTGTGCAGTCCTCTTTAGAGATTTTTAAATATACACAGTGTTGTGATAGGTCCCAGAGGCAGTTCAGCCAGTATTAGGTCTAATTCAGTCTTTCCCTTCCTGAAAAACAAAACATGGTTGACAATTGACAGCTGGGTGACAATTAAAGAGGACAGATATTGGTAGTCCCCAGTGAGTGGGAGAATGTTGTTGGCTCTCACATGGCTTATTATATTCCCAGACACCTGGAAAGGACTTAGGGAGCAAATATTCAGTTAAAGACTTGAATGTTTGGCTTTATTATATTTCCTCTCAGATGGTGAGCTGTTCATTATTTATTTGGCTGTAAAAGATTTTTTTTCCCTCTGATTTGTTGGCCTTTTTTACTATTTGAAGTGTTTTATAATAATAATAATAATAATAATAATAATAACTAGAGAGGTACTGTGCCAAGGGCACAGTGGTATCTCATTTCCACACCTGAGGACAAAGGTCAAGGCCACAGAACTGAGAGAAATGAGGCCACTTGTCTGGAATCTGATGACAAAGGGGAAAGGATATAATACTTCCATGGTTAATAATATTAACTAATTTCCTATCTTTCACCAATTTCTTGATGCAGGCCAGTGAAAAATGTGCAGATCATTGATCTGACCTGTCAAGATCACTCCAGGGCAAAGCCAATGTTCCCAAATGAGAGTCCATATATGACTTCCTATTCATAGTTAATAGTAACTATGGCCTTATCTTGCTCCATTTTTGAGATATAGGCCATTGAAAATATATTACCTAATATTGACCTAGGTTAAAGGTCAAAAGAGTAAAACTATAAATATTCATTAAAACATGTTTTTCTATGGCAAAGGAGCAAGGATAGCTCAAAGACCATGAAAAATAGACAAAACTCTGATTTTTTGCTATAGAGTCACCAAATTGACAAGTTCAAGGTCATATCACTCAGTGAAAATAGGTCAAATTGCTTGACCGATGCGAAATATTTTGAAGCCCTCCAAACAGGTTCTCCGTACCCAATTTGGTGAAAATTCATGAAAAAATGAGGGAGGAGTAGCGATTTAATGCATAAGTAACCTTTGACCTAATTCTGGCAAAGGGTCAAGGTCAAAGGTCAAATGAATGCAAAAAAGTATTAAGGTATAAGTGACATGAAAGTATTTTGTCTAGTTTGTCCTGGTATTGTACCAGATGGTCCCATTCATAGCCATTCTTGAAATGTTTATGACATCATGTGATGTCATGAATGATATGGAGATCACAGATGGTCACTATCTATAGGCACACCAATTTTCATCCAGATATCTTGAAAATTGAGCAAGAAATGACCCTTGTCTAACTACTACTACAATGTGTACACTAAACCTAAGCAATTTCAAGATCCCATTTCCAATAATAATAATAATAATAATAACAGTGTGTAGAGGAATAGAACTGCCAGATTGTCAGTGCATGGCAGAACCTGACCAGGGTGCATACAAGTACCTTGGAATCCTTGAGTTAGATAACGTCCTGCACAGCCAGATGAAGAACAACATCAGCAAAACGTACCTGAAGAGACTGAAGCTTCTCTTAGGATCAAAACAAAATCTCATTCCTGCTATTAATGTATGGGCAGTAGCAGTTATTCAATACAGTGCGGCTATTGTGAGATGGACGCAGGCCGAGATTGATGAGCTCAATTGGACAATGCGAAAGACAATGACCATGAACAGGTGCTCCACCCAAAGGCAAATATACTGTGGCTGTACATGAAGATAGAGAGGGGTGGGCAGGGTTTGATCAGTGTCAAAGAGTGCATTGAGAGCGAGAGGCGCAACTTGGCAGAGCATCTGACCAAAAGTGATGAGAAGCTGCTGAAGTTTGTTGCTGAGCAAGAGGCAGTGAGCAGGCAAGATGTTGAAAGGGCAGAAGATTTTAAAACCCAAGTAGCCAAGGAGAAGGAAGAGATGAAATTGCATGGACAGTTCCACAGATACACTGTGGAATAAAAGGAGGCAGAGTTTTCATGGCTTTGGTTAAGCAAAGGTGATTTGAATAAAACTACGGAGTGCTTAATAATGGCTGCACAGGACCAAGCACTTAACACAAAGTCAGTACAATGTGCCATATACCACACAAGTACGACTAACCTATGTCATTTATATGGAGAAGGAGTGGAAAATGTCATCCACATTGTGAGTGCATGTAAGTGCCTGGTACAGAAAGAGTACAAACGATGGCATGATAAGGTATGCTTTAATCTCCACTGTCTTCTATGTAGACAAGATGGGTATGAGGTTGGTGAGAAGTGGTGTGAGCACACACCACAGAAAGTGATGGATGATAAGGGTAAAGCGAAGATTCTGTCGGATTTCGATTTTCAGACAGATCGAGTACTTGAACACTGTAGGCCTGACTTGGTGCCTTACAAGAACAAGCAGCAAGAATGTCTGATTATAGATGTAGCTATCCCAAGTGATCATAATATAGCAGCCAAGGAGATTGAGAAAATAATGAAGTATGCAGAACTTAAGGTGGCGATCTCATGGGATTACCAGAGTCGAAGGTTAAGGTCATCCTTGTAATCATTGGGGCTTTGGGATCAGTCCTGAAGAAATGGAAGACCTATCTTGATATGCTTGATGTTAAATATGACATAAAAACCTTGCAAAAGTCAGCACTGGTTGGAACAGCACACATATTGTGGAAAGTGCTGTCTGTCTGAGGTCCTTGTTGTGACTTGACAGACGGCAGAAAATACCAGGACAAACTGACGAACCTAAAAAATTATGCACTGCGCAATGTAGTAATAATAATAATAATAATGGCGCCACGGTGGTGTAGTGGTTAGCACTGTCGCCTCACAGCAAGAAGGTCCTGGGTTCGAGCCCCGGGGCCGGCGAGGGCCTTTCTGTGTGGAGTTTGAATGTTCTCCCCGTGTCCGCGTGGGTTTCCTCCGGGTGCTCTGGTTTCCCCCACAGTCCAAAGACATGCAGGTTAGGTTAACTGGTGACTCTAAATTGACCGTAGGTGTGAGTGTGAATGGTTGTCTGTGTCTATGTGTCAGCCCTGTGATGACCTGGCGACTTGTCCAGGGTGTACCCCGCCTTTTGCCCGTAGTCAGCTGGGATAGGCTCCAGCTTGCCTGTGACCCTGTAGAAGGATAAAGCGGCCTGAGATAATGAGATGAGATAATAATACCTCATGGATAATCAACTTCCATTTTTTAATATATAAAATTTTCTGTCATTCTGATTCTCTGCATTGAAACATCTTTATCCCACAACACTGTTGAATTCTCGATTGCTCACAAGTTCTTGATTACTTTTTCATAACAGTTGCTCTGATAATCCTTCTGGCTGCAAATCAAAACACAAGTTATACACAGTATTAATTCCCTTGTTGAGGCTACTGCCTCATAGAGGCGAAGCGAGGCAGTAGCTACGATATCATCATGTTGTAAGAATGAGTGGAACAATAGCGCACTGTGCATGCACATACACATCTTCTTTTGGTTGCTCCTGATTAGGGGTCACCACAGCGGATCTTTCGCCTCCATTGCTCCCTGTCTTCCACATCCTTCTACACTGAGTGCAGAATTATTAGGCAAGTTGTATTTTTGAGGATTAGTTTTATTATTGAACAACAACTATGTTCTCAATCAACCAAAAAGACTCATAAATATCAAAGCTGAATATGTATGGAAATTAGAGTGGGGCGTTTTTAGTTTTGGCCATTTTAGGAGAATATGTATGTGTTCAGGTAACTTTCACTGTGCAGAATTATTAGGCAACTTAATAAAAACCAAATATGTAGCCATTTCACTTATTTATTTTCACCAGGTACACTGATATGACAACTCCAGATTTGCAAATAAACATATCTGACATTCAAACACAAAACAAAAACAAATCAGTGACCAATATAGCCACCGTTCTTCATGAGGACACTCAAAAGCCTTCCATCCATAGATTCTGTCAATTTCTTTACCTGTTCATGACCAACATTGTGTGCAGCAGCAACCACAGCCTCCCAGACGCTGTTCAGAGAGGTGTACTGTTTTCCCTCTTTGTAGACCTCACTTTTTATAATGGACCACAGGTTCTCTATGGGGTTTAGGTCAGGTGAACAAGGGGGCCATGTCATTATTTTTTCACCTTTCAGACCTTTACTGGCTAGCCACGCAGTGGAGTATTTGGACGCATGAGATGGAGCATTATCCTGCATGAAAATCATGTTCTTCTTGAAAGATGCTGACTTTTTCCTATACCACTGCTTGAAGAAGGTTTCTTCCAGGAACTGGCAGTAGGTCTGGGAGTTGAGCTTGAGTCCATCCTCAACTCGAAAAGGTCCAACAAGCTCGTCTTTGATGATACCAGCCCATAGCAGTACTCCACCTCCACCTTGCTGGCGTCTGAGTCGGAGTGGAGCTCTGTGCCCATTACTGATCCAGCCACAGGCCCATCCATCTGGTCCATCAAGAGTCACTCTCATCTCATCAG
Source organism: Neoarius graeffei (assembly GCF_027579695.1). NCBI lineage: Eukaryota > Metazoa > Chordata > Actinopteri > Siluriformes > Ariidae > Neoarius > Neoarius graeffei. The sequence goes on along the minus strand of NC_083576.1, from coordinate 16,945,551 downwards.
ACCACAGCACCTTAGAAAAATCAGTCTTAAGATATTTCTTGGCCCAGTCTTGACGTTTTATCTTGTGTGCCTTACTCAGTGGTGGTTGTTTTTCAGCCTTCCTTACCTTGGCCATGTCCCTCAGTATTGCACACCTTGTACTCTTTGACACTCCAGGAATGTTGCAACTCTGGAATATGGCAGAACTGGATGCTAATGGCTGCTTGTTAGCTTCATGCTTGATTTTCCGCAGATCATGTGCAGTTATTTTGTGCCTTTTTTTTTCCCCACACGCTTCTTTCGACCCTGTTGACTATTTGCAATGAAACGCTTGATTGTTTGGTGATCATGTTTCAACATCTTCGCAATTTCAAGAGTGCTGCATCCGTCTGCAAGACATCTCACAATTTTATACTTTTCAAAGTCTGTCAGATCTCTCTTCTGACCCATTTTGCCAGAGGAAAAGAGGTTGCCTAATAATTATGCACACCTGATATAGGGTGTTGATGTCATTAGACCACACCCCCTCTCATTACACAGATCCACAGCACCTGATATACTTAATTGGTAGTAGGCTTTCAAGCCTAAACAGCTTGGAGTGGGACAACATGCATTAAAAGGATGTTGTGGTCAAAATACTCACTTGCCTAATAATTCTGCACTCAGTGTATACCACACTTGCTACTTTCATGTCCTCTCTCACCACATCCATGTATCTCCTCTTTGGCCTTCCTCGTTTTCATTTGCCTGGCAGCTCCATCCTCAACATTCTCCTTCCAACATGCTCTGCATCTCTTCTCAGGATGTGCCCATACCATCTCAGTCTCATCTCTCTTAGCTTAATTCCCAAGCTCTCCACATGTGCTGTCCCTCTGATGTACTCGTTCCTTATCCTGTCCAACCTTGTCACTCCCATCGCAAACCTTAACATCCTCAACTCTGCCACCTCCAACTTTGCCTCCTGTCTCTTCGTTAAGGGTACTGTCTCCAATCCATACATCACAGCTGGTCTCACTATGGTCTTATACATCTTACCTTTCACTTTTGCTGGGACTTTCCTATCACAAATGACTCCCAAAAGCCTTCTCCAACTGCTCCACCCTGCCTGCACTCTCTTTCTCACCTCACCATCGCAGCCCCCATTTTCCTGCACAGTTGACCCCAGGTACTTGAATTCACCAACTTTCTTTATGTCTACTCCTTGCATCTTCACTACACTCTCATCCCCATTCTCATTGATGCACATGTATTCTGTTTTGCTACTGCTCACCTTCATTCCTCTTCGTTCCAATGCATACCTCCATCTCTCCAAACCCAGCTCAACCTCTTTTCTACTTTCACCACATATCACAATATCATCTGCAAACATCATGTTCCATGGTGACTCTTGCCTCACTTTGTCCGCCAAGCTGTCCATCACTATGGCAAACAAAAAAGGACTTAAAGCAGATCCTTGATGGAGTCCCACCTTCACCTTGAACCATTCAGTCGTTCCAACTGCACACCTCACTGCTGTTTCACTGTTCTCATACATGTCTTGCACCACTCTAATATACTTCTTATTCACTCCACACTTTCCCATACAATACCATAACTCATCTCTCGGCACTCTATCGTATGCCTTCTCCAGGTCTACAAACACACAATGTAGCTTTCTCTGGCCTTCCCTGTACTTCTCAATTAACATTCTTAAAGCAAAAATTGCATCCGACGTGCTCTTCCTTAGCATAAACCCGTACTGCTGTTCACAGATTGCTACCTCTCTTCTCAATCTCGCCTCTAATACCCTTTCCCATAGCTTCATGGTGTGGCTCATCAATTTTATCCCTCTGTAATTACTGCAGCTCTGTACATCTCCCTTATTCTTGTATATTGGGACAAGCACACTCTTTCTCCATTCATTTGGCATTTTCTCATTCTCTAGGATCTTATTAAACAATCTCGTTAGGAACTCCACAGCCGTCTCACCCAAACATCTCCAAGCCTCAATCGGGATACCATCTGGTCTGACTGCTTTCCCAGTCTTCATTCTTTTCATGGCTGCCCTCACCTCATCCTTACTAACCAACTCTTCCTGATTTGCTGTCTCCAACGAATCTGACCTTTTCTCTCTTGGATTCTCCTCATTTAATAAATCCTCAAAGTACTCTTTCCATCTTCTTAATACACTCTCTTTGTCAGCACATTTCCATTTACATCTTTCATCACTCTTACCTGCTGTACATCCCTCACTTCCTAGTTTCTCTGCCTAGCTAGTCTTTACAGGTCTTTCTCCTTCTTTGGTCTCCAGTCTTTCGTATAACTCCTGGTATGCATCTGCTTTTGCCTTCGCTACCGCTCTTTTTGCCTTCTGTCTCATCTCTCTGTATAACTGCCTGCTTTCCTCATCTCTCTGATCATCCCAATTCTTCTTTGCTAGCCTCTTTTATAATTTCCTGCACTTCTTTGTTCCACCACCATGTCTCCTTGTCTTCCTTCCTCCTTCCCGATGACCACCCTAGCACCTTCCTTGCTGCCTCTCTTACTAGTATAGCAGTAGTATCCCAATCTTCTGGCAGACTTCCATTACCACTTGATGCTTGTCTCATTTCTTCCCTAAACTCCTTCTGATGTTCAACCTCTTTTAGTTTCCACCACTTAATCTTTGGCTTCACGATTTCACACTTCCTCTTTTTCACTTTCAAGCTCATCCTGCACATGACCGCTCGATGTTGTCTAGCTACACTCTCCCCTGCCATCACTTTACAGTCTCCAGTCTCCTTCAGGTTACCCCTTCTGCAGAGTATGTAGTCCACCTGTGTAGATCTTCCTCCACTCTTAAATGTCACCCTGTGCTGCTCTTTCTTCTCAAAGTATATTTTGACTATTGCCAAATTCATCCTCTTTGAAAAATCAACCACCATTTGCCCTTCCACATTTCTCTCTCTCACACCATATCTGCCCATCATGTCCTCATCTCCTCTGTTTCCCTCGCCAACATGTCCATTGAAATCTGCTCCTATCAGCATGTGCTCCTCCCTCGGTATATATTCATCCATCTTTTCCTAGAAATACTCTTTCTCTTCATTCTCACATCCAACCTGTGGGGCATACGCGCACACAACATGTGCTCATTAGTACTAAATAATGCTTCTAAAACAATTCATGAACAAGTGCTTTCTTACGACTTTGAAAGTAGATATAGTTCACAGCACTGTATTTTGAACAAAACACAGTCAACAAAATTGGTAACCAAAATACTACAAGCCCTGATGCTGCTCACAACTTGGTGATGCTTGCAAGAGATGAGGCGAGTAGAATTGATAACATGTATATATGCTATTGTAGTATGTTGAGCAGGTGGGTGGAGCACAGAAGCACGGCAGGCCAGAACTGAGTTTTCAAAAACTCTTTTATTTAGCTTTTCAGCTTTTACTGACATTCTCCCAGTCACACACGCGCACATACACTCAAGCGTTCTGGTTGGGGAGAGAGCTCCCTTCCTTTGCTCTCTCTCTCCTTATATAGGGCACGGTCACTGGGGAAGACACACAAACACAGGTTAACAGACATCAGGTGCAGTGATTCTGCCACTTACCTTCCCTGACTCCGCCCTCCGGTCACAGACCAATGCTTGACCACGCCCCTGCTGCCACAGCTATATTTACTGTATGGACATGGGATCAGAAAAGTATTTTATTTATAAGCAGTAGCCACATGTACCCATAGGGTACCTATTTTTTTTTTAATTTGTGCTCATTTCTATACTAAAGGTTAATTCAGAGGAACTTGTATGGAGGCACGCCACGTAATCTAGGACTAATAATGAATGAATGAATAAAAAATACGATTTAAAAAAATTGTACAATCACTGATATGGTGAAATTTGGAGATTTATTGAAAAATACACTCACCGGCCACTTTATTAGGAACACCCATTCACCTGCTGTTTTATGTTGTTATTGCTTATAAGAGAGGTCAGAGGAGAATGGCCAGATTGGTTTGAGCTTTTTTTCTCAAGAAGGATATAGCAACTCATAGCAACTCTTTACAGCTGTGGTGAGCAGGAAAGCATCTCAGCATGCAACAGCAGAAGAGCACATTGGGTTCCACTCCTGCCAGCCAAGAACAGGAATCTTAGAATCAAGAACAAGGTTGTATTAAAGTGGTCAGTAAGTGTACTTTTACTTAGTGAGGAGGAAATAGTCTCCAGTGTCTTCAGTAAAACTTTTTGGTTTCCTTGTAACATGACAAGCTGTGATAATAATCAACACAAGTGATAACAGGCGCTGACTTGTTTCGTGGATATTCCACAACATTAGATGTGACTATAAATGGATAAAAAAGTACCATGTACTGTTCATTAATAAATACAAAACTGTAATCTTTGCTAAATTGGTGTGGTATTAGAAGGTGGGATATTCTGAACATGCGGTTATACAACCCGGATTCCAAAAAAGTTGGGACAAAGTACAAATTGTAAATAAAAATGGAATGCAATAATTTACAAATCTCAAAAACTGATATTGTATTCACAATAGAACATAGACAACATATCAACTGTCGAAAGTGAGACATTTTGAAATTTCATGCCAAATATTGGCTCATTTGAAATTTCATGACAGCAACACATCATCTCAAAAAAGTTGGGACAGGGGCAATAAGAGGCTGGAAAAGTTAAAGGTACAAAAAAGGAACAGCTGGAGGACCAAATTGCAACTCATTAGGACAACTGGCAATAGGTCATTAACATGACTGGGTATAAAAAGAGCATCTTGGAGTGGCAGCGGCTCTCAGAAGTAAAGATGGCAAGAGGATCACCAATCCCCCTAATTCTGCGCCGACAAATAGTGGAGCAATATCAGAAAGGAGTTCGACAGTGTAAAATTGCAAAGAGTTTGAACATATCATCATTTACAGTGCATGATATCATCAAAAGATTCAGAGAATCTGGAAGAATCTCTGTGTGTAAGGGTCAAGGCCGGAAAACCATACTGGGTGCCCGTGATCTTCGGGCCCTTAGACGGCACTGCATCACATACAGGCATGCTTCTGTATTGGAAATCACAAAATGGGCTCAGGAATATTTCCAGAGAACATTATCTGTGAACACAATTCACCGTGCCATCCGCCGTTGCCAGCTAAAACTCTATAGTTCAAAGAAGAAGCCATATTTAAACATGATCCAGAAGCGCAGACATTTTCTCTGGGCCAAGGCTCATTTAAAATGGACTGTGGCAAAGTGGAAAACTGTTCTGTGGTCAGACGAATCAAAATTTGAAGTTCTTTATGGAAATCAGGGACGTTGTGTCATTCGGACTAAAGAGGAGAAGGACGACCCAAGTTGTTATCAGCGCTCAGTTCAGAAGCCTGCATCTCTGATGGTATGGGGTTGCATTAGTGCGTGTGGCATGGGCAGCTTACACATCTGGAAAGACACCATCAATGCTGAAAGGTATATCCAGGTTCTAGAGCAACATATGCTCCCATCCAGACGACGCCTCTTTCAGGGAAGACCTTGCATTTTCCAATATGACAATGCCAAACCACATACTGCATCAATTACAGCATCATGGCTGGTAGAAGAAGGGTCCGGGTACTGAACTGGCCAGCCTGCAGTCCAGATCTTTCACCCATAGAAAACATTTGGCGCATCATAAAACGGAAGATACGACAAAAAAGACCTAAGACAGTTGAGCAACTAGAATCCTACATTAGACAAGAATGGGTTAACATTCCTATCCCTTAACTTGAGCAACTTGTCTCCTCAGTCCCCAGATGTTTACAGACTGTTGTAAAGAGAAAAGGGGATGTCTCACAGTGGTAAACATGGCCTTGTCCCAACTTTTTTGAGATGTGTTGTTGTCATGAAATTTAAAAATCACCTAATTTTTCTCTTTAAATGATACATTTTCTCAGTTTAAACATTTGATATGTCATCTATGTTCTATTCTGAATAAAATATGGAATTTTAAAACTTCCACATCATTGCATTCCGTTTTTATTTATAATTTGTACTTTGTCCCAACTTTTTTGGAATCGGGGTTGTAGAAAAAAAAAATCACTTTAGGGTGGTAGTAACAGTCACAGTAGCAGTAACTCTGGCTTTTTGTACCAGGCAACATCCCACCACCCTGTTATTGATTATTTTCCTATAACAGCACTCCCTGCTCTGTTTTATTTCTTACTTCAATTTAAGAAGGCATAGGCTGCAAAGTAGAAGGAGAAACACTGAATATTGCTTGAGTAACAAGTATGTAATTGCTTGCAACATGGTTTCAATATCATTTTATTGATCCATTCCTGAAAGAACCCTCATTTTCTAGCCACAGCACTTTCACTTCAGTAAAATTCAGTAAATTATCCCCAGCTTTAAGACATGCTCACCCTGCACCCTACTCTCTCTCTCTCTCTCTCTCTCTCTCTCTCTCTTTCTCTTTGCATAGAATGCAAAAACCAAGTTATCCGCAGAGTTCTATAATTAATCACTTACTGTCAAGCACAAATAAACAGCGCTAAAAACATGCCAAGTTTTTCAGGGCCTCTCCTGCTCGCCATCTCTACTTAGGATGATTCCTCTTTCCTAACATCTCCTCTCTCTCCTCACTTGCTAGCTCACTGCATAATGAGAAATTATTTATAATTTTCTGTTGAAGATCTGTATATTCTTTTATTCATCAGTTCAAGCAGCTAGTAAAGCAAGTCTTTCCTTTCCAATTACACTTTTGCTGCAAAACACAAGTCTCGTATGAATTAGTTGGTCAACAGCAAACAAAGTTTGCCCAGATGCACTGATTAGCACTTTTGCTATGATTATTTCATCATCTTTTGTTATTTCAGAACAATAAAGCAATACACCCGATGAACAACTCAACAATTCAAGGTGGGATCAAAGCACGAGAGATTATATTTAACAGAGTCACTCATTAGACACTTCAGAGGCTTCCATCTTCCACTGAGGGTGCTGAGGAACTTTTACTCCTGTACCATCAAGAACATCCTGACAGGAAATATCTCCACTTGGTTTGGGAACAGCACGAAGCAGGACAGATGGGCTCCCCAGAGAGTGGTGCAATCATCCACACCAAGCTCCCTGACCTGGAATCTATTTACACCAAGCGGTACCAGACCGAGGCCAGGAAGAAAATGAAAGACCTCTGCCACCCCAACCATGGACTTTTCTCTCTGTTGAGGTCAGGGAATCGCTTTCGCTCCCTCAAGGCCAATATGAAGAGAATGAGGAGGAGCTTCTTCCCTCAGGCCATTTGGGCTCTTAATCAGGACAATTGCTGGGTTTCACGTGACATCACATTGGCCTCATTAGTTATTCAAAACTTTAGCTGGTGGTCTACCAAAGCTGAGTTGACAAAGCGTTTGTATGAAGAAGGTGCATTGCTCACATGAAAAATGCCTTACTCTTGCATTGTTTTAGGTTGTTCGATTCGATCAAACCATGAAACTGATAAAAGTTTCTTCAGGGTTCCCCGTGAACTGATAAAAAAAGGGTGAACGAACACACGAGTTCACAAAAAGACATTGAGAAAGGTGACTTTTAAACCTCTCACTAAAATCGAAGGGAGCCGAGTCGAAGCATGCTTGAGTTTGCAGTGATCACTTCGTGAAAGGTTTGTATATCCCTCTCAGCTATGTCGTTAGTGTTTTCCAAGTACTTTTCTTGCTATGTGTCGTTATTTTACAGTACTTTTTTTAGTCATGAAGCGCTAAAGTCCCCCGCTGTTTCTTTTGGCCCTTTTCCACTACCCTTTTTCAGCTCACTTCAGCTCGCTTCAGCTCACTTCAGCCCGACACGGCTCGCGTTTCGACTACCAAAAACCAGCACGACTCAGCTCGTTTCAGCCCTGCTTAGCCCCTAAAACTCGCACCGTTTTGGAGTGGGGCTGAAGCGAGCCAAGCCGTGCCGACTGAGGTTGGGGGCGTGAGCAGACACTCCCCTGTGCACTGATTGGTGAGGAGGCGTGTCCTCACATGCCCACACACGCCCCGCGAGCGCGCTGGGATCTGTAAACACCGCAAACCCGGAAGAAGAATAATTACGAATTGCGAGAATTTCTGAAGCCTTATGCGCCTCGCCTCATCTATACGCTCTTGCCAGTATCTGTTGGCGTTGTCGGTGACAACAAGCCACAGCACCAAGACCAGCAACACTAACGACTCCATGTCATCCATGTTTATTGTTTACTATTCGGGTCGTGAGACTACCGCTTAAAAGATCACTGAATCAGTGACATACAGAGCATCGTGGACGAGTTCGCGGAGTGCAAGGCTCGTCGTATGCCCTTCAAATAACAAACAATAACAAACAATAACAGTAACAATCATGAACAATAAAGGACAACAACGGACAACCACTAGGTATCGTCACCACGTCACCCTCATCCCCCCATCTCTTACACCTCTTAATTTTATCTAACTTAAGTCATTGGCTGCCCATCGCTAGTGATGATGACTGCTTCATTAGGATGTGCAGAAACAGAGATGGGCCATGAGGCCCGCACCAGAACTCCTCTCCTAATGAACCGCTTTGCACAGTAAGGTAAGATAAACAATGTCTCTCTCTCTCTCTCTCTCTCTCTCTCTATATATATATATATATATATATATATATATATATATATATATTCATTCATTATCTCTAGCCGCTTTATCCTTCTACAGGGTCGCAGGCAAGCTGGAGCCTATCCCAGCTGACTACAGGAGAAAGGCGGGGTACACCCTGGACAAGTTGTCAGGTCATCACAGGGCTGACACATAGACACAGACAACCATTCACACCTGTGGTCAATTTAGAGTCACCAGTTAACCTAACCTGCATGTCTTTGGACTGTGGGGGAAACTGGAGCACCTGGAGGAAACCCACGCGGACACGGGGAGAACATGCAAACTCCGCACAGAAAAGCCCTCGTCGGCCACGGGGCTCAAACCCGGACCTTCTTGCTGTGAGGCGACAGCGCTAACCACTACACCACCGTGCCACCCCATATATATATATATATATATATATATATATATATATATATATATATATATTCTACAGTGTATATTGTGTATATTCTGCAGCGCACTCCATCATCACGTTCTTATTTTCTTTTTATTCTATTTATAACATAGTATTTTACTCCTCTTTTTTTTTCTATCACTCCCCCTCAACTATCCTCATGACCTATGGAGCATTGCAATAAGCTTTTCACTGCATGCCATACTGTAAATGATTGTGTATGTGACAAATACATAAGTTTTTTGAAAATTTGAATATATGGACTTTTACAAATTCTCGAATTATGAAATGTCATAAATCAATGGCATTTGCTATATAATGATGATACTGACTAGTGGCCTAGTGGTAGCATGTCCACCTCTCGATCGGGAGATCGTAAGTTCTATTCACGGTCGGGTCATACCAAAGACCATCATAAAAATGGTACCTACTGCCATCTGGCAAGGCACGCTGCAATACAGATGTGCATGGGGAGTTAAACTCTCGTGGTTACCAGAGGACTAGCCCCCCACTGTAACCCTAGCTATGTAATAGGCGAGAGGCCGAGGGCTATGGAAACGGAGATCGACGCCGCCCGATGCGCCACATACAGGTTGGGCCTGGTTAGTACTTGAGTGGGAGACTGCCTAGGAATACCAGGTACTGTAAGGCGTGGGAAGGACTTTAACTTTTTTAATATAACGATGATTATAAATGATAAAATGTTCTCATATTTTGTATAAATATCCATAGAATTTGCAATAACAAGCATGAACATGAATAATGCAATAATACAATGGGACTTTAGGGAATGGGTCAAAGTTAGTGTGTCCAGCTTTTCTACAGCCTCATGTGTATGAAATCCCAGGACATTTGATGTGCCTTATTTGAATTTTGCCTGAGATCAATTGCAGCAAAACATAAAGACGTATTTTCTCGGATCACACATAGTGATATATTGTGATTTTAAAATAAGAAGCTAAATCGAACTGAATGAAAGCAGATAACACATTAAAATGTAAGTATCCTTCAAATTACCTCATTCTTTTTCACAGCTACTCTATAAGAACTACGAAATGCACATTCAGTATCTTGAACATTCAATGTCCTGTCAGTCCCTTCCTCCTGCTCCACGGAATCATTTCCTGAGGCTTGCCGCAGGTCCTGCGAGTCCAGCATCTCTTCTGGAACTTGGATGTATGCTATTAATTTCATAATAACACAGCATCTTGCACAGCCATATTTTTCCACCTAATGTGGCGTTAGCAACGACGGACATGAATTGCAAAATGTCTGTGAAGGATAGGAGGCTTAGCTGACATGGTCTTGCAGAATAGTGATTTTTCAGCTCGTTCAGCCTCTCCTGGGAAATGTCATGTTACTGTGTTTGATGAGAGAAAGATGACTGAGGGATTTTATCCACCAGTGAATTCACACGGGCATAAAGGTCTATAGGAATATAGGAATCGAGCTTGGGGACTGCAAAATTGCAGCTCAGAAATATCACCCCGCGTCTTTAACTAGCACCAGCTGGTGTGGACTTATTCTGACCCCAGCATATGGTTAAATTTCGTGACCCCTAGAGGTGGAGTTTCTTTATTGAATATAGCGAATGCTCAGCTTCATGTTTAGTTTTTCCTTGTAGAAACATTATCTTTAAAGTGACACTGAAGAGCTGCTTTGAGGTGCCTGACAAGCCTGAAATTCACAGTCAGAATTGATTCATTTGTCTTCATGAAGCACTTTATCCTGGGAAGGATAATGGTGCATATTCTGGGAACAGTGATCATGAGGGGGAATAAACTCTGAATGGGATGTTATTCCATCACAGGGCACCATGCTTTCATATTGTAGGGGGCTGTGAGAAAACTGGATAGCCTTGAAACACCCCACACAGACATGGAAGAGCATGGGGCAACTCCAGATAGACACGAAACAGAGCTTTGGCTCAAACCAAGGGACCCTGTAGCTATGGCATTGCAATGTTACCCACTGTACCACCATTGTACACTAAGGAACCCTTCCTGATACTGGAGCATGTGCACAGATACACTGCAGCATCTATATCGTTTCCAAGTTGCACTGTAATGTTTAACGATTTCATGCCCAGCAATGTTAAACTGCCTGACAAGCTCTGTTTCTATTTAAAATGTTCTACTGTTGTCATTGTCATCATGATCCACTTCTCAATTCAAAAGCCCTGACCAAACACCCGAAAATATTACTGAAAGTACATAGCGTTTAAGACACAGTGCCACATGGTACACTACTGTATTGCCTCTCCAAGTAGTATTTAGGTTGGCATTGCACCACACGAATGTGTGGTGGCCATTTTGCATATGCATATGTGTAGTTAACAGCAAGTATAAATCAGTTTTAAGAGATCAGCGACAGAACTCAATCAACTAATATAGCATAATAGCTAGTTTACATGAGCTAAAAGTCAAACTCTTGTTGAAGGTGTAATGTTCTACATCATCACCTAGAAGGTCATTCTATGATTGCGGAGCTATTTGGTCCTTTTAAAAATGACATTTCAGCATTGAATCTCAGAAAATATTAATTTAACCACTCACGAAATGTGTTAAACCATCTCAGATAAGGTTTCTTGTGGGTATTTTGCTTTTATATGAGTAACAGGGTTGAAAGTAATCATTGATTGGAGTTTCATAGAATTAGAAATTCACAAAATGTGGTTCAAAAGCATCCATGTGAACAGTGTGAGAATATTAGGACCATTCTAAGGATTTACATGAAACATGTATTATTAGTAGTAGTAGGAGGAGGAGGATATACTATAATTGGCATAAAGGTATTATACTTGTGACGTGATCTAATCAAACATTCATATTGGAAAAAAATTGAATGAGAGAAGTTAGTTACTTTTTCTTCCTTTCATCCTTAGGAAATTCAGGAGATGCAACTTCCTGTTCAGTGTGGAACTTGTGGAATATTCCAGACATTCCCTAGCAGTGAAATTGTTCAGATGACAGGGTTGAGCAAATGTTCTGGGACACTAAAATGTACATTTTCATCATCTGCAGTATAATGGATGATACGTTAAAGGGATTTGCATATTAACCCAAAAATATATTAGTTCTGAAGTATTTTCAAGATTCACAATAAAGTCAGTAATATAATTATAATACTAAAAAACGTGAGTACAGCAGTGGTGTTATTATTACTTCGAAACACTACTCAATACGTATCATATCATGCATTATTCTATCCACATTCACTGGATATGAGCAATCACACGCTCTGATTGGCTACTCTACTACAAAAATATCAGTTCATATACTGTGAGTAGAGAAAAACAAAGTGGCGGAACATGTTGCTGAAACAAACAAGGACGAAATAAAAATTCTACTCGAAAACACAACAAAATATGGAATAAAAGTATTTGATGGTAAGTGTTTTTTTTCAAGAATTATTATTGCATTTTTTTCACAAATTGCTACTGTTATTTAGCCTGTTTGTTTACAATCTAAGTGGAAATTATTTTGTCGGACATTTTGTATGAAGTTTTTATTTATCGAATTTGTAATGAATAACAATAAAAAGGCTCTGTTTCTCAAAATCCAGTGAAAGCGAATATGATAAAACAGTTATTCCACTCAATCTCGTCATACATGGCTTGTAGCCTATTCAGCACTATGTGCCTCATCGGCTATCAGCTCATGTATGACTCGATTTTGTGGAATAACTGTGAATTATGGGACACATATGCAAATGTAGTTAGGGCAGAAGATTTCTAATTTATTAGCACTGATGACATGGAGGCAGATGGTCTGTGCTGTTCATGACAAAATATGAAATAATCAGATGATGCCAAGAATAAGTTACAGTGGCGCTTGAAAGTTTGTGAACCCTTTAGAATTTTCTATATTTCTGCATAAATATGACCTAAAACATCATCAGATTTTCACACAAGTCCTAAAAGTAGATAAAGAGAACCCAGTTAAACAAATGAGACAAAAATATTATACTTGGTCATTTATTTATTGAGGAAAATGATCCAATATTACATATCTGTGAGTGGCAAAAATATGTGAACCTCGAGGATTAGCAGTTAATTTGAAAGTGAAATTAGAGTCAGGTGTTTTAAATCAATGGGATGACAATCAGGTGTGAGTGGGTACCCTGTTTTATTTAAATAACAGGGATCTATCAAAGTCTGATCTTCACAACACATGTTTGTGGAAGTGTATCATGGCATGAACAAAGGAGCTTTCTGAGGACCTCAGAAAAAGCGTTGTTAATGCTCATCAGGCTGGTAAAGGTTACAAAACCATCCCTAAGGAGTTTGGACTCCACCAATCCACAGTCAGACAGATTGTGTACAAATGGAGGAAATTCAAGACCGTTGTTACCCTCCCCAGGAGTGGTCGACCAACAAAGATCACTCCAAGAGCAAGGCATGTAATAGTCAGCATGGTCACACAGGACCCCATGGTCCTTCTAAGCAACTGAAGGCCTCTCTCACATTGGCTAATGTTAATATTCATGAGTCCACCATCAGGAGAAAACTGAACAACAATGGTGTGCATGGCAGGGTTGCAAGGAGAAAGCCACTGTGCTCCAAAAAGAACATTGCTGCTCATCTGCAGTTTGCTAAAGATCACATGGACAAGCCCAAAGGCTATTGGAAAAATGTTTTGTGGACGGATGAGACCAAAATAGAACTTTTTGGTTTAAATGAGAAGCGTTATGTTTGGAGAAAGGAAAAGACTACATTCCAACATAAGAACCTTATCCCATCTCTGAAATATGGTGGTAGTAGTATCATGGTTTGGGCCTGTTTTGCTGCATCTGGGCCAGGACAGCCTGCCATCATTGATGGAACAATGAATTTTGAATTATACCAGCAAATTTTAAAGCTAAATGCCAGGACATCTGTCCATGAACTGAATCTCAAGAGAAGGTGTGTCATGCACACAAGTTGTTCACAAGTCGCTCTACCAAAGAATGGTTAAGAAGAATAAAGTGAATGTTTTGGAATGGCCAAGTCAAAGTCCTGACCTTAATCCAATGGAAATGTTGTGGAAGGACCTGAAGCGAGCAGTTCATTTGAGCAAACCCATCAACATCCCAGAGTTGAAGCTGTTCTGTATGGAGGAATGGGCTAAAATTCCTTCAAGCCGGTGTGCAGGACTGATCAACAGTTACTGGAAATGTTTAGTTGCAGTTATTGCTGCACAAGGGGGTCACACCAGATACTAAAAGCAAAGGTTCACATACTTTTGCCACTCACAGATATGTAATATTGGATCATTTTCCTCAATAAATAAATGACCAAGTATAATATTTTTTGTCTCATTTGTTTAACTGGGTTCTCTTTATCTACTTTTGGGACTTGTGTGAAAATCTGATGTTGTTTTAGGTCATATTTATGCAGAAATATAGAAAATTCTAAAGAGTTCACAAACTTTCAAGCACCACTGTATCAATTCATGTCACAAGGCTACAACTGGGTGTCAGAAAATCCTCCAACAAAATGGGTAGGTTTCCCAAAAGCATTGCAGCAAAAAGATCATTGTTAAATGGTAGAGCGAGCAGCACAATGAACACTCTCTCTCCTAGTTAAGATGGTCTTAGTGTTGAGAGGCTTTTGGGAAACCCAACGCAACTGATGATGAAGTATGAAATAAATACTTAATTGCATGGCAGCCTTATTATATCTCATCTCATCTCATTATCTCTAGCCGCTTTATCCTTCTACAGGGTCGCAGGCAAGCTGGAGCCTATCCCAGCTGACTACGGGCGAAAGGCGGGGTACACCCTGGACAAGTCGCCAGGTCATCACAGGGCTGACACAGACAACCATTCACACTCACATTCACACCTACGGTCAATTTAGAGTCACCAGTTAACCTAACCTGCATGTCTTTGGACTGTGGGGGAAACCGGAGCACCCGGAGGAAACCCACGCGGACACGGGGAGAACATGCAAACTCCACACAGAAAGGCCCTCGCCGGCCCCGGGGCTCGAACCCAGGACCTTCTTGCTGTGAGGCGACAGCGCTAACCACTACACCACCGTGCCGCCCCGCCTTATTATATTATTTATATTATTTAGGATCTTTGATTACAAGGCTTGGGGGGAACAGTCAGATTTTTTTTTTTTTTTACTAAAATCGTGATGAAATACAATTTGAGTGCCTATGTTGGATAAAATGACTTGTTTCTCACTTAAGATACAAATCCAAGATACAAGTGACTCAAGATACAGGCTTGAGGAGTGTGATAATTCAGCCCTAAAGCATCTAATACATGCTAATAACCTGACACTATGCATAAAGTACAATCGTATGGGCCCATTCCAAACCTTATCCTAATGGTTTGCTATTAAGCTGGCTATTAAAAGTATGAGCACTCTGTATGTCAGCGATCAAACATATACAAATATTTTAAAGGACAACTCTTAAAGGCCAGAGTGCTCTACGATGATCATTTAGTTTAATTACCATGATTGCCATGGCCAAAAGTTGACTAAATGATATCACTTAGCAACAAGGAATGGCAATTTAGTCCATTTAACTCCCTGTTGAACAAATCTATGCAGCATTATTGAACTTTCTAGAAAATCAGTGAAGGTTATATATCATCATCATCATAGAATTTATGAGCCACAGTGCTGCCCTCTAGATTTATAATAGCCATTGCAGGATGAGGGTGGAGTACGGAAGGGCATGTTTAGTATGCCAGAAATCAATCAAGGTTGCCTTAAAGCATTCATGGTCAAGGGGGAAAAAAACAGGCTAGAGAAATCATTTGCAAAAACTCAAACGAAAATTTCTACTGAGAAAATGCTTCTTGTTTTACTGTCATTCAGTGTGATTATTTATATACTTTACATAAGAGGACGATTAAGTGTGACACCTGACATTAAACTTCATCTTATGTGAGTGCCAAGCTCAAGGGAGAAGTAGTGAGAGAGTAAATTGCCCAATTAGATGGTGGGACACACTTAAGGCAGACAAGTAGGACACTCAAGGGTTTGCATTGCTGCTCAGAGGCATAAATGGGAGCTTGGTGAAATTGTGTGTTGTGTTTTAAGTATATAGCTAATAACCAAGCATGGCTTATGTGGTTTCATTACACCTCCATGGAGACAGCAAGCTGAGTGACAGATGCAAGTCATTTAGATACAGTATGTCATGACAGATTTGATAAACTGTAGCTGAAAGTCTGGTCTGAGCATATGTTGCATTTTCTGCCTTGGGTTTGTGAACATTTTTTGGAAGTTTTAAAAAGAAAATGTTTATGCTCTTGTTCTGGGTCTACGCAATTCAATTGTAAACTGTTATGCACTGTATAGAGCATTGGTGAACCGTTACTATTAGAGCTGGGACTACAGCTCAGCCAAAACTTAGCCAGACACACCAAAAGGGTAAAATATTTTGCAAGGGATTAGCAGCAGGCTGCCAGGTAGCTCCGCTGTGTGTAGTTGTTGATTTTAGAAGTAACTCAGTAAAAAGTTAAAAATACTGAATAGAAAAATACTGGGGTGAGCGTGCGTGGAAGAAGAGTTTGGAGACAGAAATCTTAGATTCTTGGTCGTTGGCCTGTGCTACTCGCTCTCGATAGCACTGGCTTGACCACTTTATTAGCATTTGCGAACACTACTGATGAGTGCTACATCGGCTGGAAGGTGACTTCACTGCCGCGCTAACAGCACCGACTCACGGTTAAGCTAACATTGGCATTCGAGAAGGCTGAGGGCGATAAATTTTTGGTCCCATCTACTATAAATCAAAATCTGATTGGTTAATTCATCTTTCACTTCCTACATAAACATACACTGCCATGGCCTTCTGTCCCAGCAATAAAGTCCTAACCAATGAGTAAGCCAGCTCGAAACTCTTCTCAGCCTAGAGACAACAAACAAAAAAAATCTCACTGGATAACTCAATTTTAATGTTTTTAGGACAGTGACCCTTTCATTTCTGAAGAAATTTGATAGAAAATGAGGCCGAATTAGTATCTGAAGAGAATAATTATTATGAAAGAAGATAAATATAATGTTTGAAATGTTGATATGTTTGGGCCTTCTCTGAAGGCCTAGAAAGCCATGATGGTTCCCCTCTGGTATACAGTATATGAGGCATCTGAGAAGACAGTGCTGCTGCTGAATTTTAAAATGTATCTCTTGATGCTGAACTAGAAGTTCAGAAAGTCAAGTCAGACTCCATCCAACTCCTTCTACTTGGGGTGGAGTTAAACAAAATGGTGTGTTTCAGGCTGTATACATAAGTGTGTTTGTTGTTCCATGTTGTACAGTATACTGTGGGTTAGGTTGAAGGATTATGCTTGAACATGCAATTGATTCAGGTCCAGATCCACCCCCTAAACTTTTGGTTCTGCAGAAAGGACTGTCTTAAAGATTAAAATTTTTCTGCCGATAATATACTTTGAGGCGGCACAGTGGTGTAGTGGTTAGCACTGTCACCTCACAGCAAGAAGGTCATGGATTCGAGCCCAGCAAACGATGAGGGCCTTTCTGTGTGGAGTTTGCATGTTCTCCCCGTGTCTGCGTGGGTTTCCCCCACAGTCCAAAGATATGCAGGTTAGGCTAATTGGTGGCTCTAAATTGATCATAGGTGTGAATGTGAGTGTGAATGGTTGTTTGTCTCTATGTGTCAGTCCTGTGATGACCTGGCGACTTGTCCAGGGTGTACCCCACCTCTCACCCATAGTCAGCTGGGTGAGTTGCAGAGCTGCAACTCTGCACAGGATAAGCAGCTACAGATAATGGATGGATGGATAATATACTTTGACACACATAAATGCTATATTATTATTACCATTATTACCTATTACCATAGGTGTGAATGTGAGTGTGAATGGTTGTCTGTGTCTATGTGTCAGCCCTGTGATGACTTGGTGACTTGTCCAGGGTGTACCCCACCTCTCACCCATAGTCAGCTGGGTGAGTTGCAGAGCTGCAACTCTGCACAGGATAAGCAGCTACAGATAATGGATGGATGGATAATATACTTTGACACACATAAATGCTATATTATTATTACCATTATTACCTATTACCATAAGTGTGAATGTGAGTGTGAATGGTTGTCTGTGTCTATGTGTCAGCCCTGTGATGACCTGGTGACTTGTCCAGGGTGTACCCCGCCTCTCATCCATAGTCAGCTGGGATAGGCTCCAGCATGCCTGCGACTCTGCACAGGATAAGCAGCTACAGGTAATGGATGGATGGATGGATAATATACTTTGACACACATAAATGCTATATTATTATTATTATTATTATTATTATTATTATTATTAAGTTTAACTTGTATTGCACCGTTCTCGCACCCAAGGTTGCTTTACAATTACAAAACAAACAGGGGAAAAAATAGTCCACCAAAAGAGAGTCAGGATGTAAATTCAGTGGCATAGCTGTCCACAGTCCCACCAAAAGGCATATGAAGACATGTTCCAAACTGCCTGCACAGTCGCCGCAACACCACCGGGCAACATCGCTTGGAACACCGCGCCATGGATTCACAAAGCAATCACAGAAGCACTGCTGCACAGAGTGCTGGACAACCATGATGTTAAAGAGAGCGACAAGCTAATTCTAGTCCATGGCAAATAGAACAGACATCATCCATGGCAGACCAAGGCCTGAAGGAAACCCACGCCCAAAACTGGGTGTGGATCAATGCCACAAACCATACAAACGCAAAAAGAAAAAAAGTGAAAAAAGCTCTGGGGAGGGGCGGCACGGTGGTGTAGTGGTTAGCACTGTCGCCTCACAGCAAGAAGGTCCGGGTTTGAGCCCCGTGGCTGGCGAGGGCCTTTCTGTGCGGAGTTTGCATGTTCTCCCCGTGTCCGCGTGGGTTTCCTCTGGGTGCTCCAGTTTCCCCCACAGTCCAAAGACATGCAGGTTAGGTTAACTGGTGACTCTAAATTGACCGTAGGTGTGAATGTGAGTGTGAATGGTTGTCTGTGTCTATGTGTCAGCCCTGTGATGACCTGGCGACTTGTCCAGGGTGTACCCCGCCTTTCGCCCATAGTCAGCTGGGATAGGCTCCAGCTTGCCTGCAACCCTGTAGAAGGATAAAGCGGCTAGAGATAATGAGATGAGATGAAGCTCTGGGGAGAAGCAGCAGTTAAAATGTGCACAACATACTCTCAAAACAATGTGGAAATGTTTTTATTTAGTCCACTTTCTAACTGTGCCATGACTCTCAGGCTTTCAAGATTTCCTCCTTAGTTTTGTCTAAGGAGTCAGTTGAACAAAAACACAGTTCACACAGTTATAACAGAGTGTGCTTTTATAAGAAAATAATTAACAACAATGTTACTGTTACCATCCTCAGGGCTTTTCCTATAAGAGTAACATGCAAGTGCTTTATTCCTTTTCCATCCATTTTGGCATATCACTGCAGTGACGTGGCTGCTCTCATAGCTTCAGCCGTCAAAGTGTCTAAGGAACATTACAGTCGTGGTTTCCCGTTGCCTTCTACTGGATTATTATAGAGGTTTTCTCCTCTCAACCATTCATACACAAACATTCACACCTATGGACAATTTAAAGCCATAAATTAACCTAACCTGCATGTTTTTGGACTGTGGGGGAAAACGGAGCGCCCGGAGGAAACCCACACATTCACGGGGAGAACATGCAAACTCCACACAAAAAGGCCCTCACCGGCCACTGAGCTCAAACCCAGAACCTTCTTACTCTGAGGTGACAGTGCTAACTACTTACACCACCATATTCCTTTTAGGCTACACTAATTTGCCAATGCCAGCCTTTTTTTTTTTAATATACAGAAAGACACATCAATTTTTATTTTTACTTTTGGTTTACAGTTTCTGTTATGGGCGGCACGGTGGTGTAATGGTTAGTGCTGTCGCCTCACAGCAAGAAGGTCCGGGTTCGAGCCCCATGGTCGACGAGGGCCTTTCTGTGTGGAGTTTGCATGTTCTCCCCGTGTCCGCATGGGTTTCCTCCGGGTGTTCCGGTTTCCCCCACAGTCCAAAGACATGCAGGCTAGGTTAACTGGTGACTCTAAATTGACCGTAGGTGTGAATGTGAGTGTGAATGGTTGTCTGTGTCTATGTGTCAGCCCTGTGATGACCTGGCGACTTGTCCAGGGTGTACCCCGCCTTTCGCCCGTAGTCAGCTGTGATAGGCTCCAGCTTGCCTGCAACCCTGTAGAACAGGATAAAGCGTCTAGAGATAATGAGATAATGAGATGAGTTTCTGTTATCACTTGCAATAATGCTAATAGTAATAATAAGAAGAAGAAAAAGAAGAAACATTTCCTTCCAGAAACTTCACCATATCAATCATTAAACATGTACACATCTCACAGTGTAACTTGTAGTAGAGCCCTGCAGTAAAAAACAATTAATCAATATCTCCTAACCAATAAGAATCAAGGCAATTCAGCAGCGCTGTGCTATACAAGGTGACTGATTACCAGAGGTGGACAAAGTACCCAACTTCATTACTTAAGTCAAAGTACAGATCCCACTGGTCAAATGTTATTCTGATACAAGTGAAAGTTCTCCAGTCAAATTTTTACTTCAGGTAAAGTACTGAAGTACTGTTAGGGACCAACCCAGTCTGAACGGTCCTTATTTCTCGAGACCCCGATGCCTTCGTGCCCCTCGGATCCGGGACGAAATACCGCAAAAGAAACAGACCAGGAAAACCAGAAAGGTTTCACAGCCAGTTTATTCACAGTCACTTCGTCGAAATGAAAACATTTTTGAAAACATTTTATAGCATCCATTTATCTCTGTGTTTATATTTTGTCTACATATGTATGCAAATGTGTATATGTTGTGTGTGTGTGTGTGTGTGTGTAATGTGTCTGTGTGTGAGCGTGTGTGTTATGTGTGTGCATCTGTGTAGGAATGTGTGTGTGTTATGTGTGTGCGTGTGGGATGTCAGCCTATGACATCAGCTATGTTCGTCTCCTCACTTCCGTGCAATTGAGGGGACCTTGATCTGGAAATAATAATAATAATCTCCATCAGTGTGTGTGTATAAATCTTGAATCAATCATAACATAATCACATATTTCTGATCATATGACATGATAGCAAGGTACAGACAGATTTTAAAGGTCTCTGCTTACGTACACCCCTTCAGGTCAGATATAACATAGGGCATGGAATTTTTAAACACAGATAATATGTCTAGTCTATGAAGTCTTAGTCAAAGAAAAATACATCAGAAATTAATGCCAAATTAAACAGAAATAGTTTAACGGATCTAAAAGCTAAAATATTAAAATCATAATTTCTTAACACATGAATGTGTGCTAAGTCAGCAAATTACATCTTGATTTCATCAATATGTAGTAAGACAATCATAAGCAAAATAACAAATAAAAATATGTCTAACAATGTTAAAACAAAGAATGTTATAAGAAAGTAAACAAAAAATAAGAACAAACAAACAAGAAAGTCATACGAAACATAAGAAAAATGAGAATATGTCTGGCAAACCAACTAACAGGATTCAGAATTAAACTCATAACAAAAACTAAAAACTAAATTAGTTTAATGCTTTTAAACTAAAACCTTAGAATCATAAAGTCTTAACAATCCTAAATTATATTCTGTAATTATAAAACTAACTTAAAACTATAAAACTAACATTAATCACTAAATGCAGCTTTAATTCTACCATTACAGATTCAGATTCAACATTAAAGTGTGTGTGGGTCGATCTGACATCAAAACAGACCTTGGCGTTGTTCAGACACATCTCTGATCAAAAATACACATTTCATATCAAAATAAACAAAATGTTCCCAAACAATGTCCAGCCGAGACATAAGGTCATTTCAACTAATAATATAATTTTGTCACAAAATAATTTGCTAACTTCTTGGCCAAGAATTAATACTTATATAAACCTACATATAATAAAACCTAACAAGTACTTACTTTTAAAAATACTTAAGTATTAAAAGTACATTTTCTGTCAACTAATTGTTGTATTATTGCCACAATGCTTACAAAACCTAATGCTGTTACCAAAGACAGAAATGTGAATTCACAAAATGAATGCATGCTGTGCCATCATGGTGGTTTAACGTTAAGCTAGCTAGGCAGTGAAACTACACCTGACATGCTAGCAAACTCTTTTCAAATTCAAAATCATATTGGGTAGCTAATGTTACTAGAAAAGAAAGGTCTCTACATTCTGTTTATTTGGCAAGATTATGCTAAAAGATATTTCTGAAAGGACTTCAGATCAGTTAACATTATTCATATTAGTGCAACTCCGTTTGTACATGCTAACTAACAGTGTCCAAGTTAACTAGCTATATGTAAACGTTAGCCATGGACAAGGTGATGGCAACTTGGCAGGCGTAAAGGCTGCATAGCTATTGCAATGTTATCACTAGCTCTAAAAGCACAGACAACTTTGTTGAATGAATCTTTATTCCTTTCAGAAAACTGAAACATGAGTTCTAGATATGGCCATGAGTGCATGCATTCCCCAGAAGAACCACCTCCTTCCATTCTGCCATCAACTGATTGTGTTCAAATAACACTGCTGAGAAAATATTTGAACTTGATTTTATCCAGTCTATGGACGTGACGTGACCCTAGTGGTTGCTGATAGGCTGTCTCGGTGTCACCTGTGAAAAAACATCATGTTTTAGAAAAGAAAAGAAAAAAACATCCACTTTCAAAGCTGCTTCATAGTAACAAGGACCTTGACAGAAATGTAGTGGGGTGAAAAGTACAATATTTGTCTTTCAAATGTAGTGAAGTTAAATTCATAAGTTTCCAAAAAAAATACTCAAGTAAATGTATGTGGCAGCGGGGGCGTGGTCAAGCACCGGTCTGTGACAGGAGGGCGGAGCCAGGGAAGGTGAGTGGCAGAATCACTTCACCTGACGGTAATTAACCTGTGTTTTGTGTGTTTTCCCAGTAACCGTGCCCTATTTAAGGAGGCAGAGGGAGAGCAGAGGGGAGCTCATCCCGGGACAAGAACACAATGTGTGTGTATGTGTGTGACGCGATCAGATTAATAACTGGCAAAAAGACTGAAAAGTCTGGGAATAAAAAGCCTTGTTATATCTGAAGCATTGTCCTGCCGTCCTCTGTGCTCCACCCACACTTCAAAGAGATTTACAGTGGTGCCGAAACCCAGGAAGGTGGAGCACCAACCTTGCAGCCCCATGGAATCCTCCCCGTTCGCCGACCTGGTCCACGCCCTCGCCACGGCTCAGCAAAGCCAGCACCAGGCGCTCGTCACGCTCCGAAAGGAGCAAGAGCGGCGCTTCGAAGCCCCGGTGCTGGCCCAGCAGGAAGATCGGGAGGCGTTCTGGCATCTCCTCGCGTCGGCGGGGTCCACCAGCGCCCCGGCCGCAGGCCCGTCTCCCCTCACCGTGACCAAGATGGGCCTGCAGGACGACCCCGAGGCATTTCTCACCTTGTTTGAGCAGGTCGCCGAAGCCTCGCGGTGGCCGATGGAGCAGCGCGCGGTGCGCCTCCTCCCCCTCCTGACGGGAGAGGCGCAGCTGGCCGCGCTACAGCTCCCCGCCAACCGCCGGCTGGCCTACGCAGACCTTCGCTGGGCCGTCCTCCAGTGCGTGGAGCGCATGTCAGAACAACAGCACCAGCGCTTCCACGCGCTGCAATTGGAGGAAGTCGACCGGCCGTTCGCGTTTGGCCAGCAGCTCCAGGACGCCTGCTGGCGGTGGCTGAGGGCTGACGATCGCGACGCCGAGGGAATCATCGATCAGGTGGCGCTGGAGCAGTTCATCGCACGCTTACCAGCCGGAACCACGGAGTGGGTCCAGTGCCACCGCCCGGCGTCGCTGGATCAGGCAGTAGGACTGGCAGAGGATCATTTGGCGACTGATCTGGCGGTAGGACGGCCGACGATGTCTTCTCTTCTCTCCTCTTCTCTCTCTCTTTCTCCCCTCCCTTCTGTGTCCCGTCCTCGCCCCATTCCCCCACCACGGAGGCGGGGGCCGGCTCCACCCCAGCCGGCCCGCCGCACCCGTGGTGCCCTCCCGTTTCTCCCTTCTGTGTCTGTCTCTCCCCCCCCCTCAGGTGAGTGAGCCCCAGAGCACAGGTGCAGAGGGAAGGCCCGGGCCGGTTTGCTGGCGCTGTGGGGAGCCGGGCCATCTGCAACAACAGTGCGCAGCAATGGAGGTGGGCGCGGTGGTACGGATCCCCGATGCGCCAGAAGCTGCCCTCGATCGGGCCGGAGCGTATTGCATACCGGTGAGTGTCCAAGGGGCTACATATCAGGTGTTGGTGGATTCTGGTTGCAATCAGACCTCGATCCGCCAAAGCCTGGTGCAAGACGAGGCATTGGGGGGAGCACAGGGGGTGAAGGTGTTGTGTG
Organism: Neoarius graeffei; assembly: GCF_027579695.1. NCBI lineage: Eukaryota > Metazoa > Chordata > Actinopteri > Siluriformes > Ariidae > Neoarius > Neoarius graeffei. The sequence goes on along the minus strand of NC_083576.1, from coordinate 16,921,252 downwards.
TGCACGGGGATGTTCACAGCTACCCTTTGGTGTCGGTCCACATATATTTCAGAGGGGAAAAATCTATAGTGAAGGCGGCGGTTAATCCTCGCCTTACCCAATCTTTAATTTTGGGGACTGATTGGCCGGGATTTCGGGGTTTAATGATGCACCTAGTAAAGAGTGGGTCCTGCCATTTGACAGAGGGAGGTCCCGGTGTCGCTTTGGCTGGAGCTGCTGTCACAGAGCCGTCTATGTCATCTACGCGACAGAGTGAGGAGCCGCCGGCTCCTCCTCTTTCTGTTGGGGAATCACTCGCGGATTTCCCATTAGAACAATCGCGAGACAAGACTCTGCGACATGCGTTTGACCAAGTGAGAGTAATCGATGGTCAAACGCTCCAGCCGAATGCCACCCCGTCCTTCCCCTATTTTTCTATTATGAAGGATAGATTATACCGAGTGACGCAGGACACTCAGACGAAAGAGCGAGTCACACAGCTGTTAATTCCAAAGAGCCGCCGGGAATTGGTATTTCAGGTGGCTCACTTTAATCCCATGGCTGGACACCTAGGGCAGGATAAGACACTAGCCCAGATAATGGCCTGATTCTATTGGCCGGGGATTCGTGGCGACGTCCGTAAGTGGTGTACGGCGTGCCGCGAATGCCAGTTAGTAAATCCAGCGGCCATTCCAAAAGCGCCTTTGCGCCCCCTACCATTAATCGAGACCCCATTCGAAAGAATTGGGATGGATCTCGTCGGGCCATTAGATCGGTCAACACGAGGGTACCGCTTTATATTGGTTCTGGTGGACTATGCAACGCGATACCCGGAAGCGGTGCCTCTTCGCAATATCTCTGCACGCAGTATTGCAGAGGCCCTCTTCCACGTCATCTCCCGGGTTGGAATCCCGAAAGAGATTCTGACTGACCAAGGCACCTCGTTTATGTCACGAACACTGAGCGAACTGTATGGGCTATTGGGTATTAAGCCGATCCGCACCAGCGTTTATCACCCACAAACGGACGGTTTAGTTGAACGGTTCAATCGCACCCTCAAGAATATAATTAAAAAATTCGTAAGTGAGGACGCATGTAACTGGGATAAATGGCTCGAACCCTTGTTATTTGCAGTGCGAGAGGTCCCCCAAGCCTCCACGGGGTTCTCCCAGTTTGAATTATTATACGGGTGTAAGCCGCGCAGCATCTTAGATGTGCTGCGGGAAAATTGGGAGGAGGGACCTTCACAGAGTAAAAACGAAATTCAGTACGTTATGGACCTGCTGTTAGGACTAGGACTGTTTTGGCCTCTAGAGGCCGCTGTTATTTCCTTTTCATGTCGTGTTTATTTTGGCCTCTAGAGGCCGCCACTGTTCCTGTGTTTTGTGTTTGTGTTAATTGCCTAATTATCTTCACCTGTGTCCTTAATTAGTTTGTCTATTTATACCCCTGAGTTCAGTCCTCTTGTCATGGAGTCTTTGTGCTGTTATGTTTATCTCCAGTTTCCTTTGTACTGTGTTTTTTGATCTTCTTAGCTTTTGAATTTTGCACTTTGCTTTTCTTTTGGATTATACTCTTTGGTTTTTTTTTTTTGTCTTTTGTTTTGCCCTGTATATAGTGTATATAGTTTAAATAAACCTTTTGATTCTTTTTCTACTTCCGCCTCACGCCTCTGCATTTGAGTCATCCCCCTGGTGGCCTAGTGGGGGTTTGCTGGATTATCACACCAACGAACCAGGTTCGAATCCCAGCAAAACCCTAACAGAAAGACTCCGTCATGACCGACTCAGCAGAGGCTGCTTCAACTGTCTACCCGGCCAACCTTCAGGGAATTATGGCAGCTTTGACACGCTTCGGAGCGACCATGGACGCTCATGGACGTACGCTCACCAGCCAACGTGAGGCCCTCGCTCGCCACGAGGAACTGCTTCAGCAAATTGGGAAAACCCTGGCACAGCTGACATCTCTGCCTGCATCTCCTGCTCCTGATCCAGTTCCTGCTCCTGATCCAGCTCCCACTCCTGCTCCAGTGCCTCCTGCAATGCTGCCTTCTTCACCTCGCGAACCCAGCCTTCCTGCACCACAGAGGTATGACGGCAAGCACAGTGAGTGCCGAGAGTTCCTTACCCAGTGTCAACTCACCTTTGAGCTTCAGCCTACCACCTACACTACGGATCGCCGCAAGATTGCCTTTGTGATCACCTTATTAGCTGGTAAGGCGCGAGCCTGGGCTACTGCTATCTGGCAAAGACAGGGACCTGAGTGCTTTGATTTCCAGCTGTTTTCTGAAGAGATGCTTCGGGTCTTCGATCAGGCAGACATCAGTACCGACGCAGCCCGAAAGCTCATGTCCATCCGGCAAGGAGGAAGCGTCGCAGATTACGCCATCTCGTTCCGAACACTCGCAGCAGTAAGTGGATGGAACGAGACTGCCCTGGTGTCAGCCTTCCACCATGGTCTGTCTGACCCCATCAAGGACGGTCTGTCCTCTATTGGATGCCCAAGTGACCTCGAAACCCTCATCTCACATGCTATTCGTCTGGACAACAGGATGAGAGAACGCCACCAAGCCTTGAGCCCCCCCAGCCTCCCTACCTCTACCTGGAGACCGTCTACCTCCTTCAGTGACTGTCCAGAACCCATGCAAGTGGGTCGTACTCGCCTCTCCGCATCTGAGAGGGAGCGCAGAAGGAGAGACAAGTGCTGCATCTACTGTGGCAAGCCTGGTCACTTCCGAGCATCATGTCCCGAACTCTTGGGAAAAGGACCGCCCCGTCCAGCCGAGGGAGGGTTGTGACGGGGCCTACTCTCTCTCCCGGACTCCCTGGCCAAGGAATCTACATCCCGGTCTCCATCTCCTGGGGTGAGTCTGTCCACTCTTGTCAAGCTTTGATAGACTCAGGGGCGGCTGGGAACTTTATGGATATTCACTTCGCCCAAAGCATCAATATACCTACTGCACCTCTTGAAGTCCCTCTGTCTGTGTCTGCCCTCGATGGCCAAGCGTTAGGTGATGGAAGAGTCACTCAAGTTACTTCTCCAGTCTTCCTCCAGTCTCAAGGTCACAAGGAAGAAATATCCCTGCACCTGATTCCTTCACCTGAGTTCCCAGTTATTCTAGGCCTTCCTTGGCTTACTCGCCACAACCCTCGCATAGACTGGGTAACTAGCCAGGTTGTGGAATGGGGCCCTGCATGCCATGCCTCTTGTCTGCTCTCTAGCTCTCCTGTGTCTCCTGCCGAGCCCCCTGATCTCACCGAGTTATCTCAAGTTCCCACAGAGTACTGGGATCTCAAGGAGGTATTCAGCAAGAGCAGGGCCGCCGTTCTTCCTCCGCACCGGGCCTACGACTGTGCCATCGACTTGCTCCCTGGGACTACCCCTCCTCGTGGCAGACTGTTTTCACTCTCTCAGCCAGAACGCAAGGCCATGGAGGAATACCTCAAAGATGCCCTGGTCTCTGGGTTTATTCGACCCTCCACTTCACCTGCTGGAGCCGGCTTCTTCTTTGTCGGCAAGAAGGATGGGGAGCTCCGACCATGTATTGATTACAGGGGCCTGAATAAGATCACTGTGCGCAACCGATATCCCCTTCCGCTGATGTCCACAGCTTTCGACCTGCTCCAAGGCGCCACCGTCTTCACCAAGTTGGACCTACGGAACGCATACCACCTCATCCGTATCCGACAGGGAGACGAGTGGAAGACTGCCTTTAACACCCCGTCTGGGCACTACGAATACCAGGTGATGCCCTTCGGACTCACCAACGCACCAGCTGTTTTTCAGTCCCTAATCAACGACGTCTTAAGGGACATGATTAACCTATACGTTTTTGTCTACCTCGACGACATCCTTATCTTTTCCAAGACCGTGCAGGAGCACCGCCACCATGTCCGCCAGGTTCTCCAGAGGCTGCTACAGAACAATCTGTTCGCCAAGGCCCAGAAATGCGAATTTCATGTTCCCGAGGTCTCCTTTCTGGGATTTATTGTACGGACAGGCCAACTCCAAATGGACCCTGCCAAGACCCTGGCCGTCTGGGACTGGCCTACTCCCAAGTCCGTTAAGGAGGTTCAGCGGTTCTTAGGATTCGCTAACTTCTACCGCAAGTTCATCAGGAACTTCAGTTCTGTGGCAGCACCCATGTCAGACCTCACCAAAGGGACAGGTGGATCTTATGGCTGGTCTCCTCAGGCAGAAAAGGCGTTCAAAGACCTCAAGGACCGCTTCTGCACGGCACCCATTCTGGTTCTCCCGGACACCTCCCAACCATTCATCGTGGAGGTGGACGCCTCGGACAGTGGTGTCGGCGCGGTGCTCTCTCAACGTTCGGAAGGAAAGCTGCACCCCTGCGCTTACTTCTCCCACCGCCTGAGTCCTGCTGAGTCCCGGTACGATGTGGGGGATCGAGAACTGCTAGCAGTCAAACTGGCCCTTGAGGAGTGGAGGCACTGGCTGGAGGGAGCACAACATCCATTCCTGGTTTGGACTGACCACAAGAACCTGGAGTACCTCCAGCAAGCCAAGAGACTGAACCCTCGACAGGCTAGGTGGGCCCTGTTTTTCAGTCGGTTTGACTTCACCCTCTCATACCGTCCCGGCTCCAAGAACACCAAACCTGACGCACTGTCCAGACTGTTCTCTGCCACTAACAGGGAGAATGAAGTCGGGCCTATTATCCCTGTGTCCCGGATTGTGGCCCCTGTCCGCTGGGGTATTGAGGAGGCTGTCCGACGAGCCCAACGCCAGGACCCCGGTCCTGGGACGGGGCCACCAGGCCTCTTGTACGTCCCACATCAAGCCCGGGCCAAGGTTCTCCAGTGGGGTCACTCTTCCCCTCTCACCGCCCACCCGGGAGCTCGGAGGACCCTGGACTTCCTGAAAAGACGCTTCTGGTGGCCTAACATGGAGAAGGAAGTAAGGTCATTTGTCCTGTCCTGTGAGGTTTGCACCAGAACCAAGAACCCACGACAGCGTCCCCAGGGTCTCCTGCATCCTCTGACCATTCCCCGGCGTCCCTGGTCCCACGTGGCAGTCGACTTTATCACGGGTCTCCCTGAGTCACAAGGTAACACGGTCATTTTGGTCTTAGTTGACAGATTCTCCAAGGCCTGCCGCTTCATACCACTGTGCAAACTCCCCTCTGCTCTTGAAACTGCGAAACTTTTGTTTAATCATGTCTTCCGAGTCTTTGGTCTTCCACAGGACATCGTCTCAGACCGAGGGCCCCAGTTCTCCTCCCGAGTGTGGCACGGATTCTGCAAGGTCATCGGAGCCACTGCCAGCCTTTCCTCTGGGTTTCACCCACAGTCCAATGGTCAGACGGAGAGGCTCAACCAGGACCTGGAAACCACCCTGCGAGGCCTGGCTATGGATAACCCGACATCGTGGAGCACCTGGCTGCCATGGGCGGAGTACGCCCACAACACCCTGCAGTCATCGGCCACCAAGCTGTCGCCATTCCAGTGCCAATTCGGGTTCCAGCCACCTCTGTTCCCGGACCAGGAGGAGGACGCGGGGGTGCCCTCGGTCAACCAATATGTGAGACGGTGTCGCAAGACCTGGAGCAAGGTCAGGAAGACCCTCATACAGACCTCCAGAACCAACCAGACTCAGGCCAACCGCCATAGAAGACCTGCACACGCTTTCCGCCCTGGGCAGCGTGTTTGGCTGTCCACTAAGGACCTTCCACTGCGGGTGGAGAACCGCAAGCTTGCTCCTCGCTACATTGGCCCCTTCAAGGTGGTGCGCAGGGTGAACCCTGTCTCCTACCGGCTCCAGTTGCCCCGGACTCTGAGGATCAACCCCACTTTCCATGTTTCCCTGTTACGGCCCGTACTGACATCTACGTATGCCCCTGCCCCTAGGAACCCCCCACCCCCCCGCATCTTCCAGGGGCAGACTGTGTTCACTGTGAATCGCCTGCTTGACTCCCGCCGGGTCCGCGGCGGGTTGCAATATCTGGTGGACTGGGAGGGCTATGGTCCTGAGGAGCGCTGCTGGGTTCCTGCTCGGGATGTCCTTGATAAAGAACTATGTCGGGACTTCCATTCGGCCCATCCGGATCGCCCTGGGAACGTCAGGAGACGCTCCTAGAGGGGGGGGTCCTGTTAGGACTAGGACTGTTTTGGCCTCTAGAGGCCGCTGTTATTTCCTTTTCATGTCGTGTTTATTTTGGCCTCTAGAGGCCGCCACTGTTCCTGTGTTTTGTGTTTGTGTTAATTGCCTAATTATCTTCACCTGTGTCCTTAATTAGTTTGTCTATTTATACCCCTGAGTTCAGTCCTCTTGTCATGGAGTCTTTGTGCTGTTATGTTTATCTCCAGTTTCCTTTGTACTGTGTTTTTTGATCTTCTTAGCTTTTGAATTTTGCACTTTGCTTTTCTTTTGGATTATACTCTTTGGTTTTTTTTTTTGTCTTTTGTTTTGCCCTGTATATAGTGTATATAGTTTAAATAAACCTTTTGATTCTTTTTCTACTTCCGCCTCACGCCTCTGCATTTGAGTCATCCCCCTGGTGGCCTAGTGGGGGTTTGCTGGATTATCACACCAACGAACCAGGTTCGAATCCCAGCAAAACCCTAACACCTGCGCGCAAAACTCCACACGCTTACCCACCTAACTCAGGAGAATTTGCGGCAGGCCCAGGAATGGCAAGCCCGCCTGTACAACAAGGGCACGCGCCTTAGAGAGTTCACTCCAGGAGATAAGGTACTCGTACTGTTGCCCACGTCGTGCTCCAAATTAATCGCCAAGTGGCAAGGACCCTTTGAGGTCACACGGCGAGTCGGGGACGTCGACTATGAGGTAAGGCAAACGGACAGGGAGGGGGCGCTACAGATCTACCACCTCAATCTGCTTAAACTCTGGAACGAGGAGGTCCCCGTGGCGTTGGTGTCGGTAGTTCCGGAGAAGGCGGAGCTGGGGCCGGAGGTTCAAAAAGGGACATTGGCATCACGTACCTCTCCGGTCCCCTGTGGAGACCACCTCTCCCCGACCCAACTCACGGAGGTCGCCCAGTTGCAGGCCAAGTTTTCGGATGAGTTCTCGCCCCTGCCCGGTCGCACTAACCTCATAGAACACCACATAGAGATGCCCCCGGGGGTGGTAGTGCGTAGCCGCCCTTACAGGCTCCCCGAACACAAAAAAAAGGTGGTTCGGGAAGAACTTCAGGCCATGCTCGAAATGGGCATCGTCGAGGAGTCCCACAGTGACTGGAGCAGCCCAGTGGTCTTGGTACCCAAGGCCGACGGGTCGGTCCGGTTCTGTGTGGACTATAGAAAAGTCAACGTGGTGTCTAAATTCGACGCATACCCAATGCCTCGTATTGATGAGCTGCTCGATCGACTAGGCACGGCTCACTTTTACTCGACACTGGATTTGACGAAGGGATATTGGCAGATCCCCTTGACTCCATTATCCCGGGAGAAAATGGCCTTTTCCACACCGTTCGGCTTACACCAATTCGTCACCCTTCCGTTTGGGCTGTTTGGGGCGCCCGCTACGTTTCAGCGGCTGATGGACAGGGTCCTCCGGCCCCACGCCACCTATGCAGCCGCATATCTGGACGACATCATCATTTATAGTAATGACTGGCAGCGGCACCTGCAACACCTGAGGGCCATCCTTAGGTCGCTGAGGCGGGCGGGTCTCACTGCCAACCCGAAGAAGTGTGCAATTGGGCGGGTGGAAGTATAGTATCTGGGCTTCCACTTGGGCAGTGGGCAGGTGCGTCCCCAAATTAATAAGACAGCAGCGATTGCGGCCTGCCCGAGGCCCAAGACCAAAAAGGGGGTGAGACAGTTCCTTGGGCTGGCTGGCTACTATCGTAGGTTTATACCTAATTATTCGGACGTCACCAGCCCGCTGACTGACCTCACTAAAAAGGGGGCACCAGATCCGGTCCAGTGGACGGAGCAGTGCCAGCGGGCTTTCTCTGAGGTAAAGGCTGCACTGTGTGGGGGGCCACTTTTACACTCCCCTGACTTCTCTCTCCCTTTTATGTTTCAGACGGATGCGTCGGACAGAGGGCTGGGGGCCGTTTTGTCCCAGCAGGTGGAGGGGGAGGACCGCCCCGTCCTGTACATTAGTAGAAAGCTGTCGGTGCGTGAGGGGCGCTACAGCACTATTGAAAAGGAATGCCTGGCAATCAAGTGGGCAGTCCTCGCCCTCCATTACTACCTGCTGGGGTACCCGTTCACCCTCTGTTCGGACCACGCGCCCCTCCAGTGGCTCCACCGCATGAAAGATGCCAACGCGTGGATCACCCGTTGGTGTCTGGCACTCCAACCCTTCAATTTCAAGGTGGTTCACAGGCCGGGGGCGCAGATGGTAGTGGCAGACTTCCTCTCCCGTCAAGGGTGGGGGGGAGTCGGCTGTGGGCCGGACGGGCGCCCGGCCTGAGTCGGGCGGTGGGGGTATGTGGCAGCGGGGGCGTGGTCAAGCACCGGTCTGTGACAGGAGGGCGGAGCCAGGGAAGGTGAGTGGCAGAATCACTTCACCTGACGGTAATTAACCTGTGTTTTGTGTGTTTTCCCAGTAACCGCGCCCTATTTAAGGAGGCAGAGGGAGAGCAGAGGGGAGCTCATCCCGGGACAAGAACACAATGTGTGTGTATGTGTGTGACGCGAGCAGATTAAGAACTGGCAAAAAGACTGAAAAGTCTGGGAATAAAAAGCCTTTTTATATCTGAAGCGTTGTCCTGCCGTCCTCTGTGCTCCACCCACACTTCAAAGAGCTTTACAATGTACTTCGTTACTGTTCACCTCTGCTGATTACTTACAATATAGGTACTGTGTTATCTTGCTTTAAAAGTGTTGTATCAACAAAAAAAAAGGTTGCTTGGTATACCTGTTTAATTAAAAAAAACAAATTACTGATATAAAAAATGGAATAAAAAGTAAATAAAATTAGAAGAAAATACCCTGTATTGGTTGGGTATTACCTATCAACAATCTGTCTTCAGAGAGATAACTGCTTTGCTGGTAATGCTTGAGTATAGGGTGTTTTTTTTTTTTTTCCCCATTCCTCCAGTCTCATTTTGTGGTGTGTGAAAGTGAATGAGACCCACTGGGAATAAAATGGCCATCCTTTTCAGGAACAATCTGCCCAGCAGGTGACCTCTTTGTGCTCAAAAATACAGCTGTTTGAAAATATAGTGAGAGAAAAGAGCTTGGGAATGAACTTGCAAGCTGCACGCTCATTTAGGTCTTTGGAAATTGGCTGAAAAATGTATCTATATTTTTACAATTTATTTTTATTTCCAATGTATTCTTGAAAATTTCAATACAATGGCTGTAGGGAAAGATATTTGAGCTTGGCTGACTAACCTTGAAGTGATAACGTTTTATCAACAAAATACAGCTTATACAGAACTGGATGACAATGACATTTTTCGATCAGAAGAATTACATGAGCATAAACTCACCGTGACACATCAGCTGTAAAAATAAGAACTTCCATTTGATACAGTTTTGCAATTTTATTGTGTTCAAAGACACTTTATTCATGGACTGGCGACTTTTCTGATATATTCATGGACCCTTTAATGTCCGACCCAATTTTCCTCAACTCCAAAAGAAAGTTAGTTGATGTAAACTCTTGGCTGTGACATCTGATAAAAATATTCATATGAAGATGGTCTTTTTCTTCTCCTATGTGCAGCACTCAGGTCCATCATCGGAGGCCAGCAATTACCATTACCCATCAACCCCTTCCTCAGTGAAGAGAAAGTGGAAGGAAAGTGGCAGGGGGATGGAAGTACAAGTGAACTCTCTTTTCACTCAACCCTCTCCATTTGCACATAGTTGTGAGGGATGAAGAGCTGGTGGGCTGCTTTGCCCCAGTGTCGTGGGCTGTCTGCTGGGAGACACATTTTTAGCACGGCACATTTCAGGCCATTAGCACAGTCAAGAGGAAAGGAAATTAGACAGGAGACGACTAACACTCCACCTTGGCTTGCCCTCTTTGTCTGTGCTGTCTTAGCAGCTTCAGTCTGGACAGGTTCAGAGGAGGATTACTGAAATCATTTTGTTGTGGAGAGTACCTGCCGTAGGCTTTGAGCTGTGAATGATTATCTGTCTTTCTGATGGATGACTATGAATAGGAAAATGGTGACTTTTAGCGTCTTTGATGTGGCATCTTTTTAAAAAAAAAAAAAATCTTTCCAAATGCCACTCATGAATAACTTTTATTGCTTATTATACTTTAATAATGTTGGTGGAATATTTAACAAAGTTCAGTAATTAAATGGTGGTGGTGTAACTTTTCTAAAGTCAGATTATAAGTTTTTATAGTTGGATCCTACTTTGCATACAACAATGCCTGTCTCTCTCAATTAAGAAGTCTTCCCTTCACCCAGAGATACCTCATTTATTATTCGACCTTTCCGCTCTCCTGCACTCTGTCAACATGGCAAAATAGTGCAATCTCTCAGCAAAAGGTCCAGTCATCTATCTCTGCATCTTCTCCATGCTCTAAGGCAGGGGTTTATAGGCTGTGCAGACACTGTCAGAATCCTCCACTCCTGAATATCAAGCAGAAAATTGGCTAACTATTTATAGATAAAAGGATTTTTTTTCCTCTTGCACTGGATATGCAGGTAAACCCTGGGTCACTTTGATCCCAGTCGACTTTATTCAGGTCAGACGGAAAAGGCTTACTGAGGATCATCTGGGAACAAATAAATAAATAAACTAGGCAACCCTAATTATCCAAAAGCACCAAGCTGTGCCATGATCTCAAAATGGCATATAACAAAAAAAAGCAGTCTTTCAGACAAGCCATTTTTTTCCCGTGCATGTGTTAACCTAATGAGGTCTGGTATAAAAGATCTTAAATATTGCTCAGAAATGTACAATCATTTACATAATACTTATTAATTCACAGTGGTTGCTATAGAGACTTCTTTTAAACTGTGTCATGTCCCAAAGAGTTGATTGCAAATTCACTTATAGATTCTTCTTTTTCTTCTACTTCTTCTAAAAAATATTTATTTAGTTATTGTGTGTGTGTGTGTGTGTGTGTGTGTGTGTGTGTGTGTGTGTGTGTTTTCTCTCTGCATTATAAACAAGTGCTGCATGGAGTATTTGTTCAACCCCAATTCAAGAACTTTTGGGAAGCTGTGTGAAACATCAATAAAAACAGAATGTGATAATTTGAAAATCATAGAAACCCTATATTTCATCGAAAATCATAGAAAGATAACATAGCAAATGTTGAAACTGAGAAATGTTGTTGTTATTATTATTATTATTATTATTATTAATAATTTATTATTATTATTATTTTTTTATATGTGCTCATTTTGAATTTGATGCCACTGACACCTTTCAAAAAAAGTTGGGACAGGGACATGCTTACCACTGTATTAAATCACCTACTTTTAACAACACTTTGTTAATATTTGTGAACTGTGGAGGCTAATGGCTGTAGTCCTGAAAGCAAAATGATGTCCCAGTTTTTCCTGATATTCAATATCAGTTGCTCAACAGTTCAGAGTCTCATCTCATCTCATCTCATTATCTCTAGCCGCTTTATCCTTCTACAGGGTCGCAGGCAAGCTGGAGCCTATCCCAGTTGACTACGGGCGAAAGGCGGGGCACACCCTGGACAAGCCGCCAGGTCATCACAGGGCTGACACATAGACACAGACAACCATTCACACTCACATTCACACCTACGCTCAATTTAGAGTCACCAGTTAACCTAACCTGCATGTCTTTGGACTGTGGGGGAAACCGGAGCACCCGGAGGAAACCCACGCGGACATGGGGAGAACATGCAAACTCTACACAGAAAGGCCCTCGCCGGCCACGGGGATCGAACCCAGGACCTTCTTGCTGTGAGGCGACAGCGCTAACCACTACACCACCGTGCCGCTCCAGTTCAGAGTCTCTGATGTCATATTTCGCACTTCATAATGCGCCAAATGTTTTCAATAGGAGACAGATCTGGACTGCAAGCAGGCCAGTCTAGTACCCTGACTCTTTTACTACACAGCTATGCAGCAGTAATACGTACAGAATGTGGTTTGGCATTGTCTTGCTGAAAGAAGGAAGGCCTTATCTGAAAAAGATTTTGTCTGGATAGCATCATATTGCTCTGAAACATGTATATCATTCAGCATTAATGATGCCTTCACAGATGTACAAGCTACCCATGTCATGTGCATTAATGCACCCTCAAACCATCACAGATGCTGGCTTTTAAACTGTGCACTGATAACAAGCCGGATGCTCCCTCTCCTCTTTAGCCTGGAGGATGTGGTGTCCATGATTTCGAAAAGGAATTTCCAATTTTGGTTCGTCAGACCTCGGGACAATTTTACACTTCACCTCAGTCCATCATAAAAGAGCTCATGCCCAGAGAAGGTGGTGGTGTTTCTGGACATTTTTTTTTTTTTTATATCTGATTTTAATTTGCATTTGTAGATGTAGTAACAAACTGTTTTCACAGACGATGGTTTTCAGAAGTGTTCCTGAGCCCATACAATGATTTACATGACAGAATCGTGTGTTTTAATGCAGATTGCAGGAAGGCCAGTTTAGCACCCCGTTCAGCATCACAGGCATCTAAATGTTTGTTTTTGGCCTTGTCCCTCGTATCCAGAGATTACTCCAGATTCTCTGAATCTTTTATGTACCACAGAGAATGCGATCCCAAATTCTTTGTAATTTTACATTGAGGAATGTTATTCTTAAATTGTTGCACAATTTGTCTTTTACAGAGTGGTGAACCATCACTATCTTTACTTCTGAGAGACTCCACCTCTCTGGGATGCTCTTTTTATACCCAGTCATGTTACTCACCTGTTGCTAAGTAACCTAATTAGGTGTTTTGTTTTGTTTTTTTTTTTGGGGGGGAGAACATTACACAACTTTTCCTATCTTTTGGTGCCCCTGTCCCAATTTTGTGCTGGCATCAAATTCAAAATGAGCACAGTAAGATTTCTCATTTCCATGATTTGCAATTTGTCATTCTCTTTTTATTTACAGTTTACACAGCATTCTAACCTTTTTTTTGGAAACAGGGCTGTATTTCATTAATTTGCTCTTCAAGTTTTCAGACCAAAATTTAAAAAAAAAAAAAAAAAAACTGGTTGTCACAGTCATACTTCCTTATATGATGTGATCTATATAAATAACCAATTTTCTCAAACTTAGATGATTCATCCTTTATATGAAGTGCTTATAGACCCCTTCGCAGTACACGTCATTCATACGTAAGAGGAAATTGCGCGCGCAGCCTGGACTCAAAAAAGACTCGGCGATGCCTATGGCCCTTTTCCACTACCCTTTTTCAGCTTGCTTCAGCTCACTTCAGCCTGACACGGCTCGCGTTTCGACTACCTCAGAGCGGCGCGACTCAGCACCCAAAACTCACACGGTTTTGGAGTAGGGCTGAAGAGAGCCAAACCGAGCCGAGTGGGGCTAGGGGCATGAGGAGACACTCCCCTGTGCACTGATTGGTGAGGAGGAGTGTCCTCACACGCCCACACACGCCCCACGCGCACGCTGGGATCTGTAAACACCGTAAACCCGGAAGAAGAAGAATTACGAATTACGAGAATTTCTGAAGCCTTATGCGCCTCGCCTCATCTATACGCTCTTGCCAGTATCTGTTGGTGTTGTCGGTAACAACAAGCCACAGCACCAAGACCAGCAACACTAACGACTCCATGTCCTCCATGTTTATTGTTTACTATCCGGGTCGTGAGACTACCGCTTAAAAGGTCACTGATGTCACTGTTTGCACCACCTAACGACATCACGTGACGTCCACCCACTTTCGCTAACTCCACCCAATGTGTCCACCCACTTCCAGCCAGCATGGTTCAGCGCGGTTGTAGTCGAAATGCAACTCCAACAGCCCCACTCAGCTCGACTCAGCCCAACTCAGCACGGCACGGCTCAGCCCAACTCAGCCGCGTTGGTAGTGGAAAAGCGGCACTAGTTGTTGTGTTGTCGGGTGTCAGAATCGTAGCAGTGATGGGGTTAAAATGTACTTAATTCCAGCAGGATCTCACCCATTCCAAAAAAATCGCCGACGTCTATGACTACAAGCCATCAAACGTGTAGACTTGGATGAAAGCACTATGCGCGGGTTTGCAGTGCCCACTTCATCACAGGTAAGATCAGGCTATTTATTAAATATTTCTTCTTTATTCTTTCTAGTCTTTGTTTATTGATGTAGCAAAATACTTTGGTAACGTTTGTCTGATTAGCTGGGTCATAGTTACACAATGTAATGAATATTGTTAATATGTTAACTTAGCTTTGCATGCAATTTTGTTTGTAGGAGAGGTCTCGCTTGACTCAAGCAGTCCAGATTTTGTGCCATCATTATTTGTTTATGCCGAAAATCACAATTTTAAAGCAAGGATGGAAAGGTAAAATTGTGTGCCCTCACTCTAAATGCCAACTTACGTTGACTGCTCTAACCTAGCTCCCGCCCCGTTCAGTTTCATTTCTGGTCTCTGCCTCTCGCTTTTTACGCAGCTCTGATTTCTCTTAGCTGCACTCTTTACACTATCATTCCTTTCATGCCATTACCTCCTGCAAATTGCTGTTTAGTGTTGGTATTTGCTGTTGTAGCTAAAGCCACATTGCCATCACATCACTGGCATAATTTGATTAAAACAAAATGAATATGAATGTCCCATTGTGAATCAAGTTGTACATGCCCGCACATAACATAATCATATGCGTCTAAAGACTTGTAGGCAAAGTTTTTCGTGGGTGTACACTGAAGTCTTGTCAATAAGGAGTATATATCTGGCCATTGTATACCAGGGAACTTACTAACATCGTCCGTCCACTCTTTAATTAAATACGGATCCGGTAGGCGATGTCCACTTGTTAGAGTTAACTTATTTATGTAGCATTCTTGATCTTGTAACGACAATTGTTTGGCATAATCTGACAGCTCATAATGCCAGTCTATGGGCAGCGCCATTGTTTCTGAGTCCAGGCTGCGCACGCATCCTGGCAACGGTCGGTTTGTTTACAAACATGCGAAGGGGTCTATACATTCACTAAAGCATGGAGTAAACATTCTTTTACTAATTAAAACTACTATTCATCTGATGAACAAAAAAAGACCAAAAAATTTGGTTTTGAGCAGAAATGTGGAATTCAATCATTCATTCATTCTTTTTTTTTCTTGTAGCCTACTTTACGTCCTTGCGTTGGCTAAGGAGACAATTTAACTAACACAGCAATAAAAAAAAAAGCCAGCTTTACGAAAAATGTCTAAAACCTTGCAAGCTAAGATTCCCCTCCCCCCAATTTGATCAAGTTGCAGGATCGTTACAGTAAAAGCCATAGTGAAACAGATTCTGCCTTATCAATTCAGTTTGTAATCAGATATCAGCTTTCAAAATGTACCCAGTGCTCTTGCTCCATCATATCATCCTCAAGACATAGAAGAGCTCTTCCACAGTCTGTACAGATGACACTGGACAGAGTTTTAAAATCTTTATATGACCTTATAAAAACAAGACATTTAGTCTACAAACCAGAGTTGATTATATGAATCGGTGACTATGTCAGCACTCATGTTCGCATGAACAGAGATCAGCTGAGTGAAGAGACCATGGGCGTAGCGGATGCAGGGTACGCAGGGGACATGTCCCCCGCACTTCCCGTATTTGTGCCCTCTGTCTCCCGCACTTTTTACAGCCATTACAACCACTCAATTAATTTTTAACATGTGGAAATGCATTTTTCTGAGCCGCCTCTAAACGCATCATGAGCAGGCAGAGCTGAGGTGGCAAACAAACCCCACTGCCGTGTGTGATCAGAGACGCTTTAGAAAATATTGTGTGTTTATCTTTGGTGTGATTCAGATCTGGGCAGTGCTTCTGTATGTTCAGCAAACCAGCCAAGAGGCTAAAGACTTTAGACAGTTTTTTCCAAACAAACCATGTAAGTTGAGTAATGCTGTTGAATGTAGATAATGTTTAGCTAAAAGATGACAAATAAATGTCAATTTAGTTAGTTAAGCTAGCTAGCTAACTTAGAGGCGGTAGTAACTAGTTACATTTACTCCGTTACAGTTACTTGAGTAACTTTTTGGATAAATTGTACTCTTAAGAGTTGTTTTGTTGTAAAATACGTTTTACTTGAGTAATCTCATCTCATCTCATTATCTCTAGCCGCTTTATCCTGTTCTACAGGGTCGCAGGCAAGCTGGAGCCTATCCCAGCTGACTACAGGTGAAAGGCAGGGTACACCCTGGACAAGTCGCCAGGTCATCACAGGGCTGACACAGAGACACAGACAACCATTCACACTCACGTTCACACCTACGGTCAATTTAGAGTCACCAGTTAACCTAACCTGCATGTCTTTGGACTGTGGGGGAAACCGGAGCACCCGGAGGAAACCCATGTGGACACGGGGAGAACATGCAAACTCCACATAGAAAGGCCCTCATCGGCCACGGGGCTCGAACCCGGACCTTCTTGCTGTGAGGCGACAGTGCTAACCACTACGCCACCGTGCCGCCTACTTGAGTAATATTATTCTAAAGTAACAATACTCTTACTTGAGTAACGTTGCTATTTTGGCTACTCTAAGATTACTCACTTCTGGGTAGAAAATAAGAATATAAATGTATTTGTGTTCCTTTGACTGTTATTTTTGTAAAGATTTAATTTATTTTGTGGTAGTTAAAGTGCATGAATTTGCTGATTATTATTACTGTATTCCTAATTCTATTTCAAAATGTTGCTTTCCACATATTTTTTAATCTTTATTGCCACAATAGAAAGAGCAGGGTGAGAGAGGAGACAGTGGACCAGAGGCCAATAGGGATGATTATGCAGGGTCACAGGTGAGAAGAGAATATAACTAGTTATGTCACTACTACTATTCTTAATTCTATTTATACATTTTACTTTGCATATTTACTATCTAAATTATTGTAGGAGAAATTGTAGGAGAAATTGTAACTGGCTAAAGAAATGTACATAGGATAATTATCTGGCTGTAGATGCTCCAGGGTCATTCTATGTCAACTCAACCAGAGTTTGGCAGCTTTAGAGTTTGACTTTAGATTTTGATAGTATCATTTTAAAGAACTAAAGTCGGTTCCCTGGTGCTGTGCTGTTTGTGGTTATGTGGTTCTTTAGCTGCTAAGGAGAGGTGCAATTGAATGTGAGAGGATGATAAATCACTCAACAGACCTCTGAACAATTTGTCCCCCTCACTTCTAAAATGATGGCTACGCCCCTGGAAGAGACGATGATGATGATTCTCGTATTTACCTGCTAGTGATTTTTACATCATATGATTAGACAGAGACTAATATAGATTATGCTAATAATCAAAGAAAGAACTCATTTCACATTGGAAACTGATAATAAAGTCCTTATAGGCAAGCCTTACCACACAGCAGCCATCTTGGTAATGCACAAGGGCAGTTATTTCAGGCTAACAAGATCAGGGCTCTATCTAAATGAATGGTGAGAGAGCCATAACTGCACTTTCAATGGCCACTGGGACACTGCATGTATGGAATCACCAGTCAAATCTGATTTCATCAAAGCTTTTTTTCCCCCCACAGGTTATACTTCTACTATGCAGTTCGGCCTTTTGGGGAGAGGGGTGGGATTTATCATTTTTATAATTTATTCTTAAAGTGCATTTCATAAAATCTCAATGTCCTTCAAATATAAGAAGAATATTTTGAATTACCATGTGTTAAGAGCCTGGCACCATGATGTCAGGCTCATAACATGGCAAACTGAATAGTGAGAGTAATATAAGATAATATCAAATATTTAAAAATATTTAAAAATTATCACAAGGAAAAGTAATTTATTTATCAAATAAAAATGTCTTAAGTTTTGCTTTAAAAGTGTCAATGGGTGGAGTGTTTCTTATACCTTGTACCTTGGTCCTGTAACCCTACCCAGGGTTGTGAGGGCTCTGCTTGAGTGAGTGGTTCACCAGCTTTCTCCACTATATGTGGTCTTGGGCAATTCTTTGTGTTTCTGCAAAGGTCTTCTTGGTCCATTCACTGATGTTGTCTGCCCACTTTTTTCTCTGTCTGCCCTGCATCCTTACACCATTGACTGTTCCTTGAAGGATAGTCATTGACAGCCCATATGATCTTGTAATGTGTCCATACCAATTTACCTTTCTTCTTTTCACTGTTGTCAGCAGGTCCTTGTACTATCTCATGTGTTGTTTGATGGTTTTGCATATGTCCTCATTTGTGACATGGTCTGTGTACCTTATGCCAAGAATCTTCCTGTAACATTTCATTACTACAGCTTGCATTCTCCTTTGAAGTTCAGCAGTCAGTGTCCAGGACTCACATGCATACAGAAAAATGGAGAGTACTCGAGCATGTACGAGTTTCAATTTGGGTTTAAGGCTGATGTTCTTATCTTTCCAGATGGGTTTTAGTTTGTCTAGGGCTTTAGCTGTTTGTGCTGCTCTTGCCAGGACTTCTGTCTTGGAGCCGTCTTCACTGATTACTGCTCCCAGATATTTGAATTTTTTTACAGTCTCAAGTTTGTGGCTGCTAACTATGATTATTGTTTTGATTGGTTTGATTGGAATGATTTGTGACTATAAGAAATGCCTTTCTGTGTGGAGTTTGCATGTTCTCCCCTTGTCTGTGTGGGTTTCCTCCGGGTGCTCCGGTTTCCCCTAGAGTCCAAAGACATGCAAGTTAGGCTAATTGGTGGCTCTAAATTGACTGTAGGTGTGAATGTGAGTCTGAATGGTTGTTTGTCTCTATGCATTAGCCCTGCTATGATCTGGCAACTTGTCCAGGGTGTACCCCACCTCTCACCCATAGTCAGCTGGGATAGGCTCCAGCTTGCCTGCGGCACTGCACAGGATAAGTGGTTATGGACAGTGGATGGATGGGTGAAGGTAGGGGTACCTACGGTACGGTGCATATAACTTCTACCCAGATTTGATTTCTCACGGGGCTGGAGTGAACTACACCGTCATTGACTGTCTCATTTATATTGTTTGCCAATCACCTGAACTCTGTCCAGGGTAGGAATTTCACGAGGGCCATGGCCCTCGTGCCCTCTCAATTTGGCCTTGTGCCCTTGGAAAAAAATATCTGCCGTAAGGCCACAGTGGCCTTGATGCCCTGCGGTTTTGTAGTCTGCCTCATGGCTGCCAATAGGCTTTAACATCACCTGCAGCTATTGAGAAAAAAATACGTCTTTTGATGACATTCTGGATTCTGATTGGGCAACTCAAACTCATCAGTGGTGGATTGGACTCAAGCCTGGCATGAATCGCTCCGACATGCTATAATGACACCAATCTATCACCAGCCAACCAGGAGACTTAATCAAACGCATCCCCCGCCCACTTATGTCCGCGTCTGAGACGTTGAATTTTCACAGAAGGAGGGAAGAAGTTGACTGAGGTAAGATTGTGTGATAAATTAATGAACGAATAAGATAGGAATTTCAACATATAGGGCTTAAATTTGTTACCGTGAAATAAGCTTTGCTTGTACAGTAACGTTATGTCGTTACAACATTGACCCACTTTTAACATGCCGAGTACCGACTGCAGCTGGTAACAAATGCTAATTAGCTTGCTGTCAAGTTTTTCCTTTGTCAAGCTTTAAGCGTAAGGTCATGGATGTTACTACTGCTTGTTCCTGCCATAATACAGTGGCGCTTGAAAGTTTGTGAACCCTTTATAATTTTCTATATTTCTGCATAAATATGACCTAAAACATCATCAGATTTTCACACGAGTCCTAAAAGTAGATAAAGAGAACCCAGTTAAACAAATGAGACACAAATATCATACTTCGTCATTTATTTATCAAGGAAAATGATCCAATATTACATATCTGTGAATGGCAAAAGTATGTGAACCTCTAGGATTAGCAGTTAATTTGAAAGTGAAATTAGAGTCAGGTGTTTTCAATCAGTGGGATGACAATCAGGTGTGACTGGGCATCCTGTTTTATTTAAAGAACAGGGATCTATCAAAGTCTGATCTTCACAACACATGTTTGTGGAAGTGCATCATGGCACAAACAAAGGAGATTTCTGAGGACCTCAGAAAAAGCATTGTTGATGCTCATCAGGCTGAAAAAGGTTACAAAACCACCAGTAAAGTGTTTGGACTCCACCAATCCACAGTCAGACAGATTGTGTACAAATGGAGGAAATTCAAGACCATTGTTACCCTCCCCAGGAGTGGCAGACCAACAAAGATCACTCCAAGAGCAAGGCGTGTAATAGTCAGCGAGGTCACAAAGGACCCCAGGGTAACTTCTGAGCAACTGAAGGCTTCTTTTACACTGGCTAATGTTAAATGTTCATGAGTCCACCATCAGGAGAACACTGAACAACAATGGTGTGCATGGCAGGGTTGCAAGGAGAAAGCCACTGATCTCCAAAACGAACATTGCTGCTTGTCTGCACTTTGCTAAAGATCATGTGGACAAGCCAGAAGACTGTTGGAAAAATGTTTTGTGGAAAGATGAGACCAAAATAGAACTTGTTGGTTTTAATGAGAAGCATTCTGTTTGGAGAAAGGAAAACACTGCATCTCAACATAAAAACCTTATCCCATCTGTGAAACATGGTGGTGGTGGTGGTATCATGGTTTGGGCCTGTTTTGCTGCATCTGGGCCAGGACGGCTTGCCATCATTGATGGAACAATGAATTCTGAATTATACCAGCGAATTCTAAAGGAAAATGTCAGGACATCTGTCCATGAACTGAATCTCAAGAGAAGGTGGGTCATGCAGCAAGACAATAACCATAAGCACACAAGTCGTTCTACCAAAGAATCGTTAAAGAAGAGTAAAGTTAATGTATTGGAATGGTCAAGTCAAAGTCCTGATCTTAATCCAATCAAAATGTTGTGGAAGGACCTGAAGCAACCAGTTCATGTGAGGAAACCCACCAACATCCCAGAGTTGAAGCTGTTCTGTACGGAGGAATGGGCTAAAATTCCTCCAAGCCGGTGTGCAGGACTGATCAACAGTTACCGGAAACGTTTAGTTGCAGTTATTGCTGCACAAGGGGGTCACACCAGATACTGAAAGCAAAGGTTCACATACTTTTGCCACTCACAAATATGTAATATTGGGTCATTTTCCTCAATAAATAAATGACCAAGGATAATATTTTTGTCTCATTTGTTTAATTGGGTTCTCTTTATCTACTTTTAGGACTTGTGTGAAAATCTGATGATGCTTTAGGTCATATTTATGCAGAAATATAGAAAATTCTAAAGGGTTCACAAACTTTCAAGCACCACTGTATGATACGTGATATGTGCTATTGTCTGTTCATAGCCACTTTTTTAATCTATGCAGTTAGCATTGTTTTGTTACTAGTATTGTACGTTTCTTTTTGCTGTTTAACCGAAGTGTAACTGCGGCCATCTTGATGAGATCACCATCGCAAGAGATTTTCTCTCATTGTTTTTGGTGTCATTACAACATTAACATTTACTTTTATTCATTTTCATATACATTCTAGTATATGTTCCATTTACAGTCAAACATTTTGATGTACTCCAGGCTCAATTTTGATTAATCAAAAATCTGCGTAGTAGTACAGTCTGAAGTTGCTCTTGCACATTCGGTGTCAATTGAACAAAATTATGGGAGGATATAGGTTTAATAAGTTTTACAATTTTTGAAGTGAGTGATGGATTGATAAGTTTAGATGTGTTCAATATTTTCTTATCTTCAGACATAATAGTGTAGGAGATGTTTCTTTACCTGCTTGATAGTTTCGACTGAGACTCCAATCTTCCTCAGAAGAATCATTAGTCCTTAAATTAAATTCATTATAGATGTGAACTTAAAATCATTGTTTTATTTTATGGCCTTGGTGCCCTGGCTTTTGGCCTTCGTGCCCTCAAAAAATTGACAGCACAAAAGGACAAGTGGCCTTGCCCCTAAAATGACGAAATTCCAGACCTGACTCTGTCTATTTCTG
Organism: Neoarius graeffei; assembly: GCF_027579695.1. Classification (NCBI taxonomy): domain Eukaryota; kingdom Metazoa; phylum Chordata; class Actinopteri; order Siluriformes; family Ariidae; genus Neoarius; species Neoarius graeffei. The sequence continues at coordinate 16,899,317 of NC_083576.1, read as the reverse complement.
TTTTTGCTCATTGCCTGATGTTTTGGATCTGGTTGCCAGCTTGCTTTTAAATAAACTTGTTCAGCTTCTCTATAACTGGGCAGCACAGTGGTGTGGTGGTGGTGAGCACTGTCGCCTCACAGCAAGAAGCTTCTGGGTTCAAACCTCATGGCCAACCAGGGGCCTTTCTGTGTGGAGTTTGCATGTTCTCCCCTGTGTCTGCATGGGTTTCCTCCGGGTGCTCTAGTTTACCTCACAGTTCAAAGACATGCAGATTAGGTAAAATACCCAGCCACTGGGGTTGTACAAGACAAGTACATACTTAGTGCTGGTCCCAAGCCTGGATAGAGTGGGGAGGGTTGCATCATGAAGGGCATCTGGTGTAAAACCTATGCCAAATCAAATGGAACAGACCCATGGTGGCGACGCCTAACATATAGGAGCAGCCAAAAGAAGAAGTTTTTCTATAACTAGGTTAATGTAGACTTCAGCGAGGTATGTTTATGTTGAATTGCAGTAAATTCTTTAAATGCCATTTCATCCCCTTTTTACATTTGAAACTCTTTTAGAACTTTATAGAGTAGAGAATATAAAAATCTTATAGTGTTTCCAGGCTGCAAAACAAATGTTTTATTTGGCAACAATGTCTTCATACATTTGTAAGCCCATTCAACTGTTTGGTCCACTTTTGATTAATAAAACCTCATTTTATGAAGTGTGAATGGAATATCTGGAGATGATAATGAGAATAATAAGAAAGCAAGTCAGCTTGTTTTTAGTATATTGCATGCAATGTTGCACTAATTGACAAAACAAAATGCTGTTTGTAAAAAGAAAAAAAGGGTTCTAAATATGTGTATTAAGTTGTCCTCAGCAAATATTTTACCAAAGGCCCAGAACAATAAAACAAATTGGTACTAACCCTATAACATGAAATGTGGCACCAACTGCTTAATAGTTTGCCTGCTTCCAAAAACCTCATTCAAACTGAGCACAGATGTTTGAAGGGAAAATTATCTCAGGGTGCAGCCGGAGCACAGGCCCTTTGATGCTTTAACCTGTAATACCACAAATGTCTCTCAAACTGCACTGCTAGAAGCCTCCACCTCTACCATGAAAAATGGATTGCTCTAGTTTCCAAGCATCATTTCTTAATGCATATCTCAGATCTGACAGTGCATCAGTAAGTGCATGCATTGGTTGAGAATTGCTGAGCATATTATGACCTTCTCATGTCAAGCAAAGTGTGTCATACCTGGAGTATGTCTTAAAAGCTTGGAAGACCACGAGTCCTGATTTGTCACAACCTGGTATGTAAAGTTCTTATGCCTGATGAGTTGAAGCAGATGAGCATTTAGCCCTTAAGGTTGGTGAAGGAAGAAGACGAAATCCAGTTTTGTCTCACCATGAAACATGACAAGGAGAAGCCCAGTTTCTGCCCTTGTTGGCGACACATCAAGGTGCTTTGACAAATACCGTCCTTGGACAAAGGAGTCAGCACAAATGCAATTGGCGAGAGTTACAGAGTTCTGTTTTTAGTCTAAAAAGATGAATACTGAGAATTCCAAGGGGACTGCACTGCATTAGGACAGTGCATTACTCTAAAACTCTGTGCAAACTTGTTTAAATTTAAAGGAAAACTCCAACCTGAAAATCATTCAATTCAATTCAACTGAAATATTTGTTATTTACATCCATCCATTCATCCATTATCTGTAGCTGCTTATCCTATCCTACAGGGTCGCAGGCAAGCTGGAGCCTATCCCAGCTGACTATGGCCCTGTCCACACGGCAACGGATTCAGGTGAATCCGATACAATTGTTTATCATTTCGGCCTGGCGTCCACATGGCACCGGTGTTTTGGGTGCCCCAAAACGCAATCTTTTGAGAACGGGTTCCAGAGTAGAAAGATCTGGCAACGTTGCCATTGCGAAGTCATCTGGATGAGTAGAACGGATTTGTTTACGATGACGTCACAACCACATGTGCTTCATGCCGGGTAGAAGTGTAACGAACTCGATGCGAGTTGTCAACAAATCCTATAACTTGGTTCATGAAACGCGCTTACAAAATATTTTCACTGTGAATATTTATTGTGTAATGGTGCAAAGTGAGAGAGAGAGAGAGAGAGAGAGAGAATAGCCCTTAGGGCAGAGTCAATCCCGCCAGCAAAAATAGGGAAAAAAAGGAGCGATCTCACCTCTTCAGATGTTGGTTTAAGTCCTACAATACATTCCTCAAAAAGGGCGTAGAAGAACAAATTAATCCATCAACATGTAGCATTCAATTTATTCCAGACCATTAAAGACACCGCCTTCCGTGTAGAATCATACGTCATCCTCGCTGCCATATTGGATGGGTCAAAGCGGAGAATAAAGATGCCTCATTCATGTGCTGCGTTTAACTGTACCAACAGGTTTACCGTCCAAATGAGATCACATGGGATTACCTTTCACAGGTGAGACTGGAAAAATACTTTTCATTGTATTTGGTCATTATAATGTAATTTTACGAACAGATTTTTCTGACTTTGTGGCTAATATGAAGTCTCCCGCATAATAGTTTATGCGCATGCATCCTTACTTCTTCTATTGTTCTGGTGTCTCCGATGGGACCGTCTTACAGCTCCCCTAGAGGTGTGGCATGTGTATTGCATCGTTTTCAGCAAGCGTTGCATTGCCGTATGGACCTAATATTTTACTGATCGTTGCCCATGTGGACGCGATTTTTTTAAAATAACATCTCGTTGCCGTTGTCGTGTGGATGTAGCCTATGGGCGAGAGGCGGGGTACACCCTGGACAAGTCGGCAGGTCATCGCAGGGCTAACACATAGACACAGACAACCATTCACACTCACATTCACACCTACGGTCAATTTAAAGCCACCAATTATCCTAACCTGCATACCTTTGGACTCTGGGGGAAACTGGAGCACCCGGAGGAAACCCACGTGGACATGGGGAGAACATGCAAACTCCACACAGAAAGGCCCTCGCCAGCCGCTGGGCTCGATGTGATCTACAGGTACTTGTTAATTCTGGTGCTAATTAGTTTGTTGGTGCTGTATTTTCATTCTTCCTGAAAGAAGCTTTCACTGGAAAACTTTCCTTTCTTGATCGCCATTTTCCACTGAGGTTCACTGTCACTTTAATAACAAATACAACATACAATTAGTGAAGATGTTAGTGCAAACATTGAACTCCAGTATCAGAATGCAATACTGCGTTAGGGCAGAGACTCTGCTTAGCTAGCTAGCGATCTCTGAGATGATGAGCGTGATGGTGATGGTTTGATGCAGTATTAGCACGAAAGCTTTGGAAGCTAATCTGGGGTGGGTTTCCCAAAAGCCTCTTAAGGCTAAGAGCATCATTAACTGCCTCTTAAGATTCATCGTTAAGCTAACATGGTTTTCCGAAACAACATCGTAGCCAAAGTAATACTTTAGTTCGCTCTTAACTTACAATAGACCTGGATCATTCTTTCACAACACAGAATGCGATGCGCTGCCAAGGGACTGTTACGGTCAGTGGGCGGAAACTGGTGTTTCCAGTGTTTCCCCGCCTCCGGTGTTTCCAAACTGGTGTTGAAACTGAATCTACTGCTGGTGTTCAGTTAGTTTTCTAGTATGTTGCAAGGACATTGAGTTCATTATTAAATAAATGTGTGCAAAACATTTTTAATATGGATATTGAAATGTCACACTGACATCACCACGTTTTAATCAAATTTAACTCCATTAGGCAAGTGATGATCTCATTTAGTGTCATAAATGAGACAAACTGCTACACCTGTAACATTCTGTGTGTGTGTGTGTGTGTGTGTGTACAGTATATATAGTTCGGTTTTGATCTGTCTGTACCAAAGAAGGTTGAATTGACAAAGTTTGATCTAGGAATGTTGAGCTCTGCCACCTAAGAGATTCTGCCTCAAACAGTCACTGACACATCCCAAACATATATTTCTATCATTGCCAACTTGGCATTGTGGATAACAGTTGAAATAATCATGATTGCATGTTTGGGTAACAGTGAAATGAGCAGGCAAGGGGGAATTACCACATTATATATATATAATGTTTAACAATGATACAATATTTAAACATCTTTCGATTACGTTCATTATGTCTTATATTAAATATAGTTAGTTTTTTTTTTTTTCTTTTTTATCAGACATCTAATTTTTGGGTTTGTTTACCTGACATGTTTCGACGTACAACTTCCGTCTTCCTCAGAGTGTCACCGGATGTTAATTGGTGACGCATCTTTTATCAGCTGCTGTTTCTGAAGGCGTGGCCTTCCTGTCTGGTTTGACAGGTCGGTCACGCCTTATACTGTCTGTTCGTCCCCTGCAAGATGTCACTCCAGGTATGGGAGAGCATGTATGCTCCCTCATCCCGGTTGATGGTCCTCGGGCTTCGCTTACGGATCTCCATGGCCTCCCTGATCCAGCGCTGATGTTTCGCAGGAGTGACATCTTGCAGGGGACGAACAGACAGTATAAGGCGTGACCGACCTGTCAAAACAGACAGGAAGGCCACGCCTTCAGAAACAGCAGCTGATAAAAGATGCGTCACCAATTAACATCCAGTGACACTCTGAGGAAGACGGAAGTTGTACGTCGAAACATGTCAGGTAAACAAACCCAAAAATTAGATGTCTGAAAAAAAGAAAAAAAAAAAACTAACAATATTTAAACATATTTTAACACTTTAGATTTCATTGGCTTTTGGTTAAAAATGAACATCATGTGACCTCATTGACTGGATTTACCAACTACTAATGCCTTCAGCAACTACTAATGCCTTTACCGAGGATGCACATTGCAAAGAAACTCTTAGTAATGTTGCTCTTAAGACTCCTTCTTACAAGTGAGTTCAGGAAAACGATGTACAGAGACAATGTTCATTGCTTAAAGTGCGTATCACGGGTAAATTCAGGAGCAAGATCAATGTAATTCTCCTATTTTATATTAAACTTTGGTCAAATATCTGTAACATTCTGCATTTTTTTTTACCTTGTGCAATACCAGAAAAATTCAGTTGAAATCAAGCCATTTGAGGCGAATTGGTCTGCCTCTGAAAAAACTTGCCATTTGAATTTCCTGGCAAACATTGATTTTCGTGACGTCATCTGTGGGACGCCTCCTTCTGAATCCTACGCCAGCGCTGGTTTGTTTATGAGAAAACGACCTGGTGGTTTTCTGCAAATTTCTTCAATGTTATCACGTAATTATGAAAATGGTTAACAGATGTATCGTAGGAGGGTGTAGCAACACCAATCTTGATGGGATTAGTACTCATCGTTTTCCAAAAGACCGGACAATGAGAGAGAAATGGGAGCGCTTGGTCTACACAGGCTGTGCACTGAAACCGTGCAAAGCTTGAGCAGCCTGCTGGCGCTTCCGCAGGTAATGTCACGAATCTGGCTCCAGACTCCCTTGGGATTTTTCCAGACGCATTTTGTTTTTTGTTTTTTTTTCTGCTGTAGACAGATGGCCTTGTGCAAAATTACCCTTCTGGATGAGTGTGTAAAGGGACATCTCATCTCATCTCATTATCTCTAGCCGCTTTATCCTGTTCTACAGGGTCGCAGGCAAGCTGGAGCCTATCCCAGCTGACTACGGGCGAAAGGTGGGGTACACCCTGGACAAGTCGCCAGGTCATCACAGGGCGTAAAGGGACATACTTTCATATAAAAAAAAAAAAAAAAACACGAAATTGGTCCAGAATATGCACTTCAAGATCGTCTTTAAACTCGCTCTTTCGCCCTAAAGTACAGCATTATCAGGAAACCCATCCCTATTTAGTAGAGTGTCCCAATGGTGGAGGTGAATGAGTTGGATAGACGGAAGGACTAAAGCACTGCATCATCACTCTCTTTAGGTAAAGATGAAGCAAGGGCTAAGTCCCAATGGCATTAGGATTAGCATGTAGTGAAATGGCATTGGAGATAAAGCAGGAAGCATTTGACCGAAATAAAAATAGATTCACTTTAAACTAAAAAAGTCAACTCAGAATTCCACAACAAAATAAATCTTGGCTGACACTGAAGACCACTTTTAATTATAAAGATTAATTTGCAAGTTGTTCAGGATGGATTTTTCCTTTCATACATTTTTACCCTATGAAAGATTTCAAACGTTTCATACCGTATGACTTTGTGCACACAAAAATCAAACAGAATCCCTTATCAGAAATTGTCTGAATAGTGCTTGAGATTGGGTTTTTAATCCCATAATGCTCTCGCTAAGCTTCTTTAGTGTACTGTACATTCAAAACTAAGATCACGGACTTGACACCCTTTTTTTAGTAACTCTCAGGAAACCCAGTCAGACATTTGGTGGAGCCTTAATTCCATTTCTCCCCGTCTTAATGCAGATGAAGCCCAAAGCATGCTGCATCAGCTAAATAGAAGTGACAACACTGACACTCAAGCCACCCAGCAGGCCACCACGGGCTGCCGCCAGCTATTTATTACATGAGCTGACAGAAAACGCAAGCACTAGACCTCAACACAATGTGGCTAGGCAGGCTTGGAGACTCAGTGGGGCTCCAGGGAGGATGCTGGGGCAGGATGTTATTGAATATATGCAAGACAGAAAGGCTTTTAAAAGCCTGCTGAACTTACAGACCCTACCCCCTGCAGGCTCAAAGCAGACCTCAGTGCAAATGGCTGCTTTTTTGCCGTTAGATTTACGTGTTGAGTCATGAGTTATGAGTCACTGCACAATGGAAGATTATAGTAGTTTATCCTGCAGGTCTGTTGAATTCTCAATTCTGATTCATCAGATGGTGTTGATCGATTTTCTCTAATAGCAGCACTGAAAGTAGTGCAAATCACAGGTTTGTATCATTCAAATGCATTATGGTTTCTATCGTAACAGCTCATATACAGTGGCTTAAATGCTGAATGTTCCAAATAATCTAAGGCTATATAAAAATATTGGGGTATCGTGTTGTTTGTTTGTTTTTAAAAACATTTCAAAAATCATCCTTGATATCATTTAGCTGAGAAATGTTTATTTAACGGGCGGCACAGTGGTGTAGTGGTTAACGCCTGTCGCCTCACAGCAAGAAGGTCCGAGTTCGAGCCCCGTGGCCGGCGAGGGCCTTTCTGTGCGGAGTTTGCATGTTCTCCCCGTGTCTGCGTGGGTTTCCTCCAGGTGCTCCAGTTTCCCCCACAGTCCAAAGACATGCAGGTTAGGTTAACTGGTGACTCTAAATTGACCGTAGGTGTGAATGGTTGTCTGTGTCTATGTGTCAGCCATGTGACGGCTTGGCGACTTGTCCAGGGTGTACCCCGCCTTTCGCCCGTAGTCAGCTGGGATAGGCTCCAGCTTGCCTGCGACCCTGTAGAACAGGATAAAGCGGCTAGAGATAATGAGATGAGATGAGATGTTTATTTAACATTATCGGAGGAGTCTACAGTGTCACCACTTTGTAACAAACTGTAATATTAAGTTTTCCACTATGGCAAAGTTTTAAGGCTTGAAGGCATTTATTTAACATTAATGAAAAGAATGTTGTCTTTCAGTGCTTTTGAAAGCTCAGTAGAAATCTCCAGGGCAGAAGATTTTGTTCTTTGTGGTTTCTTGGCAACAAGATGTTTCTTTTTCTTATTAACTTCAAGGGGGAAAAAAGAGGCTGGTGAGGAAACAACTGTTTATCGCTGTTATAACATAAGCAGAACTAATTTCTTGTCTCGTGGATGTTTCACAACATTAAATATAACTATTAATGAAGAACAGTACAATGTGTGGTTGATTTAATAAATTAAAAATGGTCATTCTTGGCAAATTGTTATGGTGTAAGAGAAATAAAACACTCGGAGAAGTGCTGTTCGTGGTCATCGTCACTGCCAAACCTGATCCAGGCTTGAGGCAAACCATGTTTACTTGACTTGGCCAGTGGTGGGTTTCCCAAAAGCCTCTTAACACAAACAGCATCTTAACTAGAAGAGAGAGTGTTCATTGTGCTGCTCACTCTACCATTTAGCAATGATCTTTGTGTGACAATGCTTTTGGGAAACTCGGCACAGATTTGCAGCAGTAGGGTGGCCAGGTCCTTTCTGTGGATTCACACACACATTCACACCTACCGGTATAGGCAATTTAGAGGAGCCAGTTAGACTAAATGCATGTCTTTGGACTGTGAAGTAAACTGGATCACCTGGAGGAAACCCACACAAACACAAGGAGAACATGCAAACTCCACACAGAAAGGCCGCCGCTGGCCACTGGCCTTGAACCCAGAACCTTCTTGCTGTGAGGAACCAGTGCTAACCATTACACCACCATGCCACCCAAAGTGCTGTTATTGGAAAATAATCTCCTACCGGATGGCACCAGTAAGTCAGTTTTGTGTGTGATACTGGAGACTCCTTTTATAAATGCTATATAAATGCGTCCTTATAGAAACAGTCAGCATATGAATTGTTAGACAATTGGTGTTTGAAAAAATATATATAAATTAATAACATTTATTTATCCATTGGTGGTGTAGTGGTTACCCATTCTCCCCGTGTCCACGTGGGTTTCCTCCGGGTGTTCCGGTTTCCCCCAGTCCAAAGACATGCAGGTTAGGCTAATTGGTGGCTCTAAATTGACTATAGGTGTGAATGTGAATGGTTGTTTGTCTCTACTGTATGTGTCAGCCCTGCAATAATCTGGAAACTTGTCCAGGGTGTACCCCGCCTCTCACCCATAGTCAGCTGGGATAGCCTCCAGCTTGCCTGCGACCCTGCACAGGATAAGTGGTTATGGATAATGGATGGATGTTTATCCATTTATTATTACCTTTTGATTATTGTGCAGAACTCACCATTCAATTCCCTGTAAATGAGTTATGATAGAAATGATAATGTGTTAGAAATCGCTCAAACCTATCATTTGAATTGCAGCTGGAATGACTGCCAAAGCCGTTGTGATAGAAGCGTGTTGTGGTATAAATATTTAATAGCAACAAAATAATTTAATAGCAACAAGATATTGACAAAATCCTTTAAGTATTTTACATTTGCTCACTCAGATGATGGGTTTAACCAAAGCAAATTACAAGTGAACAGTTGATCAGCAGCCCAAAGCCTTAAAGCTCATAGACAATGGTTTTAATTTTATGCACATTTGAAACTTTATATGTTAAAAAACCCTCTGTAATTTTCTTCTCGTCCCAAGAAGTATTGTTAATAAGTAATAATTAAAATAAGTTTGCGCGGATCGCGGCGAATTTCTGTTCAGCTATTTTCGTGACTGCTTAGCACATGATATCATTCAAGCCAAATAAACCGCTTGAGTTGAGTCCACTTCCGTTTACTTACATTGCCGTTCAGCTTGAGTGCAGACGTGTGTTCAGGAATTTCCAAAGAAAAACCATGCCTTATTGTTGTGCAGTGAACTGTAACAACGGGACCGGTTCAGGAAGAAGTTTTTACCTTTTTCCGAGAGAGGAGAAGAGGCAGAGAGAGTGGATTGGCTTTTTCCGGAAGAGGAGAAGAGGTGGAGTGAGAGGATTGGCTTTTTCCAAAAAAGGAGAAGAGGCGGAGCGAGTGGGTTGGCTTTTTCCGAAAGAGGAGAAGAGGTGGAGCGAGAGGGTTGGCTTTTTCCAAAAAAGGAGAAGAGGCGGAGCGAGTGGGTTGGCTTTTTCTGGAAGAGGAGATGAGGCGGAGAGAGTGGATTGTGCGCTTGAAACAAAATCAAGCAGTCAAAGAAGAAGTGGAGCAGCAACGCTCAAGCAAAAAGGAGAAGATTGGAGGTAAATATTTTTACTTTTGCTTGCAATTGACAAGTCAAGAATCCTGAGGGATCCTGTACAATCATCGTGGAAATGAGACTAAGGGATATTTCCTCGCTTAGAGTAGGCTATAAATAGTATAATGCTGTGGATGGCAGGCTAATGTGGTGTACCAGCGCACTGTCAAGTAATCGTTACCTATATCCACTAGGGAGGGCATTTTAATTATTCCTCAAAAGGGCTCTTATTTAGTATTATGACGAAAGTAGGAATTTATCATAACTACCAGAATAAATTGTTTGGGCACGAGTCTTGTTGAGGTCCGGCATCACCGCAATCAGAGTTGGCCGAGTCACTGTCCAATTCCAAGGCTGCACGGTCAAACCAGTGAGCCACATTCACTGATTGCTTCACAACAGCCATAGGTTCATATATATATATATATATATATATATATATATATATATATATATATATATATATGGTTTCACCTCTCGATATTCAATTTGGAGAGTTCCTTCAGAAATTGGGCAAAACAGTATATTTTAACCGTTTTATTCAATTTTAGGGTGCAAATTAGACACTAGGAAGATTGAATTCGCTTTTTGGGTCGTTCTTCTTGACACTAAAGTTCATATTCTACATTTCACCTCCGACCATTGTCTATGACCTTTAAGCACTGAGTCACCAGTCCTTGACTTTCAATATCATACTTCATGCTTATTAACTGATACTGACATAGTGATCAGACTACATGGTCTCATCCTTCTAAATACCAACACACTTTTGTGAAAATCCTGTTGTCAATTATCTATCTATCTATCTATCTATCTATCTATCTATCTATCTATCTATCTATCTATTGATCGATCGATCGATCGATTGGTCGATCTATCATACATACATACATACATACATACATACATACATACATGCGGTTAGGTTAACATGGGGTAGCCATGGCCTGAGGTTGGGCTGAAGTGCCCTTGAGCAAGGCACCTAATCCACAACTGCTCCCTGGGCGCTGTAGCATAGCTGCCCACTGCTCTGGGTATGTGTGTGTGCTCATTGCTCACTTGTGTGTGCATGTATGTGTTCACTGCTTCAGATGGGTTAAATGCAGAGGTTAAATTCCACTGTGTGCTTAAGTCTTGTATGGTGTTACACACTGTACACCCCCCCCCCCCACACACACACACACATTTATATTACATAGTGGACATACGGGTCCACTGTCCTCCTCCTGTCTGGGCCTGCTGTTAGTGTGTGTGTGTGTGTGTGTGTGTGTGTGTGTGTGTGTGTGTGTGTGTGTGTGTGTGTGTGTGTGAGAGAGAGAGAGAGTTTTGTGTTTCTGCCCCTGCCATTCAAGCACCGACACCTATTTGCTCTCACATTCCTACACATTTTACCCTCTGTCTTGCGGGAACCAAGACAGAAGTTCCCATTAATTGGGGGCGGGACACAATAAATATAGCTTTTCCAATGTGGCTCCTTATCACAATTGATCAAGATGGCCAAAAGATTCTCTGCTCAGATGGACTTGAAAATGATTTTGGAAGAGAGAGAAGCTTTTGATGATGATGTCGAGGAAGACGTTTCAAAACATGAGGATCACGTTTCTGAAAATTCAGAGTCTGACAGTGACTTTGAAGAAGAGGATGAGATGGAGCATCAGCCAGTCCCAAACCGAAGACGAGCATGGGGATGATGTGTTGTATAGACTGACAATGGTTACTGTATGTGTTCAGCTTGTGTTGTGTAAACTGAACCGACTGGGTTAAATTTCTAATGAAACTCAATTAAATAAAAATCAATTGTTATGAAAAACCTTGCTTCATTTGTAAATTTGAAGATAAACATCTTTTTTTCCACTCATAACTCGACTGTAATTGATTTTCTTTTTGTAAAATTACATTTTATTAAAAAACAAACAAAAAACGAGAGGCACTTTTTTTTAAATAAATGTCATCTAACAAAGGTAAAGGGCAAATATTAACCATATATGCTGTTTATGTTGCTTGTAATTGGGGTGAAGTAAACATCTGTTAAGTATTTAATGTAAAATTGTTTGTGTTGAATTTAAAGCACCAAAATGCAGCGGGTCCACCAGACCCACGAACACTGGCTGAGTAACAAAAATACAAACACCACACAAGGGTTAAGTCTGTGCTTGAGTGTATGTGTGACAAATAAAGGCTTCTTAGCTTGGCTGCTTCTTCTTCTTCTTCTTCTTCTTCTTCTTCTTCTTCTTCTTTGCCTTTTTTCTTTAGCTAAACCACTTTCTTCAGCCTGAGGAGACTGGAGACTATAACAGCAGACAGTGGTTCAACTTGATCTTACAAATGCTTGACTATTATCAATAACACAAGCAATCAGTGTCCACTTCCAAAACTTATTAGTCTCCCAACATTGGCCCTTGCTGTGAGGACAGCTCTGGGTCTCAGTCCCCAACCAAAGTGGAAATAATTTGATTCTGGTTGAGGAAAACTTTCAGAATACAGATAAGAACCTTTTTGTTGTTGTTATTATTATTTGTATTATTCCCCAAGAGGGCACTTGGAGTCTGTGTTTATACCCAAGGATATTTTTCCATGAAAACAAAGGTTTTAGGAGAACAAAAAAGGCCCACTATCTTCTGAAAGCTTTCAGTCTGCTTGTCTCTCAATGCCAAAGGATCGCTTAGTGCATTCATTTCAAGTTCAGGTCTCAACCAAGTTCTAGCACTGGCCTGATTTCAATAAGAAGTTCTTCAAGCCGCCAGTGTTTTGGTATGTGTCTGTCTACCGTAGGTCTCAGTGGAGCATTTCTCTGGCTTGCGTATCAGCCATACCTGATTCCCATTAATGACCCAATCTTCCACAAACAAGACTGAGACAAAAATACTTGGATAAGGTCTATGGACATGATGCCAGCACAATTGTCAGGGGAAATCTGTTGGACTGATGTTTTGCTTTTCTCTTTGCCTTGCTGGTTCCTTTAACTGGATCATTTGTCTCAGTTTGAAAGCTAGGACAACTAAAAGATAATGAATTGAAAAAGAAGACAAGTGATTCTGAAGTATGTTCAGTACATGAGTATTCAAAGTGGGCCTTTAGGGACATCTGTTTTTATAATATGGTAATTTTACATTAGGTTGATTATTATTATTATTATTATTATTATTATTATTATTATTATTATTGATGCATCTCTACCAATACTAGGATCAATATCAGCCTAAAACGTGCCCATTTACCCTCACTCATAAGAGATGCCCCAATACCAACAACTGATACCAGGTGATACTCTATGATCTGTCTAGTGTATGTTGTCACAATAATGAACATGTGATGTGAAATGATAGCCATCTGGATGTATGTAAAGGCAAATTCACACCTACGTGCCACATAAAGTCACAAAAAAATACTATCTATAGGCTGCCCCCCCATCCCCCCCACCCCCACAAACAGGTAGGGGAAGCCATGGCCTAATGGTTCGAGAAAGAGATTTGGGACAAAAAGTTGCTGGTTCAATTCTTTGGACCAGCAAAACTGGCTGAAGTGCCCTTGAGCAAAGCACCTAACCTCCAACTGCTCTGGCAAGAGCAGTGTGGTGGCATACCTTGTGTCTGATTAGCCAAATAAAAACATCCATCCATTATCTGTAACTGCTTATCCTGTGCAGTGTCGCGGGTAAGCTGGAGCCTATCCCAGCTGACTATGGGTGAGAGGTGGGGTACACCCTGGACAAGTCACCAGATCATCGCAGGGCTGACACATAGAAACAAACGACCATTCACACTCACATTCACACCTATGGTCAATTTAGAGCCACCAATTAGCCTAACCTGCATGTCTTTGGGTTGTGGGGGAAACCAGAGCACCTGGAGGAAACCCACGCAGATACGGGGAGAACATGCAAACTCCACACAGAAAGGCCCCTGTCAGCCAACTGCTAATGACTACACCACTGTGCCACCCCCCAAATAAAAACTGATAATGCGATTATCAGTTCGGGCAGGGGCGGCACGGTGGTGTAGTGGTTAGCGCTGTCGCCTCACAGCAAGAAGGTCCGGGTTTAAGCCCCGTGGCCGGCGAGGGCCTTTCTGTGTGGAGTTTGCATGTTCTCCCCGTGTCCGCATGGGTTTCCTCTGGGTACTCCGGTTTCCCCCACAGTCCAAAGACATGCAGGTTAGGTTAACTGGTGACTCTAAATTGACCGTATGTGTGAATGTGAGTGTGAATGGTTGTCTGTGTCTATGTGTCAGCCCTGCGATGACCTGGCGACTTGTCCAGGGTGTACCCCGCCTTTCGCCCGTAGTCAGCTGGGATAGGCTCCAGCTTGCCTGCGACCCTGTAGGACAGGATAAAGCGGCTAGAGATAATGAGATGAGATGAGATGAGATGAGTTCGGGCAGGGAACCCGGCCATAATAATAATCTACAGAGATGCCATGACTGTGAAACCTGTAGTTGCATATCGAATTGTGTGTGTGAATTACACAATATATCTGGTGATTCACACACGTCTAGTGATTCAACGTCTCACTGTCTCATCTCTCATGGCAGACTGCTATGGACAAAACAGCAAATGAGACATAGCAAAGTGAGTTCCTTGTTTTCTTTTTGATTTTTTGAGTTCTTCATATCCAATCCAAGTTGAAGTAATTTGTAAATATGAGTGCTTGCTCGGGCGGCACGGTGGTGTAGTGGTTAGCGCTGTCGCATCACAGCAAGAAGGTCCGGGTTCGAGCCCCGTGGCCGGTGAGGGCCTTTCTGTATGGAGTTTGCATGTTCTCCCCGTGTCTGCGTGGGTTTCCTCCGGGTGCTCCGGTTTCCCCCACAGTCCAAAGACATGCAGGTTAGGTTAACTGGTGACTCTAAATTGACCGTAGGTGTGAATGTGAGTGTGAATGGTTGTCTGTGTCTATGTGTCAGCCCTGTGATGACCTGGCGACTTGTCCAGGGTGTACCCCGCCTTTCGCCCGTGGTCAGCTGGGATAGGCTCCAGCTTGCCTGCGACCCTGTAGAAGGATAAAGCAGCTAGAGATAATGAGATGAGATGAGATGAGATGAGATGAGATGAGTGCTTGCTCTACTTCGCTGGTTATAGGTGGGGAATTCTGGTGGTTATGGTAGGTTTATTCGATTAATTATTTAATATTAATATATAATAATATGTAGTATTTAATAATTATTTAATATGGAACAATTTATCTCTCTCAAAACAAAACAAACAGAAAAGCCACCTCATGTGTAGCTCCAACCATATCCATATCAAGCAGGGTTCATCAACTGTACTGTATACATCAGCAGAGCTTGTAAACTTAGAGTCACTGAACATAAACTAGCTTGGCTTCTGTAGCATATTATCTAGTCTCATGTATTTATTTAAATTATTTAACGGAGGGAAGTTCATCAGACCTGGGACTAGCTACGAGGCTAGAAATATGAGAAAGGGGGATTTTCTGAGACTTTTCCCCTTTTCTTACATCTCTGGTCTTATTGGTCTTATTAACTGATAAAGAAAACAGAATATTTAAAGATAAATGTACTGATGAATGAAAAAACACTATACAGCCAAAAGTATATGGACACCTGATGATCACATCCATATGTGCTCAATTCAAAACCACAGGCACTGTGGAGTTGGTCCCTCTTTGCTGTTATAACTAGATTTCAGGGCATAACTGTGTGGATTTGGACTCATTCAGCCATGAGAGTATTACTGAGGTCAGGCACTTATGTTGGCAAGGAAGCCTGGTGTGCAATCGGTGTTACAGTTCATCCTAATGATGGTGAGTGGGGTTGAGGTGAGAGTTCTGTGCAGGATACTCAAGTTCTTCCACACTAACCTTGGCAAACCACGTCTTCACAGAGTTTGCTTTGTGCACAGAGGTATTGTTTCAATGCTGGAACAGGTTTGGGATTCTTAGTTCTAGTGTATGGAAATTATAATGCTCCAATATACAAAGACTTTCAAAAAAAAATCTAAACTTATGGGAACATTTTGTAGAACAACAACATAATGGTGTGATAGTCAGGTGTCCACAAACTTTGGCCATAGAGTGTAGCTTTAATTTTCCCTCAAATGTTATAACAGGATGTGCCACTATGAAAAAATAACCATTTGAAACTGTCTTGTTAATAACCATAAACTATTAATTAATAGTACTGCATTTAAAGGTATCTGTTGTCACCATTCCACCATTTATCCAGGCCTTCATAAGCAATGAACTGGTTATAGTAATTGTCCATTGTAACTGGACCTTGAAAAATTTTGTTGAATACCCTTGACACAGAGCCTCTGTGTTTTTCCTCTTTGGTTACTTGGACATAGATAAAATGATTACCATACAAATCACTAGCATGTGTCCTCTAGTGAGGTTCAGTGGTCATGTTTGCATTCGGACAGGAAAAAAAACAGTGCTGACTCCGCCAGTTGGCCGACCTTGCCCAGAGGAGTAGATAGGGTGACTTGAATATGATCCGACAAGTCCGGAGTGTCTTTTAGCACCTTTTTTTAATGCCTTGCCTAAAAATTTTGGCTAAAAACCTTCACTAAGTATGAGTCATGCCTTTCCTTTTCAAAAAATATTCAGTTGTCCTTCACTATAGTACACCACTATATGAAAATTATATGGAACTAATAATCATTAGCTGAAGTCAGTAATTATTTTTAAATGTCAAATGGTTAATGGTGTAATACAGAAAGAAAGAAAGAAAGAAAGAAAGAAAGAAAGAAAGAACTAGTGATGATCCTTCTTGTGTTGTATGTGTTCCCAAGCTCATCTGATAAATCTGCTTCTTCCTGTTTACGACCAGTAAAATAACAGCAAATATGAATGGAGGAGTTTTCTCTAATGCATGAGTGGTGTGAATGGAACTTCAGGATAAGTAATGGTGCAAGTCTAGGAACATAAAATCTGAACTCTAATGAGTGTGTACTTTCAGCTGACCTTTGCAGGTTGCTGAATCACTGCACAGTTATAAAACAGTTCTTTTTGTGGAAGGCCAGGTTTAGTTAACACATGAGAACAGTGTTTTACACCCAGGAACTCTACAGACTCAAAGGCAGTAGAGCATAAATCACTTTAACTGGGAATTACGGAATAAATTGTTCAGGTGAAACTATTTATCGATATATATTGTATGGTTTAAACAATGTTTGTGTTATGTTAAACTCCTATGAATAAGCATTTCGAAGTGATGTACTATATTTCATGCATACAACCCTAAATATCAATCAAATCAAATCAGACACCAAGCACCAGGCAAAAGTTTGGATTCACCTTCTAATTCAATGTTTTTTCTTTATTTTATTGATTAAAAGACACTTCATGTCTTAAAGTAATGATGGATGCCGTTTCTCTTTACTTAGTTGAGCGGTTCTTGACATAATATGGATTACTACAGTTGTGGTGTTGAATAGGGCCATTTACTGTATTTTTATTTTTTTACTATTTACTGTTTGATCTCAAATGCATTAAGAAGGCAAGACATTACACTAATTGCCTTTTGACGAGGCACAACTGTTAATTGAAAAGCATTCCAGGTGGCTACCTCATGAAGCTGGTTAAGATAATGCCAGTAGTGTGCAAAGCATCATCAAGGTAAACAGTGGCTGCTTTGAAGAATCTAAAATATCAAAGAGATTTTGTTTTTAACACATTTTTGTGAACCACATAATTCCATATATGTTCCATATGTTATTTTATAGTTTTGATGTCTTCAATATTGTTCTACAATGTAGAAAACAGTGAAAATATAAGGAAAAAAACTATGAATGAGTAGGCATGTCCAAACTTTTGACTGGTACTATATGGCGTGAAGATATAAAGTTTATCTTGGAGTGGTGAAGATATTTCACAAGTGAGTGAAGCGAACGAAAGATAAACTTCATATCTTCGCACCACCGTGTAATATTCTTTTTATTATATAAACACATCCACAAAAAATATACAAGTTAATCAAAAGAATTTTAATTTTGAACCAGTTCACCATTTTGACAATGTGCATCTAGTCAGCGGGAAAACACTGGGAGTGACATCATCGGAGTGAAATATCGGGAATTATTATACATACAGGACACTTTCCAAAGAATAAAACCATGTATTCGATTCCCTTCTAGTGGGTTTATTGATAACAATATTGCCTGCCATCATATTGTTTATCCTCCATGTATTACGCCACTCTCCCCAATGCAACATCACACATTGTTGTCAAGACAATGCAACATCACACATTGGCGCTGATGCGAAGATCCAATGACAAAACTTTTCTGCTGCACATACACACAATCATTTCTTTGTTGGCCAGGAAAGAGAGAAGACGAGGTTAATCCAGTGCTAGGTTTAAGCACGAAATAAATAAACTGAAACGAAAGATGCCCTGAACACCAGAAAGGCTACCAAAACTTCATTATATATTCTTCACGCATATTTACAAGAGAAAAACATACCAACAGACATCAAAAAACTGGAAAAGAGACACGTCGGAGATGTAAAACTTCCACGTTAGCGAGTGACTGGGACAGTTTGTGCACAAACATTGCCACAAGGTTTGTTTCATTAAAAGCAGAAGATATATTTTGAAAGAGACAGACATGCTGAACACCAAAAAGGCTACCAAAACTTCACTGGATATTCTTCATGCATATTTACAAGAGAAAAACATACCAACGGACGTTGAAAAACTGGAAAAGAGAGTAATAGCGGAAATATTGTCAAAGTTCTACTTGGAGATGAGGAAAAGTGACGGAGACTTTTACAAGAGGACCTCACTTATGGACTTCACTCAGCAAAGCCCTTTTGTTTTGAACAACTGCAATGTTACAATTAACTATGACCAAAAGTAACTTTGAACTTGAACTGTCTACCTTGATATAGCTTGTATATAATTTGGGTTGTTGTTCAGGCTTTTTGGACTTGTACCATTTTTATTGTTCGAACTTTGACTTTGGACATGTACTTTGGATTGACAGAACATTGAATTATGTTCGATCAGAATCAGCATTCAATATTGGTAAGTTACCCCCCTGTTCTTAACTTTTCTAAAATCTATAATTGTTCCATCAAATGTGTATGTATAATAATATTGGCTGGCTTTTTGTGGTATAGCAGATATATTCCATTCAGCTACTCATCTTCAACTCGTTCAATGTCACGCTAGCTGAAGGGAATATATCTGATATACCACGAAAAAAGCCAGCTAATATTATTTAATTATGTCACTCAGATCCGCAATGTATTTCGTTTGAAAAATGCAAGTTTTTCAACACACGAAGATAAATTTCATATCTTCAAGCCAATGTGTGATTTTCATTTTATTATATCGACACATTCACAAACAAAAAGTACCCAAATTGATCAAAACAATTAATCAATTTCCTCACGAGTGACATCTAGAGATTTATGTCACAGTTTTGGTTCTCCATGTCCTGGAAGTTGCTTGTATGAATTATATATAATTTTCTAACTTAATGCAACAGGTTTAATCACAAATTATATTATGTCCAATTTTCATCTGCAATCATAAATTCTTCGTATTTGGTACATTCCCTTTTTGTTTGAATGACAGTATGCACTTGAGCCTTCATGGACTCCAAAGGTTTGTGCAGAACCTTTATGATTGGATTAAATCCAGCAGTGTGTCATCTGAACACAATATCTGAACACTTCAATCGAAGAGATTAGATCTGAGGAAAATCTGACCTTCTGTACAAAGCAGTTAACATTCAACAGTCAATATCACACATTTGCTAACATTTCAACCGAGACAACATAGAATCTTCAACATTAAATATTCACAAGATTGAGCATTTACTTTCTTTGTATGAATAATTAATTCTAATATTTAATAATTATACCTGCTTTCATTCATTTATTTCTTTATTAATTTCCCTTTTCTCTCTTCCCTTTCAATCTCTTAGAAGTGACTAAATAATACCTGACTGGCTTTAACCATATTGAAGTAATATTGCACAGCGACAGATGTTGTTGGAGTGCATATCAGCATGGCTGTGGTATCGCCATATAGCGAGTGCTGAAGATAATCACGTGCTTATATTCAGGACAACAACATGATTGTGAGTGTGATATTGCTTTTAGTTCTATAAATAAGAAATTAAGATTGAGTAACTGACATTTCGGACACAACATGGCCAAATATTTTGTTTACATGTGCTCTGTCAGTGAAAACAGTTCCTTAAGACGCCACAGTTGGATAGAGCTTTGTGTGCTGCCATGCCAACCTACAGACAGACTGACAACCCATAACAATTGGCATAACGATTTCAGTGTTAAAACGAGTTACTTAAAAAAATGCATTTCAAAGCATAAATAAGTCTTTGACTGCCATCAATTCTTACATTTTACATCTGAATGACCTTGCATGAAATTTGCAATTATGAGACTAGACAATGAACCCGCATTACCCACAATACATGGAAAGTAAAGTGCTATAAAAAGGTACTGGATAAAGTCCTGGGTCAAAGTCATAATTTTTGTCCTCCTTATAACATCATTCTTAAAAAATCCCAAGAAAATCACTCCTAGTTACAAGCCCTATGAATTCTTTATGAGATCCGTTCGGCTCAGCTCTGCCTGTGTGACCTAGCAATAGAACAAATTGTCTGATGCCTCATTTATGTTGCTATCATTCCTGAGCAACACACTGCATCCTAGTAGAGTCACATCTACAGAAAGTGAATGGGACCACTGGGACTACAACTTGGGCATCATTGTCTACCTTGCTATGCAGAAATTGATGTGAATAAAGGCACTCTAATTGTAGCTGTGCAAAGCTCAAGCCCCATATGGTCAGACTCTCACATTTCAATTAGCTTATACCACAGGGAGAGCTTTATCCCCCTTATAGCATCTTAATCTAACTAATTATTTGTATCTACAATGCATTATATTCTATCTAATAAAAGCCCTCATGTCAGCCCAAGTGAAACTTTAATAGCAGGAAAGCACTTTTCTATGTTGAATTGACACTTCCTGTGATGACTTTACACTTCCTGCGGTTATTGTTGAGTGTACTGAAATGATTTTCCTCTCCAGTAAACCATTTATCATGTCAGGTTTTCATCTGTGAGGCACGGCATGTGCTTTATTTGCACAGTAATTGAACACTGAGTCTTGGAGATCTCACCAAAATTCAATGCTCACCATAAACTAGGCAAATTAACCACAGTTATAATGGTAAAAGATGACTGAAATTCTTTACAATCCATGTGTCCACATCATACCATCTCATTTTTTGAGCCTGTCGAGCAATTGTTTTGTTCCCTCACTGTTTATAGTAGGCATATCAGGTGAAAATTCAAATCCAATCCAAATTGCTTGAAGCCGCTCTCATTGAATTCAGAATTGAATCCAGAACAACATACTTTTTTTTACAGAATTAAAATATGTTTATCCATTCTTGAGATATTACAAATCAAAGATTGAAAAAAAAACCCAGCTAAATTTTTAGAAAACTGCCGTAATCTTATGAATGAGGATTACATGGTTCAAAATGGACCTCATTAATGAATGAGATCAAATGTTTTTTTTTTTTCTTAATAACGTTTCTATTTTTCAAGATATTTACATGGAAATTGGCAGGCACATAGATGGCTGTATACTGAATTCAAAGTTTGAAAATTTAGTAAAAACAAATTACGCAAATTAGTATTAATTTGTATTAATTTTGCTAATTAGTTAAAAAACATTAAATCGGTACACTCAATAAAAAAAAAAGTAATAAAAGATTATTTCTAATACCCTCTTTGTGCTCTGTAGGCCTTTGTATTTCTCAAAAGTCAGGCCTACTCATGTTTATCTGAAAGAATACAAATGATAATATTCACAGCTTTCAAGGCAAACCTTGAAAAAACTGTGTGATCTACATCCAGTAAACAATTCCAATTAATTGAATTGAAATTGACACTTGCGTTTTTGACTTCCGTTTTTTTTTTGTTTGTTTGTTTGTTTTTTGGGGGTTTTTTTATCACTCCAACCACTAAGATCTCAATATTTTTTCATCAAAACAACTGCAGCTATATTCTAAAATAGTTATTTATTTACAGGAATCAGTGTGATTTTAAAACAATAAGTCGATAAAGCTATAAAAACTCACTTCAAAGTCTCCCGTGAATCAAAACTAGCTGATGGAAAATTTTGCTGAATACTTCATCAGAAACAGTGAGAGAACATCCCTATAAAAGTTAGCTGATTGATATTCATGAGTAATCCAGTCGGAAACTGATCAGGAGAGAGAGAGAGAGAGAGAGCCTGACCACTTTCCCGTGACTCAAAAAGCACCGGCAGTTTCCCAACGTCACGTGAGCAGAGAGTGTGCTCTGTTGTACCAACTTCAACCTACCATTACTCCCAAAGTACTGAACAGATCTTAACGAGATACATTTCTTTGGAAAGCAGAGATGAAAAGCTTTTGAATGATAGTATTCATGATAGAAAATATTCAAGAATTAAGCAATGACAGATTTGGAAACTTAGATGAGTGTCTGCATGGACAATTTTCACAGCACGGACAGCAAGCGTCTGAGATGCCTATTTATAGTGAACATATGGCACACATCTACTAAACTTGGTGATGCCATTCTGGAAACGCATTTTGTTATTTATTTCAAATTGCAATTTCATAAGTGAAGGAGCCTGTGACAAATCTGTTGGTTTGAGACAGACTCAGAGGGCTCAAGTAATTTGTAAATTGCACTAATCAAACAGATTGCAGCCTGTGGGTCCCTCACAGTAGCCTCTCACTCCCAGAGTTCATTACTGTAATGAAAGGTGGAGCAACACAGATCCTGCCGTGATCTACCACCCACAGAATTCCTCTGCGTGCCCATGATCTGTCATTTACTTCTCATTTACATTCACCTCTCTCCATGTGACCTGACGAGGACAACTAGCTCAGAAGGGAGCGTACATACCCTGGTACGCTGAGATACACCCGTCATGTGCTATTCTCATCCAAATGACCCCAATTGAAATATTTCCTCGAAGCAAAATAAGACTTCTGACATGAATTAAACAATGCACTTAGTTCACACAAAATGTCACACTCTTGAAAACATATTGTTATTACAGGGATCATGACACAGGGATTTTTTTTTTCAGCGTTTGTTTTAATTCATATTAATTATATCACAGTGCAACAAAGAGAAGATATTCATTGCTCACATAACACTGTAAGAGAAGCTCCCCAAAGCTTGCTGTAAAATGTCCAGTGTTCATCAGTGCCAAGAAAGAAGAGGGTGTTCCTGTAGCCATATGGAGCTTCAACTAGCCAGTCTGTCACCTCACACCTTTGCCAGCAAACTCCATCCGCTCACAAGCTACCTTACTGTACCAGGTTAACATCGCCTACGTCTTCATTATCCTGCAGTGTGTTTGCATTTGTTCCTGTGCTAACCTGAAAGAGGAAAAGGTTGCACAATGATTTTAAAAGTCCTACCAAGGGCCTCTTTCACAACGTGAGTGATCATAAGTTTTGTGAGTAAAATAAATAAAAAAAAATCAATAAATGAATCACAGCATTCTGCAAAAGTCTTACGCATATGTAAAGAAAAGCTATAGACCAAAAATGGCTTAAAAAATAATGAAATGAAATTCAGTGCTTCAATATTTAAAAAAAAAAACTATCAACAGCTCTAAGCCATAATGAATGAAACAAAGTCAATATTTGGTGTGAGACGACCCTTTGCTAAAAAAAATAAAATAAAATAGTCGTCTTAGGTACAGTGAGAGCAGTTTTATAAGGAAATGAGCCGTAGGTTTTACTGAACATCTTGCAGAACCAGCCATAGTTCTTCTGGACACTTTGACTGTCACACTTGCTTCTTAATAAAGGTTTCTTCTTCTTCTTCTTCTTCTTCTTCTTAATTTTGCACCAAAACCCAGTAGCCTTTATGATGTTTTCTTTTTTAATCTGAAAAGTGTTCTCTTATGTAATATACTGCTCAGATACAAACTTTTTTTTTCTAAAACATTAAAATTTTTTTGCTGGAAAATGAATGCTTAGAACTCTAAAATGTTTTTTGTACTGACTCGATAATGTAGAATTCATCAAATATAAATCTATAAAAAAAAGTTTGTATGAAAAAAATAGGGTGCCGAAGACTTTTGCACAGTATTGTATGTGTCAGAAAGAAAGAAGTGAATATAAGTGAATTATGTGGGAAAAATCACATGTAAAACTAGAAGGGCACTAGAAGGGTAGAGTGCATATCTCCGCCAAGCCACATATTAAGTCAAGTCAAGTTTATTTTTATAGCGCTTTTAACAACAGACATTGTCGCAAAGCAGCTTTGCAGAAAATTACAGTGCCTTGCAAAAGTATTCACTCCCCTTAGTGTTTGTCCTGTTTTGTCACATTACAAGCTGGAATTAAAATGGATTTTTGGGGGGGTTAACACCATTTGATTAACACAACATGCCTACCATTTGAAAGGTGCACATAGTTGTTTTTTTTTTTTTAATTGTGACACAAACAATAATTAAGATGAAAAAACAGATCTGGAGTGTGCATAAGTATTCCCCCCCCCCAAAAAAAAAGTTAATACTTTATAGAGCCACCTTTTGCTACAATTACAGCTGCAAGTCTCTATTATGTCTCTATTAGCTTAGCACATCTAGCCACTGGGATTTTTGCCCATTCCCCAAGGCAAAACTGCTCCAACTCCTTCAAATTAGATGGGTTGCAATGATATACAGCAATCTTCAAGTTATGCCACAGATTCTCAATTGGATTGAGGTCTGGGCTTTGATTAGGCCATTCCAAGACATTTAAATGTTTCCCTTTAAACCACTCCACTGTAGCTTTAGCAGTATGTTTAGGGTCATTGTCCTGCTAGACCGTGAATCTTTGTCCCAGTCTCAAACCTCTGGCTGACTCAAACAAGATTTCCTCCAGAATTGTCCTGTATTTAGTGCCATCCATCTTTCTTTCAGTCCTGACCAGCTTTCCTGTCCCTGCAGATGAAAAACATCCCCACAGCATGATGCTGCCACCACCATGTTTCATTGGAGGAATGGTGTTCTCAGGGAGTTGGGTTTGCACCACACATGGCCTTTCCCATGATGGCCAAAAAGATCAATTTTAGTCTCATTTGACCAGAGAATCTTCTTCCATGTGTTTGGGGAGTCTGCCACATGCTGTTGGGCAAACTCCAAATGTGTTTTCTTCAGGAATTACTTTTTTTCTGGCCACTCTTCCATAAAGCCCCACTCTGTGGAGTGTATGGCTTTGACTACAAAGTGGTCCTGTGGACAGATACTCCCATCTCTACTGTGGGTCTCTGCAGCTCCCTCAGCATTATCATTGGTGTCTTTGTTGCATCTCTGATTAATGCCCTCCTTGCCCGGTCTGTGAGTTTTGGTGGGCGGCCTTCTTTTGTCAGGTTTGTAATGGTGCCATATTCTTTCCATTTTGCTATAATGGATTTAATGGTGCTCCCTGGGATATTCAAAGTTTGGGATTTTTTTTGATAACCCAACCCTGATCTATACTTCTCCACAACTTCATCTCTGACCTGTTTGGAGTGCTCCTTGATTTTCATGTTGCTTGCTCAGTAGTGTTGCAGAGTCAGGGTCCTTCCAGAACAGGTTGATTTATACAGACATCATGTGACAAATCATGTGACACTTTGATTGCACACAGATGGATCTTAATTGACTAATTATGTGATTTATGGAGTGAATTGGTTGGACCAGCTCTTATTTAGGGGTTTCATATGAAAGGGGGTGAATACCGATACACACTCCAGATGTCTGTTTTTTCATCTTAATTATTGTTTGTGTCACAATAACAAAACAATGTGCACCTCTAAAGTGGTAGGCATGTTGTGTAAATCAAATAGTGCTAACCCTCCAAAAATCCATTTTTATTCCAGCTTGTAATGCAACAAAACAGGACAAACACCAAGGGGGATGAATACTTTTGCAAGGCACTGTAAAGACTTCAAACATGAGCGAATGTAATCCCTAATCTATGCCCAATGAGCAAGCCTGTGGTGATGGTGGCAAGGAAAAACTCCCCCAGACGACACAAGGAAGGAACCAGACCCAAAAGGGAACCCATCCGGGTGATACCAGACAACGTGATTATAAATGACTTGCTTCTGTCACAATGTCCTATAGAGTCACAAAGGATAACTGTGTAACCAGGAAATTCATTATAGTTTGAACATGAAGTCTGTTTTGTTGAAGTTATATACTGTTCACTGATGGAAACTTGAGTGCAAAACTGTTCATGTTGACTGCAGTCCTAAAGTTAGCAAGTCAACTGTAGTCCTCAGCCATAAAAGCATTGCTGTAAGTGTCCAGAGTGTCTTCCAAGTGGGGCCATCCTCTACAGGAGCACCATGTAGAGCAAAAGATGTAGGGCATCAGGATGGATCAGGCAGGTCCAAGGAGCAGAAGAGGTCAGCATCTCAGTCTTAGGATTGACATGTAACTCAGAGGGACAGACAGAGTGAAGGGGGGACACACAGGTTGTTAGGTCTGCCTAATGTCACCTGATGAGTAAGAACAGTATACATTTTGCGCTGAGTGCAAGCAGGGACTCATGCAAAACTAACTCTGACAGCATAACTAAAAGGGGAGAGCCAGAAGGTAATACAGGCATGAGGGCGCCCCAGGACATAAAGCAGCCAGACACTACACTGTCAACAATCCCAAGTGAGCGAGTGAATGGGGGGCTGACAGCATCCATACATCCCAGTTTACCAAAACACTCTATACCTGAGGACCCTCCAGACCTATTCCTTGATTGAATAAAATTATTAACAAAAGGCTTGACTAAACAGATATGTTTTCAGCCTGGACTTAAACACTCAGACTGCGTTTGAGTCCCAAACACTACTTGGAAGGCTGTTCCATAACTGTGGGGCTTTGTAACATATGAGAATATCCAGATGTTTAGTATGTTCCTCAAAATTTCATCAAAATCTGTTCACTACTTATTGAGTTATGTTGGGAAAAGTCAAATAAACAAACAAGCTAGAAGGGCACTCGGTATTGCGCGTACCTCCACCAAGCCACATATTATCAACATCAAACTCAAATCACTTGATTCTAGGATAATACTAAAGCTGTCCACCAAATTTTATCCAAATCTGTTCACTCATTTTTGAGTTACATTGGAAACAGTCAAACAAACAAAGAAGCAAACAAATGGAGTTGAAAACATAACCTTCTCCAACAAAGTTGGTGGAGGTAATAAATTAATTATGTGGAGGGAAATCACATGACAATCAATGAACTGTGTGGAAAACAAATCACATATGAATATCAATGTTTTATGACAAAAAATTATGAATAAATAAATAATCAATCAATATGATCACATGCAATCAACCTGTAAAAGTACATTTCAGCATTCCCTGAAGTTGCACAAGAGTAATATGTGATAAATGAAACCACATGGCCACATGTGAAAAAAACGTGATAATACAATATATGAATCTTGTGGACAAAAATCACATCTGAATCCAAATATATCATGTGGAACAAACCATATGTAAAAATAAATCATTTGTGTGAAAAAAAAATCACATTGTAAAAAGCGAATCATCTGTAAAAACCCATATACTCACCCTCTATGTCAATAGGAACATCTGTACACCTGCACATTTATGCCGTTATCCAGTCAGCCAATCATATTGCAGCAGCACAATGCATAAAATCATGCAGATACAGATCAAGCGCTTCAGTTAATGTTCACTTCAAAGAGCAGAATGGGAAAAAATTTTGATTTCTGAACATTAACCATGAGATAGTTCTTGGTGCCAGATGGGTTGGTGTGAGTATTTCAGAAACTGATGATCTCCTGGGAATTTCACACACAACAGTCTACATAGAATGGTGTCCGGGCAAAAAAAAGAACCTACAAAATGCAAAAACATTGAGTGAGCAACTATGGACACTGAGAATGGCCATGCCTGCAATATTTTTTTTGAAAAGTCGTTTTCATTGTGATAATGAGAAAATTATACATATTTTATTATTCATAATTTTTATTTAATATTTCTTCATTTTTGTTTTATGTAGTTAAGGGCATCACGTGAGTTCCCATTCAATCAGTTTGTTCTGTCAATAACAACTGAATGAAAATAAATAATTGAATCAATAAAAATACATAAATAACAGCATAAACCAAAAAATGAATATATATAGATATAATATATGAAATAAAAATACAAGTATTAAGAATTAATAAGTCACTGATGATAAATAATTAACTAATTTTAAAAAATGAATTTTGTTAACTTGAGATAACATGATAATTTTCTTGTTATCATGAGAAAACAGCGTGAAAAGATGATTGCAAGCATGGCTGTTCTCAGCGTTCATAAGTGAAACGTGTGCATGTAAGAGAGGTCAGAAGACAACTGTCAGATTGGTTCAAGCTGCAGGAAGGATATAGTAACTCATATAATCACTATTTAAATCCATGGTGAGCAGAAAAGCATCTCAGCATGCATAAAGCATCAAACTTTGCTTTGATGTGGATGGGCTACAACAGGAGAAGATCACATCAGGGTTCACTCCTACTGACCAAGAACAGGAATCTGAGGCTGTCATGAGCCCAGGCTCACCCAAACTGGAGAGCTCATCTCATCTCATTATCTCTAGCCGCTTTATCCTGTTCTACAGGGTCACAGGCAAGCTGGAGCCTATCCCAGCTGACTACGGGTGAAAGGCAGGGTACACCCTGGACAAGTCGCCAGGTCATCACAGGGCTGACACAGACACAGACAACCATTCACACTCACATTCACACCTATGGTCAATTTAGAGTCACCAGTTAACCTAACCTGCATGTCTTTGGACTGTGGGGGAAACCGGAGCACCCGGAGGAAACCCACGCGAACAAAGGGAGAACATGCAAACTCCGCACAGAAAGGCCCTCGCCAGCCACGGGGCTCGAACCCGGACCTTCTTGCTGTGAGGCGACAGTGCTAACCACTACACCACCGTGCCGCCCACTGGAGAGCTGAAGATTAAAAAAATAATAATAACAAAATAAATAAATAATAATAATCACATGTGTAAACTAGAAGGGCACTCAGTAGAGCACACATCTCTGCCAAGCCACATATTCAGATTTGCATAAAAATCTAATCAATTGTTCCCTGGCACACCTTTCCTCAAAATTTCATCAAAATCTGTTCATTACTTTTTTAGTAATGTTAGGAACACACAAGGCGGCAAGGTGGTGTAGTGGTTAGTGCTGTCGCCTCACAGCAAGAAGGTCCGGGTTCGAGCCCCGTGGCCAGCAAGGGTCTTTCTGTGTGGAGTTTGCATGTTCTCCCTGTGTCCGCGTGGGTTTCCTCCGGGTGCTCTGGTTTCCCCCACAGTCCAAAGACATGCAGGTTAGGTTAACTGGTGACTCTAAATTGACCGTAGGTGTGAATGTGAGTGTGAATGGTTGTCTGTGTCTATGTGTCAGCCCTGTGATGACCTGGCGACTTGTCCAGGGTGTACCCTGCCTTTTGCCCGTAGTCAGCTGGGATAGGCTCCAGCTTGCCTGCGACCCTGTAGAACAGGATAAAGCGGCTAGAGATAATGAGATGAGATGAGATGAGATGAGATGAGATGAGGAACACACAAACAAAGTTTTTAGCCCTCAGCCTCTTATACAGCTCGGATTACAGTGGAGGGCTGGTCCTCTGGTAACCACAAGAGTTTGACTCCCAACTTCTATCTGTATTGCAGCATGCCTTGCCAGTAGGTACCATTTTTATGATGGTCTTTGGTATGACGCGCCCGCGAGTAGAACTCACGATCTCCCAGTTGAGAGGTGGGAAAGCAAAAATAAACAAACAAACAGAGGTGAAAACATAACATCCTCCAACAAAGTTAGCAGTGGTAATAAATGGACCATCTCATCTCATCTCATTATCTGTAGCCGCTTTTATCCTGTTCTACAGGGTCGCAGGCAAGCTGGAGCCTATCCCAGCTGACTACGGGCGAAAGGCGGGGGGGGGGTACACCCTGGACAAGTCGCCAGGTCATCACAGGGCTGACACAGACACAGACAACCATTCACACTCACACCTACGGTCAATTTAGAGTCACCAGTTAACCTAACCTGCATGTCTTTGGACTGTGGGGGAAACCGAAGCACCCGGAGGAAACCCACATGGACACGGGGAGAACATGCAAACTCCACACAGAATGGCCCTTGCCGGCCACAGGGCTCGAACCCGGACCTTCTTGCTGTGAGGCGACAGCGCTAACCACTACACCACCGTGCCGCCCGTTAAAATACATAATTCATAAAAAAATCATGTGAAATGAATCAAGTGTGAAACATCACATGCAGAAAAGTGAACGAATCAGGTCATTTAAAAATCATGAAAATAAATGAATCGTGTCAAATGAATCATGCAAAAAAAATTGTAATCAAATATAAATCAGTCGTGTAAAAAAAAAAATTCTTAACCAAAAATAATCATGTGAAAAAAATCACATTTTAAAATACATCAAATTAGGCTTTATTTTAGGGATCTACATCAGCTTATTCACTGTTAACAATTAAACATCAAACAGTGGGTTATTTTGGACTTTTGTGGGATGAAGCACAACAGCACCACCGGTGGTCAGATAAGAATAATACACAGAATAGTATGAAGAAGGAAGGGCTGATTTCTTTCTACTGCAGACTGTAGATTCATGCCGTAACAATTGTCAGATTAACCAGAGTGACACGCACCCAAGACTGATCTCTATGTGGGCCGATATGGTTTATCTCGAACATATCAGCAGCAGTGATTGAGAAGGTGCAAGCGACATTACATTATATTATATTATATTATATTATATTACATTTAGCAGACACTCTTATCCAGACATACAGTGTATCCAGAGTATCCTGGGGAGCAGTTGGGGGTTAGGTGCCTTCCTCAAGGGCACTTCAGCCATTCCTATTGGTCCAGGGACTCAAACCAGTGACCTTTTGGTCCCAAAGCTGCTTCTCTAACCATTAAGCCATGACTTCCCCGTGAACAAGGTGGACTATTTACCTGATCATCATTGTTATTTTTTCCTAAAATGCATTTGGAAGAGAAAGCATACCTCATCAATCTCTTGTCAAATTATACAAAAGGACAGATGATAGAACTTACGCTGTTTTTTTTTTTTTAACCATCTTTGTTATTCTGAGGAAACATGATGTGAAGCCCGTAGAGCATTACAGATTTGAAATTAGAAATCTGTATATCTGGCTTTCATTGTGTGTGTGTGAGTGAGAAAGGGAGAGAGATCATTCTTATTATGCCATCAATGAGACGTGATGTAGATGTGATATAATTAATTGCTTAAAAGAGTTTTATGATGTGAATGAAGTTAAGTGTTTAAATTAATTTCCCATTATCGAGCAGAAAATAGTCAAGCTTTTCAGTCTAGCTTTTCATTCGTGTATATAATGTCCTAGGCATGAATCAGTGGTTAAATCCTGGGCAATTTTATATAATTCACTGAAATAGATGAACTGATATTGAATTGACTTTTACTACTCGAGACAAGAAATTCATTTTCCCCTACTAACCTGCTGTTCTCAGCAGAGGGATGGAGCTCAGGCTTCTGAGCATGCTTAGTCCTCATTACGCGTCCTCATGGACAGGATTCACTTGAGTTCCCATCTGCTCTGTGCATTCCTGTTAACAGCGAAGGGAAGGAGAGATGAGACAGCGAGCCACAACAGGAAAGCTGGTAAGTAGAGTTGACATTGATATATGGATATCAGACTGCCTCCAAAATCCACAGACACACAAATCTCTCTCTCTCTCTCTCTCTCTCTCTCTCTCTCTCTCTCTCTCCATTGTCCTGTAAAATAAAATGGCAGCAGTGATCTCAAACCAAAAGCCCCATGGTCAGCATCCTAATGCAAGATGATAAGCTCTCAGCTGAGAAAACAGGGTTTACAAGGTTTGAGGACCCTCTAAATTAACCTCCAGGGATATTTCTGAGGGGATAGTGTCACCTTGTGGTCAATAGACATAGACTTTAAAGATCACTTGAGTTAATCACTGCAGGTGAGACAAAAGCTGTTTTATTGTCAAGCACTTTTTTTTTTCCCACAGTAGAACACTTTCGTCCATGATGCATCAAAGCCAGTGTGTGTGTGTGTGTGTGTGTGAGAGAGAGAGAGAGAGAGAGAGCAAAATATGACATCCACAGAGCACCACATGATTTTAGACACTCAAGACTAGTCCTCCATTTGCCTCCACTGAGGATTTATCATATGAGCCTTGAAAAGCATTAACGGTCCTGGCAGCATGAGGGTATGATGTATATTTAGGATATATTTCTTAAAATTGGTATAACCCTGACTGGATATTCAATATTAGTCATAAAGTGGAAAAAAAAAGCACTTAAAATTCACAGAACAGAGAATGAGTCAGGATTTTACTGCACTTTATTTTAAATCAGAGGTGTCAAACTTACTAAATATAGTACAAATCCAAAATCTAAGCAAGTGATATAATGTGTCTCTATATCTCTATGTGGGTCATTCCATGCCAAATCAACAAATATCTGACAAATTTATGTTCGACCATCTCAGATTTCAATGAAATTTGGAGGGCTCAGAGATACTATTAAAAGAAGTTAATCCCCAAAATTTGAGCTTCCTATCTCCAACGGTTTCAGAGATACAGGCATTTGAATTTTTAGATTTTTTTGCATTTTGCTCAAAACTTACATATTTCAAAGTGTAATATAATCTTTATTATGCAAGATAGAAACCTAAACTTTTGCACAGAGAGATTCAATGTCTTGTACTACAAGCTTCAACTTAGAATTTCAATGGTCATTGTATATTAGATGGTGATTTTAACAAGGAAATTAAAAAGACAAATTTGCATTTTTTGCATTTTTAATTCATTCTGGAAGCTTGCCTGTGGCAGTAATGCTTAAACTAAGAATGTTATCAAATCTACACAGAAATATGTACCAATTTCAGTTTTACCAAGTCTCCACTATTCCTAGTTTGTCTGTAATAGGGTTTTGAAATTCGCCGATTTCTAAAACATGCCATTTTCAATAGCAAGAAATCCAATGTGGAATAGCAGTTAGGAACTTGTAAATTTTTTCAGTAATCCCCAAGACCCATATTTTATATTTCCAAATTTTTGTTCTGTCTCTCAAGTATTTTTAAACTACAGGGGTTTAAAAAATCCATTTTCACCAAATTCGAATGTTTGATATATTTTCATATAACTGATATTTGAGGGTTAATAAATGCTTCAATAAGGCTCAAGTAGGTTAGGAGACATGTTTCTTCCTCAATTTTAAATAAAATTTCAATTAATGCTCAGTATTAATTATTTGTAAATTTATTTTAATCTAAGACTGTGTAACATTAGCAATCAATGACCAGCTATTGTGTACCAGTCAACAGCCAGCCTTATCAATATCAACACAGCACAATAGGTGACCTTTGATACCAGAACAGGTGGCTCATATCTTATAGTTTTAGAGTCTGTAAACTGCAAACTTGTTCAGATAACATTATATTGCTTGGATTATATTAAATACATTGTAATACAGAGCACTGAGAAAATTTACCAATGTTATTAACTGAATGTGTTTCTTTGCAAGGATTGGATATTTTGAATAGTTGACTAGGGAATTTAATTGTAGTTGCTTTCAATTTGAGATCAGTATAAATGAGTTTGTTCTTAGACATCTAGAAATGGCTGAACTTCCTCCCTGTTCTATAGGAATTGGACTAAAGAAAGATTCTGACTGCCATAAACTAACATACAACAGAAATTGTAAGTTAAATACACTCTCTCAGTATAGTTTGGAGCAAATTTCATTAATTAATAAAATTTCATTTTAGAACGTAAAGTTTCTTCTACTCGTTGCAGCTTTGCTTTGCCATATGCAGCTTTCTGTTTGTGGCTATACTTGACAATTTTCAGTGGAGAGCAACCAATTGACACAAGGCTTTTTTCAAGTGATTCAGCTACCTCACCAGTGTATGTTGGATACACATCTACACACATGCTCTCTTGTTCTGATTCTGTAGAACCTGCTGAATCTGCTTGGCTTAAATGTTCTTTCACTCTCTGTGAACATTTAGAACAAAATTTTTGTCCAGGGTTAATATTTTTATTTATCAGTTTTGAAAGTGAATCTGCTGTTTCAGGAAGAATTGAACATAATTCTGTTTTAACTTTATTTCTTGTGCCTTTCATATGGATCACAACAACTTTTCTGTAGCTCTTCATATTTTATCAGAAACAGTTTCTCATGATGCAGACATACTGTGTCTGTGCTTGAAATGTTCTCAATTTCAGTTCTCTGTTTAATTAATGAAATTTGCTCCAAACTATACTGAGAGAGTGTATTTAACTTACAATTTCTGTTGTATGTTAGTTTATGGCAGTCAGAATCTTTCTTTAGTCCAATTCCTATAGAACAGGGAGGAAGTTCAGCCATTTCTAGATGTCTAAGAACAAACTCATTTATACTGATCTCAAATTGAAAGCAACTACAATTAAATTCCCTAGTCAACTATTCAAAATATCCAATCCTTGCAAAGAAACATGTTCAGTTAATAACATTGGTAAATTTTCTCAGTGCTCTGTATTACAATGTATTTAATATAATCCAAGCAATATAATGTTATCTGAACAAGTATGCAGTTTACAGACTCTAAAACTATAAGATATGAGCCACCTGTTCTGGTATCAAAGGTCACCTATTGTGCTGTGTTGATATTGATAAGGCTGGCTGTTGACTGGTACACAATAGCTGGTCATTGATTGCTAATGTTACACAGTCTTGGATTAAAATCAATTTACAAATAATTAACACTGAGCATTAATTGAAATTGTATTTAAAATTGAGGAAGAAACATGTCTCCTAACCTACTTGAGCCTTATTGAAGCATTTATTAACCCTCAAATATCAGTTATATGAAAATATATCAAAAATTCGAATTTGGTGAAAATGGATTTTTTAAACCCCTGTAGTTTAAAAATACTTGAGAGACACAGAACAAAAATTTGGAAATATAAAATATGGGTCTTGGGGATTACTGAAAAAATTTACAAGTTTCTAACTGCTATCCCATATTGGATTTCTTGCTACTGAAAATGGCATGTTTTAGAACTCGGCGAATTTCAAAACCCTGTTACAGACAAACTAGGAATAGTGGAGACTTGGTAAAACTGAAATTGGTAGATATTTCTGTGTAGATTTGAATAACATTCTTAGTTTAAGCATTACTGCCACAGGCAAGCTTCCAGAATGAGTTAAAAATGCAAAATAATGCAAATTTGTCTTTTTAATTTCCTTGTTAAAATCACCATCTAATATACAATGACCATTGAAATTCTAAGTTGAAGCTTGTAGTACAAGACATTGAGTCTCTCTGTGCAAAATTTTAGGTTTCTATCTTGCATAATAAAGATTATATTGCACTTTGAAATATGTATGTTTTGAGCAAAAAACAAAAAAAAATGAAAAATTCAAATGCCTGTATCTCTGAAACTATTGGTGATAGGAAGCTCAAGTTTTGGGGATTAACTTATTTTAATAGTATCTCTGAGCCCTCCAAATTTCATTGAAATCTGAGATGGTCGAGCATAACCTCTTGTTGATTTGGCATGGAATGACCCATGTGTCAGCCCTGCGATGATCTGGCGACTTGTCCAGGGTGTGCCTTGCCTCTCGCCCATTGTCAGTTGGGATAGGCTCCAGCTTGCCCGGGACCCTGCATAGGATAAGCAGTTATGGATAATGGCTGGATGGATATCTAGGCTCTAAAAATCAAATAGAACACTTCTAGGAAAAAGAAACCAACTTATCCTTTATCCTGATCCTATCTTATCCTATCCTATCTGATCCTATTCTGAGAATACTGGGCGTCAGCCAATTTGTCTTAGCCAGTCCAGAATACATTTTTTAGGAGGTGGGAGGAAACCAGAGAACTCAGAGGAAACCCATGTGGACATGGGAAGAATATGCAAAGAAACTCCACCCAGACAGTCACCAGAGGTCATGATCGAACCCGGGACAATGCAGCTGTGAGACAGCAATGTGACATGCTGTGTGACCATGCTGCTCTCTTCAAAAATAAAATATATTATTGTACCTTTAGGGGTACAATAGCTTGTCACTGGGCCAGGACCCTCGAAAATATGTATTTGTACCCTTTATATACTGTTTGGAAACATTTATGTGCCTTTTTAGCCCTGAAAAGGTACACATAGTTACCTTGAGGTCCAATAATATGAGCCCTAGGGGGTACATTAGTGTAGATTGTAGCTTGGGGGACAGAAATGGACTCCTACTGTACCCCTATTTCTGACAGTGTGCCTACTGTATAATCTGTTTTCAAAATACTGAAAATATATAATAAGAAATAGATTTAAGTAGAACTGACATGGGATTATCTCTGCTAAGAAGATAAACGTCTCCTAATACTTTGCCCATCAATATTTATTTGTTCAGCATATTTGTAACTCCTGATACTGGCTAATACATTTGGGGATTTGGAGTCAATCAGTTAATTACGCTCAAGGCCAGCACTAGATGCATTTCACATGAATTATTCTTTGATGCAGGGCTGATTTGCAAAAAACATGGGAGTTAAATATTGTTAGCTCATCCGGCCGCAGGCCAGGCTGGATGAGCTTATGTGATCACGCGTCATCCATTGTCGTCGTCCGTCCACAATTTACAATCGCTACTCCTCCTACAGGATTGATCACATTTCGATCAAACTCACATACAATGTTCCCCAGGTGGGTATGCATAATAGTTGTCAAGATGGTGGCGTCACCTGTCATATTTACTATTTTAATGGGCATCTGAAATTTTTGGGTGACTCATCACATTAAATGCTACTCTCCGTAAACTGCTGGGACGTTTTCACTGAAACACACCCAGAAGACTCTCAAGACATATTCCAGCAAGAGTTGTTCACCAGGTAGTGCCACCTATCATGGATGAGGCTACAGAGGGGTCACGTACAATTTCATGAAAATCGCTACTTCTCCTACAGGAGTGATCAGATTTTAATCAAATTCATATGGAATGTTCCCCAAGTTGGTATGTATAAAATTTGTCAAGACAGTGGTACCACCTGTAATATTTAACATTTTATGGGTGTTTGAAAAATTTGGGTGACTCATCACACCAAACACTACTGTTCGTAAACTGCAACAATGTTTTTGCTGAAACTCACCCAGAAGACTCTAAAGACATATTCCAGCAAGAATTGTTTGCCAGGTGGTGCCACCTACCATGGATGAAGCTACAGAGGGGTCATATGCAATTTCACAAAAATCGCTACTCCTCCCACAGGATTGATTGGATTTCAAACTCACACACAACAACAGTGGCCGGTATGAGCTACAGCCTCAGTGAGGCTATTTTTTTTTGTGTTTCAGCACTGTGAGATGCGAACACACATCCACTGTATAGTGCAGGCAGTAGTGTTGTAGTACTTGAGACTGGGCTCAAGACCACTTTTTGAAGGTCTCAGTCTCATCTGTGAATCGACCACATTTTTACTTGGTCTTGTCTCGGTCTCAGACATAGAGGACTCTGAATTTTATTTCAAGACTGCTCGAGACCGCAACTGCGGGGATTTCACTAAACTGTCTGTGCACTGTCTGATTCATTTGTCAACATTGTTACTGTGATTGGATGTAAAATTTCCTGCTTCAGATGTGACCAATAATGTGACTCATTGCTAATTTGTATTTTTTCTTCCTGTTTGTGGTTGTCATGCCTCCCCGCCCCTCTTCACACACACTGGTGTGGTCCTGGTCTTGACTTGGTCTCGCTCTGCCTTGGTCTTGACTTGCTCTCAACCCCTCAAAGTCTCGGTCTTGTCTTGGTCTTGATACACTTTGGTCTTGGTCATGATTTGGTCTCTGCTTCGGTGGTCTTGACTACAACACTAGCAGGCAGACTACACGATGGTTCTGCTGGCTATTTTAGATTATGAAAATGTGAAATAGTAGGTAATGTTTGGAATAACATGTGCTATGAATGAAGTTATTATAAAAATCTACAACTGCTAATTCCACCCTTCTAGCACTATCCTTGTCATGCCACCATCTGTACCAACTGAAAACATCAACTCCATGAACTACAAGCCATGTCTCATTACCCACATGACATGATCCATATTCTCATTTGCAATTTCAGAAAGGACCTTATTTCAGGACCTTTAATTAGATTCACCTATTCACAATCACGACTATGAATAACCATTCAGTCTTTGCAAAGTCATGCTCCTGGTTTTCACTTGTGACATTATGGAGCTGTTTAATCAATGTAACCAGTATCACAGTTTAAACTCTGCTCTGTCCTGTCCATGTTTAGTCTGTTTGCTGATCATCTGACCGAGTGCCTGCATTACATATTAGACTTTGTTTTGCCCTATCAACTTGATTCCAATAAACCTTGAATGTGCATCCAGCTCTGTCTGTGTCTGATAATCCAATTTTAACTTCACATAAAAGTTAGCTCATGCTGGTCTTTAAAAATGTGAAAATGTTAATACTTCAACCAAGAAACAGCCTGCCATTTTAATCTAAAATCAAAGAGCAATGGAAATCTAACAGCACACTGGTGTGGTGGTTAGCACTGTTGTCTCACAGAAAGAAGATTCTGGGTTCAAACCTTGTGGCTAACTGGGGCCACTCTGTACGGCATTTACAAGTTCTTCCTGTGCCTGCAAGGGTTTCCTCTCACAGTCCAAAAACCTTTGGATTAGGTCAACTAGTCCTTCCCGCACTGTATGGCGCATTAGGTGGTGCCAATAGCCCTCGGCCTCTCGCCTATTATGTAGCTTGGGTTACAGTGGGGGGCTGGTCCTCTGGTAACCATGAGAGTTTGACTCCCCACTCACATCTGTATTGCAGTAGTTGGCATTTTTATGATGGTCTTTGGTATTACGGTACCTGACCACGAGTAGAACTCACGATCTCCCGATTGAGAGATGGACATGCTAAGCACTAGGCCAACTCGCGGTTATGAGGTCAACTGGCTCCTCTAATTTGTCCATAGGTGTAAATGTAAGTATGAACGGTTGTTCATTTCTGTGTTGGCCTTGCAATAGATTGGTGACCTGTCCTGGGATTGGTTCCAGCATCCTTCATGACCCTGATGGATATTGGTATAGAAAATGGATGGATATACATCTAACACACTGGACATTTAGGTTGAGGATCCACATGTAGGATGGATTCATTGAAAGTACCAAAACAGAGTCCAAAATCTAAAATGGTAGGGTAGGTGGTGGGCAAAACACAATCAGGAATCAAATCAGAGAACCAGAAGACAAAACAAAAAGAGTAGTCAGAATGTTATGGCCACAGCATGAATGAGAGAGTGGACTCACACAAAGCCTGCAGCCAGACCAAAATACTGAAATAACAGTGAGGTTTTATTTATATAGCTGTAGTCTCACCTTAAATTCAGACTGTTGAAAATGCATATGTCCACTCATCCCTGAAGTAAATGAACATATCAAACAAAACAACAAAATATAGCCTAAAAGAAAATACAAGGTGGAGTAGAAGGTAGTGTTGCTGCCTCAAAACTCCAGGGTTTTTATCAGGATTTTTATGGCAATACAGTACTTCAACAATATTGAAAGACAGGAAAGCTAACAAGTGCTGAGCATAGTAGGTTGTTTCGGTCTGGTCAAGTCTGGTGGCACCTTGGAAGGAAAAGAATCCACTACCCATATCTTTCTCAAGGGTGCCTCCCTTGACTTTCAAAGGTAAAAAGTGTCTTCATTCAACTTATGATGATGCTTCATGTAGACTATCCATCCATCCATCCATCCATCCATTATCCACTTATCCTGTGCAGGGTCACAGGCAAGCTGAAACCTATCCCAGCTGACTATGTGCAAGAGGCAGGGCATGCTAAATCATCGCAGGGCTGACACATGGAGACAAACAACCATTCATGCTCACATTCACACCAATGGTCAATTTAGAGCCACCAATTAGCCTAACCTGCATGTCTTTGGGGGAAACTGGAGCACCCAGAGGAAACCCACACAGACACGGGGAGAACATGCAAACTCCACACAGAAAGGCCACTGTCAGCCACTGGGCTCAAACCCAGAACCTTCTTGCTGTGAGGCAACAGTGCTAACCACTACACCACCATGCCGCCCTCATGTAGACTACTGTTGCTAAAGGAAATAAATAGAAACACCACCCTTGTGTTATGATATTTCATAGGAAAAATGTCACTTAAGGCAAAGGGTCAAGACACATCCTGTATCAAACTGCAGACTGGCTTAGACTTTGAATTTTGGCCTGAATTTTGCTGTCACAGATAAAAATCTGACATTATTTGCTCATTGGCTCAATGGTCATCGAACACATAATGTGATGCTCACCACTGACCACACTGTGACCAAAAACAGTCAAAAACAACTTTTTAATATTTTGTTTCAAATTTCAGACTGTGACAACTGCTATGATGCTCGTCTAAAATCCAACAATCATCTTCTTAGTGTTCTGCCTTTAGGCAGGTCCTCCTACAGATTTGACAGCCTCCATCCTTCTCTAGCCTCCACCATTCTTTTTAATTCTCCATACGCTCTTCCTCCTCCCAGGTTGCCCATTAGTGTAGCTCTTCTTCTTCCTCTTCCCCTTTTCCTTTCTATTACTGTCCCATATAAACGGTCCCCTCTCAATACATGTCCTAACCACTTCTTTCTCCTATCTTTTAGTGTTTTCACCAATTCTCTTTCAACCCCAGGTTCTTGTCGTATGCTCTCATTTGTCCTTTTCATCTCCCATGTGATCCTTAACATTCTGCTCCATAGCCACATTTCCAATGCATCTAGCATATCTTCTTCTTTCTTCCTTCGTGTCCATGTCTCTGATCCGTGTAAGACGACAGTCCAGACCAAGCACTTCATAAGTCCGATTCTTCATTCTTTTGGTAAACTTTTAGATGTTAGCACTCTCTTGTTCCTTTCATATGCAGATTTAGCCACTGCAATTATAGTTTTCCCTTCTTTCTGAATTGTTCCATCTGCTGATATCAAACTTCCGAGATATTTTTCAAGTGCTCTACTTCTTCTAGCCTCTCATTTTCCAAAGTTACATTCAAAGGTTTTCCTCTCTCCTTTGTACCTTTGTTTTTCAAACATTGATTTTCAGTCCCATATCCTTTGCTTTCTCATTGAAGTTTGTTGATCATTCTGCTTAATCCTTCCTCTGTGTTCTTTACTACCAAATCCACCAATAAGATGGAAAAAAATACCCTTATTACCTCAAGCTCATTTTTTATGAAGTTTTCTTCATGAGCCGAGATCACGCTGATTGACAACATGAACAGAATGTAGTTGTTTTCTTTAATAACAGGTCTAATTTTAGAGGATCTCTGAGAGCATGTCTATTATAGAAGGCGTAGGCAACTAGATGATTGGCAAGACTTTGCAAAAAGAGATACTGAAAACTTTAAGCTTATATGTGGGTCATTCTAGAATTCGGGGTACATTTCACATCTCTGAGATAAACCTTTTTGTTATTTTCCACAAAATAAATCTTTATTGGGTCAGTTTTGAACAATAATGCAAATTATGACAAACGTTCACCAATAGCAGAGCTTGATGTACATTTTTAAACCCATTTTATCCATAAAACATTAACTAAATGACTCCCTCCCCACCCCCACCCACATTATTGGCTGTCTTCGACTACTGAGTCATACATTCAACTTGAATAAACATGAAGTGATTCACTCAAACAATCTGTTCTTTGGGGCTTATTCTATTAACTGTTATAAAATCAATTGCATAGAAAGTCTATTTCCTGTGTTATGTACAGTGGTGCTTGAATGTTTGTGAACCCTTTAGAATTTTCTATATTTCTGCATAAATATGATCTAAAACATCATCAGATTTTCACATAAGTCATAAAGTAGATAAAGAGAACCCAGTTAAACAAATGAGACAAAAATATTTTATTTGGTCATTTATTTATTGAGGAAAATAATCCAATTTTACATATCTGTGAGAGGCAAAAGTATGTGAACCTCTAGGATTAGCAGTTAATTTGAAGGTGAAATTAGAGTCAGGTGTTTTCAAGCAATGGGATGACAATCAGGTGTGAGTGGGCACCCTGTTTTATTTAAAGAACAGGGATCTATCAAAGTCTGATCTTCACAACACATGTTTGTGGAAGTGCATCATGGCACAAACAAAGGAGATTTCTGAGGACCTCAGAAAAAGCGTTGTTGATGCTCATCAGGCTGTAAAAGGTTACAAAACCATCTCTAAAGAGTTTGGACTCCACCAATCCACAGTCAGACAGACTGTGTACAAATGGAGGAAATTCAAGACCATTGTTACCCTCCCCAGGAGTGGTCGACCAACAAAGATCACTCCAAGAGCAAGGCGTGTAATAGTCGGCGAGGTCACAAAGGACCCCAAGGTAACTTCTAAGTACCTGAAGACCTCTCTCACATTGACTAATGTTAATGTTTATGAGTCCATCATCAGGAGAGCACTGAAAAACAATGGTGTGCATGGCAGGATTGCAAGGAGAAAGCCACTGCTCTCCAAAAAGAACATTGCTACCCGTCTGCAGTTTGCTAAAGATCATGTGGACAAGCCAGAAGGCTATTGGAAAAATGTTTTGTGGATGGATGAGACCAAAATAGAACTTTTTGGTTTTAATGAGAAGCGTTATGTTTGGAGAAAGGAAAACACTGCATTCCAACATAAGAATCTTATCCCATCTGTGAAACATGGTGGTGGTAGTATCATGGTTTGGGCCTGTTTTGCTGCATCTGGGCCAGGACAGCTTGCCATCATTGATGGAACAATGAATTCTGAATTATACCAGCAAATTCTAAAGGAAAATGTCAGTGAACCTCTCACTTTTTTTAAAAGCAATAATATGATTAAAATCCATAAAATTCTGTTTTTCTACATGCCATGTGGTAGCTGGTTTAAGGTTAGCATGTGGAGTTAAGACAGAAAATGGTGGAAAATGTCAACTCTGTTATCGTCGATTCTGTTAATGGATTGCCCAGTTTAACGATAACAGAGTTGATGACGACCGACAGAATCAACACTTGAAATGTACTCACAATTATAGAATGTGCCATGTATAAAATGGGGAAATGAAAAGGAAATTGGGGTCAGAGGTCATGGAGAACTAATAAGAGTATGACCTCTGCTGTCCACAAGGTGTAATGTGTAACTTTACAGAACTAGAGACAGGTTTTGCATAGAAATCCATGTATTTAATAATCTTTCAGAGCCAATCATTTCTCATCATTTTTGTCTTTTTGTCATATTTGCCACTTCGATGATAGCCATGAAAGCTGATTTGAGCTCTCTGAGCTGGTGCTATGCAAATTAAATCACAAGTAAGAAAACGTACAATGCATGGAATCACAAGGAGCCGAAGGCCCATTTTCTTTAGTCTTTAAAAAACACCCGCAGTATAATTATATGTATGCACTGTTCCAAGCCGACGGAGGAAAAACAATTTGCCAGCTAAATTTAGGTGCTTTCATCAATTAGTGAGCACATTCCAAAGAAAAAAGGATTAGCCAAGACACAATTTAGATTGGGAGATGAACACTGCTTCCGTTTGTGGCCCAAAGCTTCCATATAATTGAGCTCAAATTATATAAAGACAACTAGACAAGCCCTCTTGTGCCTTCTCCTAATCAGCGATAAGCACTGAAATGAAATGAGGCATACACAGCTCATGTCTTCCACTGAGATAGCATGCTATATAAAAGACACATATGGTCCGACCAAAAGAGTGTTCAGTCACTCTGCCGCATCTCTCTTACACAGTGGTGAAATTTTGCTGATATCAGATTTCTGGCCTGTAATGCACTGGGATTTACTGTATAATGTATATTCTAAAGATGATGCAACACAGAATGACTTATACTCATAACTTATCCTCATAACTTGCTTTGAGGTAGAACCTTTCATCTTCATGCTTATGAGAAGACAGCTATATTAAATAAAAGAAAGGTGCCGCAGCCAATTCACTGTGGACTGCTTAGGGATCGTGAGGTCGACATCCATGGGCGGGCCAAGGGTGGGACATTCGCTGAGAATGCGCTCTACGGTCTGCTCAGGTGACCCACAGGGTCAG
Source organism: Neoarius graeffei (assembly GCF_027579695.1). Lineage (NCBI taxonomy): Eukaryota > Metazoa > Chordata > Actinopteri > Siluriformes > Ariidae > Neoarius > Neoarius graeffei. Next base: position 16,855,488 of record NC_083576.1, on the reverse strand, counting down.
GCTGTAGATGGGCGCAGACCCCATCAGTGCATGTTGGCATTGAAGCGGCCTACCCCAGTTCGTATCCGGTTCAAGGTGACCCACTCTTTCCTTGGGAACTCACCACCTGGGGGTAGTGCTGTATTCGGGATGACACTGAGTTGGGCAGGGTGTGCAGTCTGTTGCCAGGTGCCTCTCCATGCTTGTAGGGTGTTGAAAGGTGTGTCAAGGAGGGTGGCCACATGGCAGGAAAATGGGTGGCATGACTGTAGGTGCTGTCAACCCATGTGTCATTATTCATGAGTTCAAAGATAAGAACCCAAATATGACAGCTTTGTGAAGTATTCATGCAACAACATTAGTGTTCTGACATTTTAAAGTTTGACATGAGTAATATTGATATTTCACTTCCAGGAAATGATTTATTCATGACAATGACATTTTATATTTTACTACAGTGCCTTACATAAGTATTCGCCCTCATCCACCCTCCCTCCTTTAACCTTTTCCCATTGTATAGTTTTACAACATGGAACTGGAATGAATGTTATGAATCCACACAAATGTGTCCATAATACTGAAATAGGAGGAAAGATCAATCTAAAACCATTAAAATATATTAAAAATAATGTCAGTGTTGTTCATGCATATATATACACCCCGTTCCTAAATTAGTCCCAAAGTTAACTCTGGTGCAACCAGTTGCCAGCAGAATTAACAAAAAGTATAAACTGTCCAACTGTTTGCAATTAAAGTGTCACATGATCTCAATTTCAGTAAATTTGTTACAAGAAGGCCTCAGCGTTTCTTTGAGAACATACAGTGCTCAGCGTAAATGAGTACACCCCCTTTGAAAAACATTTTAAACAATATCTCAATGAACACAAACAATTTCCAAAATATTGACAAGACAAAGTTTAATATAACATCTGTTTAACTTATAAAGTGAAAGTAAGGTTAATAGTATAACTTATATTACACATTTTTCAGTTTTACTCAAATTAGGGTGGTGCAAAAATGAGTACACCCCACTGAAAGTCTCTGGAGCAAAGCAAAATTGTAGACTACAAATGTCTAATTTAACAAGAATACAATCACAGGTGGGCAGCACGGTACTGTAGTGGTTAGCGCTGTCGCCTCACAGCAAGAATGTCCGGGTTCGAGCCCCGTGGCCGGCGAGGGCCTTTCTGTGCGGAGTTTGCATGTTTTCCCCGTGTCCGCGTGGGTGTGCTCTGGTTTCCCCCACAGTCCAAAGACATGCAGGTTAGGTTAACTGGTGACTCTAAATTGACCGTAGGTGTGAATGTGAGTGTGAATGGTTGTCTGTGTCTATGTGTCAGCCCTGTGATGACCTGGCGACTTGTCCAGGGTGTACCCTGCCTTTCGCCCGTAGTCAGCTGGGATAGGCTCCAGCTTGTCTGCGGCCCTGTAGAACAGGATAAAGCGGCTAGAGATAATGAGATGAGATGAGACAATCACAGGTGGGCAGCACAGTGGTGTAGTGGTTAGCGCTGTCACCTCACAGCAAGAAGGTCTCGGTTCGAGCCCCATGGCCGGCGAGGGCCTTTCTGTGCGGAGTTTGCATGTTCTCCCTGTGTCTGTGTGGGTTTCCTCCGGATGCTCCGGTTTCCCCCACAGTCCAAAGACATGCAGGTTAGGTTAACTGGCGACTCTAAATTGACCGTAGGTGTGAGTGTGAATGGTTGTCTGTGTTGACCTGGCGACTTGTCCAGGGTGTACCCCGCCTTTTGCCCATAGTCAGCTGGGATAGGCTCCAGCTTGCCTTCGACCCTGTAGAACAGGATAAAGCGGCTAGAGATAATGAGATGAGAGACAATAACAGGTGAGTCTAATTAGTCATTACACAGGTGTCCAGCAGACAGTTGACTATAAAAGGGTGTTAGTTAAAGAAAACCCCTTCCCATTTCATGCTGTCAGCAATGGCACCACATGGAAGAGAAATGACACAAGACCTGAGAAAGAAAAATAATTTATTTACACCACAAAGGTGAAGGCTACAAGAAGATCAGCAAAGCTTTACTTATCAGTCAGAATACTGTAGCAAATGTGGTACAAAAATTTAAGAAAGACTGAACTGCAACCATCTCACAGAGACGTCCAGGTCGTCCACATTAGTTAACACCTCGACAGGAGCATCTTGTGGTGAGAAGGGTTCAAGAAAATCAGCATACAAGTTCACTGCAGTTATCTAAAGAAGTAGAAAGCCAAACTGGGGTGACTATTTCCCGTGACACAATATGGTGTACACTGCAAAGGAATGGCATGCATGGATGCCATCCACGAAAGAAGCCTCTCCTAAAGCCCAGGCACAAAAAAGCCCGCCTAGAGTTTGCCAGGGCCCATGCTGACAAAGATGAAGACTACTGGGACTCTATACTCTGGAGTGATGAGACCAAGAGAAATGTTTTTGGAACTGATGGCTTCAAAACTGTATGGTGTCACAAAGGTGAGGAATACAAAGAAAAATGCATGGTGCCTACAGTGAAACATGGTGGTGGCAGTGTCCTTATGTGGGGCTGCATGAGTGCTGCTGGTGTCGGGGAGCTGCATTTCACTGATGGCATCATGAATTCACAGATGTATTGCTCTATACTGAAAGAGAAGATGCTACCATCACTCCGTGCCCTTGGTCGGTGTGCACTTTTCCAACATGACAATGATCCTAAACACACATCTAAAGCCATTGTTGGATTTCTGAAGAAGAACAGGGTGAAAGTGATTCAGTGGCCAAGTATGTCTCCTGATCTGAACCCAATCGAACACCTATGGGGAATTCTGAAGAGACAAGTTGAGCATCACTCTCCATCCAGGCACTAAAAGAGGTTATTGTTGAAGAATGGAAAAAGATTGATGTTGCAAAATGTCGCCAACTTGTTCATTCCATGCCTAGACAACTTGGTGCTGTCATTAAAAATCATGGAGGCCATACAAAGTACTAGATGTAGTAGTTTTTGTTGTGAGGTGTGCTCATTTTTGCACCACCCTAATTTGAGTAAAACTGAAAAATGTGTAGTCTAAGTTATATTATTAACCTTACTTTCACGTTATAAGTTAAACAGATGTTATATTAAACTTTGTCTTGTCAACATTTTGGAAATTGTTTGTGTTCATTGAGATATTGTTTAAACTGTTACTTTTCAAAGGGGGTGTACTCATTTACGCGGAGCACTGTACATAAACAAACAGCATCATGATGACCAAGGAGCTCATCAACTACTTACTGTATGTGATTCCTGATGGCAAAAATCAGAATTTTTAATGTTTTTATTTAACCCCCCCCCCCCCCCCCCCCACACACACACACACACAAACACACATATATGTTGAATATTATGGGCTAGTGGTTAGCACTGTCGCCTCACAGCAAGAAGGTCCGGGTTCGAGCCCCATGGCCGGCGAAGGCCTTTCTGTGTGGAGTTTGCATGTTCTCCCCGTGTCCGCGTGGGTTTCCTCCGGGTGCTCCAGTTTCCCCCACAGTCCAAAGACATGCAGGTTAGGTTAACTGGTGACTCTAAATTGACCATAGGTGTGAATGTGAGTGTGAATGGTTGTCTGTGTCTATGTGTCAGCCCTGTGATGACCTGGCGACTTGTCCAAGGTGTACCCCGCCTTTCGCCCGTAGTCTGCTGGGATAGGCTCCAGCTTGCCTGCGACCCTGTAGAAGAGGATAAAGTGGCTAGAGATAATGAGATGAGATGAGATATTATGGGCTATTTTGTGTAGCTTCGAGAGAAATGCAGAACTGTGCAAAAGTCTTAAGCACATGTAAAGAAATGCTGTCGACCAAAAATGGCTGAAAAATAATGAAATGAAATGCTTCAACATTTAAAAAAATACTATAAACAGCAGTAAGCTATAATAAATGAAACAAAGTCAATATTTGTGCGAGATGGCCCTTTGCTTGAAAAAAATAATTGTCTCAGGTATAATGAGTGCAGTTTTATAAGGAAATCAAATCAAATCAAGTTTATTTGTATAGCGCTTTTAACAATAAACATTGTCGCAAAGCAGCTTTACAGAATTTGAACGACTTAAAACATGAGCTAATTTTATCCCTAATCTATCCCTAATGAGCAAGCCTGTGGCGACGGTGGCAAGGAAAATCTCCCTCAGACGACATGAGGAAGAAACCTCGAGAGGAACCAGACTCAAAAGGGAACCCATCCTCATTTGGGCAACAACAGACAGCCTGACTATAATATTAACAGTTTTAACAGGTATAACCCTCAACTGTCCTCATGGGGCCGTCCTTCACAGGAGCGGTGCGATAAAACTCCGACCAGACACAGGGCACCAGGATGGATCAAGCAGGTCCGAGGGGCAGAAGAGGCCAGCATCTCAATCCCAGGATCAACATGTAACTCAGAGGGACAGATTGGGGGGGGGGAGAGAGAGAGAAAGAAAACACAGGTTGTTAGGTATGCCCTAAAAATGACAAGTATTAAATCTGTGTGGTAGGCTCGCAGAGACGAGAGTCCTTACATCAGGCATAATACACAACAATGGCATGTTAATATGGTAAAAAATATCATGACCTGCTCTGGCTGGATGCTTGATTGGGTGATGGGAGCACACTCCTCAGCAATGATGAGATGCAGATGGGACCCTTAGGGCTGGCCAAGACAATTCAATTACATTTCACCGGGTCTGGGACATGCGACAGAATGTCTGACGGCCAATTCCCTGCAGGCTACGATAGCCAGTCGAGGTCTCCACCCTCTCCACCAAAAGATTTCCTGTTGACTCCATGTAACTCAGAGGGACAGATTTGGGGTGGGGGGGAGGGAAAGAAAACACAGGTGGTTAGGTATGCCCAATGTCACCTGAATAAGTAGGAGCAGTATACATATTGCACCGAGTACAAGCAGGGACTCCGGCAACTAACTATGACAGTATAACTAAAAGGAGAGAGCCAGAAGGTAACACAGGCATGAGGGAGCCCCGGGACATAAAGCAGCCAGCCACTACACCATCAACAAACTCGAGTGAGCAAGCGAGTGGGGACTGACAGCATCCATACATCCCAGTTTACCAAAACACTCTATGTCTGAGGACCCTCCAGATCTACTCCTTTACCTCATAAACACCATTAACAAAAGGCTTGACTAAACAGATATGTTTTCAGCCTAGACTTAAATGCTGAGACTGTGTCTGATTCCCGAACATTATTTGGAAGGCTGTTCCATAACTGTGGGGCTTTGTAAGAAAAGGCTCTGCCCCCTGATGTAGCCTTCACTATATGAGGTACCAGCAGATAGCCTGCACCTTTTGATCTAAGTAGGCGTGGCGGATCATAGAGGAGCAGAAGTTCACTCAGGTACTGTGGTGCGAGACCATTTAGTGCTTTAAAGGTCAATAGTAGTATTTTTTTTTTTTTTTAAAGATATTTTTTTGGGCTTTTTGCACCTTTATTGGATAGGACAGTGTAGAGACAGGAAATGAGCGGGAGAGAGAGAGATGGGAAGGGATCGGGAAATGACCTCGGGCCGGAATCGAACCCGGGTCGCCCACATTCATGGTATGGCGCCTTAACCACCTGAGCCACGACGCCCCCAATAGTAGTATTTTATAATCAATACGAAATTTGATTGGGAGCCAATGCAGTGTGGATAAGACAGGTGTGATGTGGTCATATTTTCTAGTTCTAGTAAGGACTCTTGCTGCTGCATTTTGAACTAACTGGAGCTTGTTTATGCACTTATTGGAACATCCAGACAGTAAGGCATTACAATAATCCAACCTAGAGGTAACGAAAGCATGGACTAGTTTTTCTGTGTCACGCAATGACATTAAATTTCTTATCTTTGCAATATTTCTGAGATGAAAGAAAGCTATCCAGGTAATGTTATCAATGTGAGTTTCGAATGAAAGACTGGGGTCAATAATCACTCCGAGGTCTTTTACTGCTGCAAGTGAAGAAACAGAAAGGCCATCCAGAGTCACTGTGTAATCAGAAAACTTACTTCTAGCTGTATGTGGTCATAGCACAAGTACTTCAGTCTTGTCAGAGTTAAGCAGAAGGAAATTAATAAGCATCCAGTGTCTAATGTCCTTAACACATTCCTCAATTCTATTAAGCTGGTGTCTCTCATCAGGTTTTGCAGAGACATACAACTGTGTGTCATCAGCATAACAGTGGAAACTAATACAATGTTTACGAATAATATCGCCCAGAGGTAACATATATAGAGAAAAAAGCAGTGGACCCAAGACAGAACCTTGTGGAACACCAAACTTTATCTCGGTACGTCTAGAAATATCACCATTTATATCAACATACTGATAACGATCAGTTAGATAAGACCTGAGCCAGGAGAGGGCCATTCCCTTAACTCCCACAACATTTTCTAGTCTATCCAGAAGAATGGAATGATCAATGGTATCAAATGCTGCACTAAGGTCAAGCAACACAAGTAGCGAGACACAGCCCTGATCAGACGCCAACAGTAGGTCGTTTACTACTTTAACCAGTGCTGTCTCTGTGCTATGATGAGGTCTAAATCCTGACTGATACATTTCATGGATGTTATTCCTATGTAAATATGAGCATAACTGCTGTGCCACAGCTTTTTCAAGGATCTTGGAGATAAAGGGGAGGTTTGATATTGGCCGATAATTGGACAGCTGACAGGGATCAAGGTCAGGTTTTTTAATCAGGGGTTTGATAACTGCTAGTTTAAAGGATTTGGGTACATAGCCAATCATAAGAGAAGAATTTATTATTTTTAGAAGCGGTTCAATTACTCCAGGCATTATCTGTTTGAATAGATGTGTCTGTAAGGGATCTAGTACACAAGTTGAGGCTTTTGATGTAGAGATTAATGAAAGTAATTCAGTTTCTTTTAGGGGAGTAAAACATTCTAACTGATGATCTGATACAGTTATATTGTTAACTACAAGGTCACTTTCATTGTCTAACCTTAAATTAGTAGTTTGAATTTTTTGTCGGATATTCTCAATTTTGTCATTAAAAAAATTCATGAAGTCGTTGCTACTACATACTGCAGGTGTGCATGTGTCTATAGTGGACTTATTCCTGGTTAATTTTGCTACAGTATTAAATAGGAATCTAGGATTATTTTTGTTATCTTCTATTAGGGAGGAGAAATATGTTGATCTCGCAGCACTAAGAGCTTTTCTATACTTCAGGAAGCTCTCCTTCCACGCTAATTTGAACACTACCAATTTTGTTTGATGCCATTTACATTCCAATTTTCGAGTGGTCTGTTTTAATGTGCGAGTGTCATCATTATACCAGGGTGCTAATTTTTTGTCTCTGACCATTTTCCTTTTTAGAGGAGTTACATTATCTAAAGTATGGCGGAATGTTGACTCTAAGCATTCAGTTGCCTGATCAAGTTCTGCAGGGGCTGACAGTGACCCAATCAAAGTTGACAGCTCTGGGAGATCATTTATAAAGCTCTGTGCAGTAGTTGACGTGAAAGTACGTTTAATACAGTAGCGTGGTGAGGTGCATATATTATTACTCAGACATATTTTGAATGAGATGAGACAATGATCTGAGATAACTTCAGACTGTGGAAGTATGACTGTATTATCTACGTTTAATCTGAATGTTCGTATTAGATCAAGGGTGTGACCACCATTATGGGTCGGTCCTATGACATTCTGCTTAATCCCGACTGAATCCAAGATGGACACAAACGCTGTTTTTAAAGGGTCTTCTGGGTTATCGAAGTGAATATTAAAATCTCCGACAACTAAAGCTTTGTCTAAGGAAATAACCAGATCTGAGATAAAATCTGCAAATTCAGAAAGAAACTCAGAATATGGCCCCGGGGGCCTGTAAATAATAAGCAATGGAATTAACTGGGTAGACTTATTTTTTGAGGCTACATACATTATATTAGTGTGAAGAACTTCAAATGTATTAAATTTATAACCAGGTTTGTGTGTTACACCTAGATAATCGTTATAAATAACCGCGACGCCTCCTCCTCTGCCAGTTAGACGAGGCTGGTGTATATAACTGTATCCAGGAGGACTCGCTTCATTTAATGCTATATATTAATTTGGCTTAATCCATGTTTCTGTTAAACACAGTACATTAAACTCCTGATCAGTAATGAGTTCATTAACCATTAGCGCTTTAGATGTAAGAGATCTAATATTTAATAGCCCCACCTTTAGATCAAAGGTGCTGGCAGCAGCTGTACAGTCAGTATGATCTAATTTTATATTGATTAGGTTACTGGAACAAACTCTCTGAAAATTTCTACCTTTTTGTTGAGCTCGGGGAACAGACACAGTCTCGATGTAGTGGGCCCTGAGTGACGACTCTGTGCAGCTAGCAAACAGTCGGTTTAGCCTGTTCGTCTGCTCCCTGGCCTTGGCTCTGGATTGTCAGAAATTAAGGAAATGAGTTGTAGGTTTTACTGAGCATCTTACAGAACCAGCCACAGTTCTTCTGGACACTTTGACTGTCACACTCGCTTCTTCATTTTGCACCAAAACCCAGTAGCCTTCATTATGTTTTCTTTTTTAATCTGAAAAGTGCTCTCTTATGGAATATGCTGCTCAGATACAAAGATTGTTTGTTTGTTTTTTCCTGTAACATTTAATTTTGTGCTGGAAAACAAATGTTTGGAACTCTAAAATGTTTTTGTACTGACTGGATAATGTCAAAGTCATAAAATAGAAATCTATTTAAAAAAGTTTGTATGAAAAAAATATGGGGCCTGAGATTTTTGCACAGTACTGTACATAACCTCAATTAAGTCAATTTGAGTTCCAGGTTATAACACTTCAAAATGTAGAAAAATTCAGGGGTGAGGGGACGAATATGCATGTAAGGCACTGTATATGCACTGTAAAACATTGACTGTAAAATTCACAGTAATTTTCTGACAGGAGAGTTGTACAGTTGCTCACGAACCCAACCAGAATAGCCTGGTGGTGCAGGGATTTGAGCATACAACTTTCTGATCTGTGACTCAAAGCCTGAAAGGAGACGTATTATGAAAAACTCACTTTTTCAGTCCTTGTGCACATACCTTCAGGATACAGGATACAGCTAGGGTTACAGTAGGGGGCTAGTCTTTGGGTAACCGCAAGAATTTGACTCCCCACTTGCATCTGTATTGTAGCATGCCTTGCCAGAAGGTACCATTTTTATAATGGTCTTTGGTATGACCTGACCACGAGTAGAACTCACGATCTCCCAATTGCGAGGCAGACATGCAAACCACTAGGCCAGCTCATGATACATTTATATACCTGTAGTACTTCCTATCATTTTTACGACATCTTTTTTTTTTCCTTTGGTTAATTAATACTGGGTGGCACAGTGGTGTAGTGGTTAGCACTGTCGCCTCACAGCAAGAAGGTTCTGGGTTTGAGCCCAGTGGCCAACAGGGGCCTTTCTGTGTGGAGTTTGCATGTACTCCCCGTGACTGTGTGGGTTTCCTCTGTGTAAGAATATAATCCTGAATACTCCTAAACCTACTCTTGTAAATGCGCGGCCCAAGGGTGACTGTCGTTTAGTGTAGCAGTTTAGGGTTTACTTTAGGCCAGCTACAATACAGTACGTGCTGCTCTGTACATTTTGCATTTCCACATGTTCTGTTCCCGTTTCATATCTTGATTTTGTCTATGTTTTTGTGTGAAACATCCTGTTGAACTGTGCATAACTCTTGTGTGACCTTGATACTGAGTGTGCAAAGCACATTCCGTAACTTTCCACTGCTGATACTCCCTACGCAGAGTATATATAAAGCCCCGACGCAGCTGCGCGTTAGGGCACGACTGAGAATAAACCAGATTGATTTAACTCATGTGGTTTGCTCTCTTTTTGTCCTCGGAGTACTCCTTGTAACGCATCTGAACAGCACGCAGCGCAATCCTAACAATTTGGTGACCCCGACGTGATACTCTCAATCAGGTAAGACATGTTTGATTGACTACCTGGTTGGAAGTAGCTCCGTAGTGCCCTAAGGAGGGCTTTGTTTTCCCTGGTTCGAGTCCAGGAAGAGCGCGCTATAGAAATTTGTGTAGCGCCCTAAGGAGGGCTTGGTTTTCCCTGGTTCGAGTCCAGGAAGAGCGCGCTATAGAAATTTAGATAAATATCTGCTGTTTGTTTCTGTTCAGATCCGTTTGCTTTACTGTACGATGGGGGGCTCGTATCCTAAACCTGAGGTCACAGACACCCCGGCGGAATGGATGAATAAGTGCGGTTTAGGCTATTACGTTACGCCGTGGCTGGACAATTTGGCTGGGTGGACGGAGGCAAATCCTCAGATTCCATCGTATCCCCGTGATGGGACGTTTAATCCAGGCTTCCTTGCTTCAGCGCACCGTATGATTTACGAAAGCAATGGTTTGACATGAAGAAGGTATGGGATAAATCAAAGGGTGTTTACACCCCGAGACCTGTTTTAAAGGCTATTCCAAAACCAAAATTTTCTCAGTCAACCTCCCATGTAAAAGCGAGGGAGGAATAGTTACGTCCCACTCATTCCTCATCTCATATACATGTCCAGTAAATTTGTTAGCACATGATTTAAAGTGCAAATTAGAAGTAAATCTCACATCCACTCCAGATGGACTAACTATTGAAGTAAGTGAAATGTGCGGTGTGCAGTATGGGTTTGGAAGCCCTCTGTATGTGTATGTCTGGCAGCTCTGTTCAGATCAGCTTACACAAACTCCAAAACACCTTGTACAGCTCGCACACCTGAACACCTCATCAGTTGACACAGATTATATGATGAGGAGCGTTTGCTCGAAATAGTCGATGTGTTGCAACCTAGAAATGACGTCGCTGTGAATATAAAGGAAGAAATAGCTCCGGCTCAGGAAGGTGGCCGTCCGCGTCAGCGCACCGTGTCGACATTTTTTTTTGGAGGGACACACCGAATGCTTTGCAGCTCCTGCGTGAGCAGTTAACTAGGTATTTCTCCGCCTGATGTTTTTGCCCTATCCAGTTCTGTGCTGCCACATAATATTCTGAACGCTGCTTGTACATCCCAAGCTCCTCCCCCTGTTCTCTCTGCTCTTCCTAACACCCTGTGGGCGGATCATAAGGACGATGTGGGCTCTGTGAGCTGCTCTCCGTATGAAGCTGTTATTAAACACTCTACACCTGTTTATGTTAAACTATACCCTCTGTCTCCTAGTAAGCTCAATGGTATTGACAATATTCTAAAATCTCTTTTGCAGCAAGGTGTCGTGGTTCCTTGTGTCAGCCCGTATAACACCCCAGTGAACCCGGTCCCAAAACCGGATGGCACATGGCGCCTCACTCAAGACCTACGTAAAATAAATGAACTCATCGTTCCCGTGGCTCCAGTGGTCCCTGACGTTCCTTCTCTTATGTCTTCTATTCCGTGTGACCATGCTTATTTCTCTGTGATTGATTTGTGCTCTGCCTTTTACAGTGTTCCTGTGGGCCATGAGACTCAGCCCCTGTTTGCTTTCACACACAGGGGAAGACAATACACGTGGACGCGGTTGCCACAGGGTTTCATTGACTCACCGGCGGTCTTCACTGCCGTATTGCGGGACGCGCTGGCTGATCTCTGTCTTCCCCGGGGCTCCACGGTGCTCCAGTACGCGGATGATCTCCTGGTAACGGCGGAGGATCAAGACGCTTGTGCTGCCGCCACATTGTCTCTCCTCACACTCCTGGCGCAGAAGGGTTTCAAGGTCTCCCGCACGAAGTTGCAGTTTTGCCTCACAACTGTTCGCTACTTGGGACATGACCTCTCCCAGGGTTCCAGGAGGCTTAGCCCGGAACGCGTTCAAGTCATTATGGACACTCAGGTGCCTGCAACCAAGCACGCTCTCATGGCATTTCTGGGCCTCATCAATTACTGTCGTCAATGGATCCCTGACTGTTCAATCTATGACAAGTGTTTGCGTTCAGCTATAAGTCACTCAGATCCTTTGACTCAGCCCCTGGTCTGGACTGAGGACATGCTAACGGCCTTCAAGGCTCTGAAGCAAGCTTTGTGCTCCGCCCCTGCTCTCGGGCTGCCGAACTATCGTTTGCCGTTTCACCTGTATGTGTGCAATCAGAAGGGGACCGCCTCTGGGGTGCTGGCTCAGGAGCACGGGGGGGGCATGCGACCTTGCGCGTTTCTGTCTAAAACTCTTGACGCTGTGGCACAAGGGCTTCCTGGCTGTCTTAGGGCTGTTGCTGCGTGTGCTCTCATGGTCACGGACGCTGAAAAACTTGTTTTGTCGCATCCGCTCATTTTACACACTTCACATGACGTCGTGTACATTCTGCGGAATCTTAGCACTCAGCATTTGTCTGCTCAGCGTCGCTCTGGCTATGAGTTTATTCTTTTGGCCACAGAGCATCTCACTGTTAAGCCCTCCTCGTCGTTTGATTCTGTCGCCCACGCTCTTCAGCGTCTTCTTAACTCACATGACTGTCTTTCTAATATCGTTTTTGAGACTAGCATCCGCCCAGACTTACACTCCACCCCTCTTTCCACAGGCGATTCTCTTTTTGTAGATGGTTCCTGTTCCCGCCCTGCGGATGGTGTGTTCCTGTGTGGTTACTCTGTTTGTCGCCTCCCTGATGAAATTGTTGAAGCTCATTCTTTGCCTTTTTCTTCTGCTCAGGCTGCGGAGCTCTATGCTTTGACTCGCGCGTGTATTTTGGCTCAAGACACAGACGTTACTATTTACACCGACTCACGCTACGCTTTCGGCGTGGCGCACGACTTCGGCCGCATTTGGGCGTCTCGGGGGTTTACGACAGCCGACGGTAAGCCCATTTCTCATTCTTCACTTGTTACTGATTTAATCACCGCCTGTCTCCTTCCGTGCACGTTGGCCATTGTTAAGACACGCGCGCACACAAGAGGGGACTCATTTGAAGTAAAGGGCAATTCATTCGCTGATCGAGTCGCTAAAGCTGCAGCCGCATCCGGTGTCCTGCCTCCAGGCTTTAATTGCGCTTTAGTTTCTACTGATCGCATGGTTAGCGCTGTCTTACCTGACATAGATCTCATTTCTATCCAGGCCTCGGCCTCTGTGGCAGATACGCAGTTCTGGGACGCCCAGGGCGCGACAGAGAAGAGTGGCGTTTTGCTTGACGCACAGGGCCGTCTTTGTTTACCTCGTCACTGTACTCCCTTTCTCGTCCGCGAGTTCCATGGTCCCACTCATCGCGGCCGAAGAGGGGTAGTGGAGGATATGAACAGAACATTCTGCATCAATAATTTGCACACAGACGCACACAACATTCTGGACAAGTGTTTAACGTGCGCCCAGAATAATCTATCTAAACCAGGCGCGGTACATCAGCACCTTCCCATACCCGACACGCCTTTCCAAGAATGGCAGATCGACTTCACTCACATGCCAAAGCAGGGCCCGTTCAAATACCTTTTGGTCATGATTGACAAATTTTCACGGTGGATTGAGGCTTTCCCGTGTAGCAAAGAGAACGCCCGAACAGCAGTGAACAAACTTACACAGGAAATTATCCCACGTTACGGTCTTCCGGTAGGAATTGACTCTGATAAGGGAACGCCGTTCACCTCTAAGGTAACGCAGGAGCTATGTAAAGACCTCAAGATCAATTGGCGTTTTCATATCCCATACCATCCACAGTCCTCTGGCATTGTGGAGCGCGCGAATAGAACAATTAAGGGTAAGTTGCGTAAGGCTATGCAAGACGCAGGCACGAAAAATTGGGTCCAAGTTTTACCGTTGGTCCTCGCTGATATGCGCATGACTGCTCAGGTCGCTCTCGACAATTTATCTCCGTACGAGCTCGTCATGGGACGCCCCTTTCCTGTCCCTTGGCGTAGAGGCATGCAGGTTATAGGAACGGGTGATCTTGAAGTACATCTCAGCGAGTACGCGGTGGGTCTCATGCGGGTGCTGGATGAGTATTGGGCGAGAGTAAATTCCAAAAAGCCTCCCATTCCAGAGGCACACACTCACCCCTTTGAGGTAGGGGACAGAGTTTTAGTAAAGAGATTCGCTAAACTAAACGCTCCCATGGAGGAGTCACCCTACAGTGGGCCCACCGATGTACTCGCTGTAACTCGCACGGCTGTGCTAACGGACCTTTTTCCACAGTGGATCCATGCCAGCAGAATAAAGAAGGCTCCAATGTAATAGAAATCTATATTGTTGATGCTTAACAGACTTTTGTGTTTCAGAAAGTTGCTGTGACAATAGCTGACGGCCTTTTCAGGGATCCCCTTCCAGCATCTGGAGCAATCCAGTTTCGGCTGATCTACAAAGAGGGGATGGTTGGTGAGTCTTGCAAAGTTCTGGGCTGAAGAGTCTGAAAAGCACGGGAGCCTGTGACATTTTTCGCCGTCTGCACCCTGTGAGCATTAGAGAACAAAGTCAGTGACCAGTATGACTTTCTTCATCATCGTGCTGATCTCAACGCTTGGGGCAGGGTTACCCGCACAAGCAATACACCGGGACCCAAGGGATAACGAGTTTTAGAAATATGTAAACTTCACTGTAAAAACATCAATGAATATGAGTAAACCCTGTTATGTGTGTTCTTTGTTACCCCATGACAGCAGCGCTCCTTTTCCGGTCCGAATAGCCCCGTCTAACTACTCTGAGGTTAATATGACATGGCTCAGCCTGTGGCCCGTTTCTTTTCCGTTGTTGCATGGATCGTATATATAATATGATGATCTCGCACACAGGTTATGTCCCTGTGTCAGCCAAGACTGGGGTGTGAATAATACTCTGGGCTTGCGTCAGAGTATTAAAGAGGGGATTGTAAGAATATAATCCTGAATACTCCTAAACCTACTCTTGTAAATGCGCGGCCCAAGGGTGACTGTCGTTTAGTGTAGCAGTTTAGGGTTTACTTTAGGCCAGCTACAATACAGTACGTGCTGCTCTGTACATTTTGCATTTCCACATGTTCTGTTCCCATTTCATATCTTGATTTTGTCTATGTTTTTGTGTGAAACATCCTGTTGAACTGTGCATAACTCTTGTGTGACCTTGATACTGAGTGTGCAAAGCACATTCCGTAACTTTCCACTGCTGATACTCCCTACGCAGAGTATATATAAAGCCCCGACGCAGCTGCGCGTTAGGGCACGACTGAGAATAAACCAGATTGATTTAACTCATGTGGTTTGCTCTCTTTTTGTCCTCGGAGTACTCCTTGTAACGCATCTGAACAGCACGCAGCGCAATCCTAACACTCTGGGTGCTCCGGTTTCCCCCATAGTCCAAAGACATACAGGTTAGGTTAAATGGTGGTTCTAAATTGACCGTAGGTGTGAATGTGAGTGTGAATGGTTGTTTGTCTCTGTGTCAGCCCTGTGATGATCTGGCGTCTTGTCCAGGGTGTACCCCGCCTCTTGCCAATAGTCAGCTGGGATAGGCTCCAGCTTGCCTGTGACCCTGTACAGGATAAGCGGCTACAGATAATGGATGGATGGATTTGAAATGCTGATATGTTTGGGCCTTCTCTGAAGGCCAAGGAGGCCCTGATGGTTCCCCTCTGTTTACAAGAGAAAAACATACCAACAAACATTGAAAAACTGGAAAAGAGAGTGTGTATGTATAATAATAATAATCTTGACTGGCTTTTTTTCATGGTATATCAGATATATTCCATTCAGCTAGTATGATTTTGAACTCGTCTTCGACTCATTCAGTATCATGCTAGCTGAATGGAATATATCTGATACACCACTCAGCACCAGCCAATATTTACCGGTAAATACGTCCCTCAAATCCACGATGTATTTCAGATGAAAAAATGAGTTGTTCAACATGAGAAGATAAACTTCATATCTTCAAGCCAACATTTGATTTTCTTTTTATTATATAGACACATTCACAAACAAAAAATACCCAAATTTATCAAAACAATTCATCAATTTCCTCACGAGTGAGATTTATATCACGGTTTTGGTTCTCCATGTCCTGGATGTAGATTGTATGAAAAATACAAGTGGCATTTTTCCCAGTAAATCACTCACGTCCATATAATATATACTGTATATTTACAGCAGTTTTCTGCAGTGTGTGTGTGTGTGTGTGTGTGTGTGTGTGTGTACACAATTGTGTGTGCTTTGTCTCACGATTGTACTGTAACATGGATGAAAAATTACTTATGACGGCTTTTAATTCCAAGTTCCCCGGTAGCTCTTGCCATCTTACAAATGACCTCAGGATACACGCTCTGTTTGTTCTTAATCGAATCACGATTTTCTTTAACTGAACTGCTGCAACACCAGTATTGAAAAATTAGGCACACGTTGGCAGTGGTAATGATGCCTTAAATCCGATATTCCCTCCGGCCACACAAAAAGCTATGGATTTTCTAAGCCAGTGTTAAGATCACTAGAGTTATGAAGCTTTGGATTTCTGAACCTAATGCTGACTGCCATGCAGCGAGCCTCAAAGCAGAAGTCACAAAAGCTGAAGTTGTCTGACTATTACAGTGTCTTGCAAAAAGGATCCATTCCCCTTGGTGTTTGTCCTGTTTTGTCACATTACAAGCTGGAATTAAAATGGATTTTTGGGGGGTTAGCACCATTTGATTTACACAACATGCCTACCACTTTAAAGGTGCAAATTGTTTTTTTTTTCTCTTTTATTGTGACACAAACAATAATTAATATGAAAAAACAAAAATCTCTAGTATGCATACCGGTAAGTATTTACCCCCTTTCATATGAAACCCTTAAATAAGATCTGGTCCAACCAATTCACTTCATAAGTCACATAAGTAGTTGATTAAGATCCACCTGTGTGCAATCAAAGCATCACATGATCTGTCACATGATGTCTGTATAAATCAACCTGTTCTGGAAGGACCCTGACTCTGCAACACTACTAAGCAAGCAACATTAAAACCAAGGAGCACTCCAAACAGGTCAGAGACAAAGTTGTGAAGAAGTATAGATCAGGGTTGGGTTATAAAAAATATCTAAACCTTTGAATATCCCAGCGAGCACCATTAAATCCATTATAGCCAAATGGAAAGAATATGGCACCATTACAAACCTGACAAGAGAAGGCTGCCCACCAAAACTCACAGACTGGACAAGGAGGGCATTAATCAGAGACGCAACAAAGACACCAAAGATAACACTGAAGGAGCTGCAAAGATCCACAGTGGAGATAATAGTATCTGTCCATAGGACCACTTTAAGCTGTACACTCCACACAGTGGGGCTTAATGGAAGAGTGGCCAGAAAAAAAAGCCATTGCTGAAAGAAAACATAAGAAAACACGTTTGGAGTTTGCCCAACAGCATGTGGTAGACTCCCCAAACATTTGGAAGAAGATTCTCTGGTCAGATGAGAGAAAAATGTAACTTTTTGGCCATCATGGGAAATGCCATGTGTGGCACAAATGCAACACTTCCCATAATCCTTAGAACACCATTCCAACAATGAAGCATGGTGGTGGCAGCATCATGCTGTGGTGACATTTTTCATCTGCAGGAACAGGAAAGTTGGTCAGGACTGAAGGAAAGATGGATGGCACTAAATACAGGGCAATTCTGGAGGAAAACCTGTTTGAGTCAGCCAAAGGTTTGAGACTGGGACAAAGGTTCACGTTCCAGCAGGACGATGACCCTAAATATACTGCTAAAGCTACAGTGGAGTGGTTTAAAGGGAAACATTTAAATGTCTTGGAATGGCCTTGTCAAAGCCCAGACCTCAATCCAATTGAGAATCTGTGGCATAACTTGAAGATTGCTGTACACCAACACAACCCATCTAACCTGAAGGAGTTGAAGCAGTTTTGCCTTGAGGAATGGGCAAAAGTCCCAGTGGCTAGATGTGCTAAGCTAATAAAGACATACCCCAAGAGACTTGCAGCTGTAATTGCAGCAAAAGGTGGCTCTACAAAGTATTGACTTTGGGGGTGAATACTTGTGCACACTCCAGATTTCTGTTTTTGGTTTATTTTCCATTTTAATTATTGCCTGTGTCACAATAAACGAACAATTTACACCTTTAAAGTGGTAGGCATGTTGTGTTAATCAAATGGTGCTACCCCCCCCCCAAATCCATTTTAATTCTAGCTTGTAATGTAACAAAACAGGATAAACACCAAAGGGGATGAATACTTTTGCAAGACACTGTAATCAATTTGTAGCTTATTCAGTCATATAACACAGGAACAAAAAAAAACTAACCGGGATAAAAGAAAAAAACTTTGTAATGCAGATTTATTTATGATTAAATGTTATGTTGGGAAACTGCATTGCAATTTTTATTATTTTTATTGTTTTCTTCAACTTTGTTGTAATATTTGTTTATTTGCAAATAAAGGTCCCATTTTATAGCAGTGCTGGAAAATTAAAATAAAACATTGTTTTGAGAAGTTGGCTCATTTTGATACAATGTCTGTGACGAGAGAGAGAGAGAGAGAGAGAGAGAATGCATTACAGGTGGCTGGACTCAATAAGAGCCTCAACCAGAAAATAGAGTGGAGCCCATTTACTATTCCAAGGCAGTTCTGCTCACTTTGATTTGATTCACCAAACAAATGCACCTCAGCTTCCCTACAGAAACTCAGCCACTGATATGAATCAATGAAACGTAGATATTCTAGCCAAAGGTCACTCCTGGATGTCATTTTGCCAGGAGCTATTACATTCTCGTTTGGCTTAGTCTTGAGTGATTGACATTTCCATGACGATGGTTGAAATTTTATGATGTATACCACAGGGTCTGCAAATTCACTCTGGGCTCTCCTTCTGCTTTGGAAAGAATTCATTAAAATGTCCAAAGCCAGAAGCAGCAAGAAAAAAAATGAGCCACTTCTTGCTTAGACTAAAACTGGACAATTACGACCCTGGCCATGTTTTCTGATCCTTATTATTCAAGCTGTGCTCCTCATAGGTTCTTTGGAGAATTACTACTTAACGACCTAAACAATCTTAGGTTACTGATAATCAATAAGATAATTCATTCATCTATCTTCAGTATCCGCTTAATGCTGGCCAGGTCATCTTTTATTTTGTAGTGTGAAAGCCTGGAATTGAAATGTATTTTTCAAAAGTGTATAAAAATACACAGTACTGTGCAAAAGACTTAGGCACATGTACAGAAATGCTGCCAACCAAAAATGGCTTAAAAATAATGAAATGAAATGTTTCAACATATATATATATATATATATATATATATATATATATATATATATATATATATATATATATAACAGCAATATTTTGGCGTGATACGACCCTTTGCTTTAAAAAAAATAGTAGTCTCAGGTACAATGAGTGCAGTTTTATAAGGAAATGAGCTGTAGGTTTTCTGAGCATCTTGCAGAAACAGCCACAGTTCTTCTGGACAATTTGTCACACTTGCTTCGTCATTTTGCCCCAAAACCCAGTAGCCTTCATTATGTTTTCTTTTTTAATCTGAAAAGTGCTCTCTTATGTAATATGCTGCTCAAATACAAGCAATTTTTTTCTATAACATTTAATTTTGTGCTGGAAAACAAACTTTTGGGCTCTAAAATGTTTTTGTACTAACTCGATAATGTAGAAGTCATAAAATAGAAATCTATAACAAAGTTTGTATAAAAAAATATAGAGTGCTGAAGACTTTTGAACCATACTGTTTATGATAGTGACTGCTGATTAAAGACATACCATGAGGGGAAATAAGTATCTGGACACTTTTGTTTGTTATTTCACATACTTCCAGTGTATATACAGTACCTGTCAAAACTTTTAACACACCTACTAATTAAATGTTTTTTTCCTTTATTTTTTATGAGTTAAAAGTCACATTATATCTTAAAGTAATGATATTTACTTACTTGCTTCGGCCGAGCTTCTGCTCGCTTCAAGTCAGCACATCTCGCCCATCCCTCCTTGTCCATCATGGTTGTCCGTAGTTCCTGAACACTTCCTAAATTTGTGTCATTCATCAGGACATCTTTGGAGGATACAGCCCGCCTGCCCACATTCCACTTCCCAGTCATTGGTTGCCACAGGACTAGTTTCGATACCACTTCCTCAGGGTGTCTGACACAATATCCAGCTAACTTCAGCCTCCTGTATGCTACTTTAGATGATACTGGTGGTAGGCTTCCATATAACTGTTCATTTATTAGCTTTACCTTCCATGATATGTTGAGTGCCATATGGAGCATCCTGGTGTAACATCCATCTAGTCTCTTTTGCATATTTTTGTTGATGGTCCAAGTTTCACTACCATACAATAGCACAGATTCTACTGTTGCAAGAAAGAGACATTCTTTTAGATTTATTTTCAAGTTTGAGATCCATGCCTGGGACATTTTATGGCATGCTGACCATGCTAAACCTTGTCTTATCTTGAAGTCGTGCTTGAGCTGTGCATCCAGCCTCCAAGGTATTTGAAGTTGTCAACTACCTTGATCTTCATCCCGTTTCTGGCGTGTATCCTTTCTTCGCCCTGGATGAATTGCATGATTTCTGTCTTTTTTGCATTAAGGTGTCAGCTAACCTTGGCAAATTCTACCTCTACACATCTCAGCATCTCACTGGCTTGTGCAATTTCCTCAGTGATAAGCGCTATGTCATCTGCAAAGTCAGTGTCTGTAATGACTGATGGATGATGTTGGCAACTTCGCCTTCTGTCCACTTTGAATCCCAGCTGTTCTTCCCCTGCCATCTATCGCCTGCCACATACAGAAGTCCAGTACTATTGCAAACAGATAGGGCGCCAATGTAGTATCTCCTTGTAGGACACCAGATATGATTTCAAAGAAATCGGTGTGTCCATCAGGAGTTATGACTCTTGCTCTGGTGTCTTCTTACATCAAGCCAATTGCCTTCACCAACTTTTCCAGAATATCATATGCTCTTAAAATCTGAAGCATTCTGCCTTGAAGAATGCTATCAAACGCTTTCTTGAAGTTGACGAATACTATTATAGCTTTCAGATTGTGACACTTCACCCCTTCTATGAGTCTTCTTAGTGCCAGTATTTGTGCTGTAGTGGACCTTCCAGGTCGAAATCCTTTTTGATTTGGATGTAGTTGTAGATCAATTTTTGGGCGAATTCTGTTTAGCAACATTCTATTTACAGTTTTGGCTGCGATGGAGGACAGAGCTATTCCTCTGTAGTTCTCTGTGGTGCTAAGATCCCCCGCTTTTGGCAAAGGCTTCAAGTCACTTTCCGACCATTGTTTTGGCTTTTCTCCTTCCAGTAACTTGTTAGCAGAGTCTAACATGATGTCATCTATGTTGCGGTATTTAAAAACTTCAGGTAATGTTGGATATTCAGACCCCACAAATTACAAATATTAAGACTTTCTTGTTGCATAACTGGTGTTGTATATTGCAGATTTGAGAATCTATGGTCAAAAGTAGGCGGCATGGTGGTGTAGTGGTTAGCACTGTCGCCTCACAGCAAGAAGGTCCTGGGTTTGAGCCCAGTGGTCGGCAAGGGCCTTTCTGTGCGGAGTTTGCATGTTCTCCCCGTGTCTGCGTGGGTTTCCTCCGGGTGCTCCGGTTCCCCCCACAATCCAAAGACATGCAGGTTAGGTTAACTGGTGACTCTAAATTGACCGTAGGTGTGAATGTGAGTGTGAATGGTTGTCTGTGTCTATGTGTCAGCCCTGCAATGACCTGGTGACTTGTCCAGGGTGTACCCCGCCTTTCGCCCGTAGTCAGCTGGGATAAGCTCCAGCTTGCCTGCTACCCTGTAGGACAGGATAAGCGGCTACAGATGATGGATGGATGGTCAAAAATAATTCACTTTTTGCAGCATTGTGGTTCAATTTCATTCCTCATTCCTTTTAGTATATTCTGTTCTAATCACTATCATAACCAGGGTCTTTCTGATGTATTCACCATTTCAAAATCTTACATACATTTTCAAACGGATTGCAGTTAGAAGATTGGCTTAGCCTTGCAAGTCCTTCTTGACTTCTTGATTGTATATCTTGTTGAAACATCCATTTTCTCTTCAGATTTTTTTTTTTCCCTGACAAGAGCACATTGTGAAATCTTGCCGAGCAGAGTTGTCTGGGAACAATTACTTGTGGTTCCATAAAATTTCCACCTACATATTATTGAACCAGTTGCGTTGTCAGGTCTTTGCCCTGGCTCTGTAGTTTTTTCTATTTAATAATGTTGTTATTGAAAACTTTAAAAAGCTCCTTCAACATTCCCTACAGTTGCTGCTACATGATCAACACAAGGTGCAATTTGCACAATAACTTCTTTTTTTCTTTGCAGCATTTACATTGATCTAGAACTTGATTTATTTTTATGTAACCATTGTCTATATTTTAATATAGAATCTAGATTTTTCATGATCAATTTCATTTTTTAAATGTATACAAAAATATATAAATAGGAAACATGCGTCAGTTACATTGGGTTCACTATAATTTCCGGGGTGCCAATAATAATGGCACATACAGTACTTTGCAAAAGTCTTTAAACATAGGCACCCTATTTTGTTCATACCAACTTTGTTATAGATTTCTGTTTTATGACTTCTACATTATCGAGTCAGTACAAAAACATTTTAGAGTTTCTAATGTTCATTTTCCAGCAAAAAATTAAATGTTACAGAAAAAAATGTTTGAGTCTGAGCAGCATAATACATAAGAGAACCCTTTTCAAATTAAAAAAGGAAACATAATGAAGGCTACTGGGTTTTGGTGCAAAATGAAGAAGCGAGTGTGATAATCAAAGTGTCCAGAAGAACTGTGGCTGGTTCTGTAAGACACTCAGTAAAACCTACAGCTCAGTTCCTTATAAAACTGCACTCATTATACCTGAGACTACTATTGTTTTTTTGTTTTGTTTTTTAAAGCAAAGGGTCATCTCACACCAAATATTGACTTTGTTTCATTTATTATGGGGCAGGGCAGCACGGTGGTGTAGCACTGTCGCCTCACAGCAAGAAGGTTCTGGGTTCGAGCCCAGCAGCTGACAGGGGCCTTTCTGTCTAGAGTTTACATGTTCTCCCCGGGCCTGTGTGGGTTCCCTCCAGGTTCTCCGGTTTCCCCCACAGTCCAAAGACATGCGGTTAGGTTAACATGGGGCAGCCATGGCCTGAGGTTGGGCTGAAGTGCCCTTGATCAAGGCACTTGACCCCCAACTGCTCCCTGGGCACTGTCGCATAGCTGCCCACTGCTCTGGGTATGTGTGTGTGTGTGTGTGTGTGTGTGTGTGTGTGTGTGTGTGTGTGTGTGCTCATTGCTCACTTGTGTATGCATGTGTGTGTTCACTGCTTCAGATGGGTTAAATGCAGAGGAGGAATTTCAACTGTGTGCTTAAGTCTGTGCTTGAGTGTACATGTGATAAATAAAGGCTTCTTCTATTATGGCTCACTGCAGTTTAAACATTTCATTTTATTATTTTTTCAGGCATTTTTGTTCGGCAGCATTTCTTTACATGTGCCTAAGAATTTTGCACAGAACTGTATATTTTTGTTGAAAATAATTATCTCTTGATGAGGGTTGGATTTTTCTCTTTTTTTTCAGTGTGAGATGAAGCAACTTGGATGAACCTATGTGAACATGTTTTTTTTTTTCCTAACCCTTTCTACTAATCTTTACAAGGGGTGCCGATAATTTTGGAGGTCACTGTAAATGTGAAGGATATACACAGTATGCACTAAAGTATATTAAATACAAAAGAAATTAAAAAGTATTTATTTCCTTTCATTCTGTGTGTATGTGTGTGATGAGAATGAAGTTCAAAATGTAAAATATTTGTGGGATTAAAAACAATATATTAATGAATGTTTACTTAGGCCAAACAAAATAATATATGTGTTTCCTGTTTCCTGGGTTTTCAAAATAGGGTAGGTAGGTATGGGAAAAAAATTGTTTATCCCAAAAGTTTACGACATATTTTCTAGGGTAGGTAGGAAAAAGTGAGAAGTTTCCTTTGAAAACTGTTTTTGCAAAATACTCGTTAAACGTTTGCAACTGATCCCAGAATGTCGGAACTGTGTGATTTGTTGTAGGAAACAATGTTGTAGTTACTCTATAGTTCTTCATTTGGAAATATTTTTAATTGTTGTGAATATCTTTTGCATTGCAATAGGCTGATTTGACAAGCAAACATTTCTGTCCACTGTGTCATTTTTTGTTCCGAGGCGAACCTCCATTTTATAGGCACCCGGAAGAATCGATGAAATATACTGCACATGTGTAAGCAGTCATTTACATCCGACCCTTCGAGGCATGAATACAAGGGTGACCGGTTTTTCTACTTAAAAATCTAAGATTTCTCATCTCATCTCATTATCTCTAGCTGCTTTATCCTGTTCTACAGGGTCGCAGGCAAGCTGGAGCCTATCCCAGCTGACTACGGGCGAAAGGCGGGGTACACCCTGGACAAGTCGCCAGGTCATCACAGGGCTAAATCTAAGATTTTTTTTTTATTATTTATTTTTATTTCAAACATGTATAAAAAAATGTATGTAACTATTTGTATATACAAAAGAAAGAAAACAAGAAAGTGACAAAAAAATTAATAAATAAAATACATAAAGAGCTAAGACATTACAATACACCGCACATTGTTCGAAAGAGGAGTGGGAAGAAGTACAATACTTTTTTAATTTCCCACCCCTTTTTAACTACCCCGAAATCCAAACTTCATTAATACACCTATAAAAATATATACCATATATACACTTCATGAATATCTATATAAATATATAATTACAAAAATAAATATATACTACATACCATATATATATATATATATATATATATATATATATATATATATATACACACTTCATAATTGTAATAATTCATTGTAACACTTGCAAGAATACGCAGCATTGTTCAGCTATGTATTTGATTGCATCTAACGGTGACCCCTGTCTAGAAATGCCTACGAAATTTGGCTTTGCTGCGACCTTCGGTGTCTGAGTTATAAAAGTTTAAAGGTGGGCTGGAGCCATGGATCAAATCAAAACTTAAGTTGCTGAGCAGCGCTTGCACGGTGGCGAATGACTGGCAGAGGCACCGTCCTACCAGGCCGTGCCCGTGCTGGTTTGAAAGGGCTGGGGTAGAGGGAGGTGCGTGTTGGTTGTCAATTTACTCCTGACGGGCCTAGTGTCTTTTGGCAAATACCGAGTGGTTTATATGACACGCCCTAGCGGTTCTCGTTTGACTCGCCAGGTGGCTGCCAAGCAGGAAGGGTAGGGCGTGAGAAATAGTTTGTTTATCGTGGTCATAAACAGTTGAAGGGTCGCAGTGTATTTACAGGGTCGGTCGGGTAACCGGAAACACATATATTATTTTGTTTGGCCTTATGGAAAGGGTCTAATTGTTTTCCATTCATCCAAATAGACTTCACACCTTATTCAGCCTTTCTGAATCTGTGCCCTGTTAATGATACCAAATGGTAAAGATTGGCATTTTCAGGATATTTGGAATTTTCGGCTGTCTTTAATAGCGTGAAAATGTTCATTCAGCAATCTGTTCAGCAAAAGACTGAAATCAGGTTTATGAACCTGATTTTTTTTTTCAAATGACAGTATGTAATTACTGAGGAATGAAGCTGTCCATGGGTTACTAAAGATCACTCGAGGCTTTGTCAGAAATAAACAAACCCTTACTAGAAACAGCCTCCAGCCAGAAGAAGTGCTTTGTTATTTGCTAACTCTATCACTCCATATTTGAAGCAGCTAATTTTGGGGAAAGAGCTCAGCTGGCGGTTCAGAATATATCCCCCCCCGTAATGCATGTTAATGTGTTTTGTATTGAAATTTGTTCCTGCAATATTACAAGTAAACAAATGACAGGCACTCGGCTGGAGGAGTGTGTGCAGAGAGAATGCTGATGGAGCGCACCTACCAAGCAATCTTTCAGCTTTCCTAAATTGGAGATGAAACACTCTCTCTTTTTCTGAGGCAATATTCTGTTCCTGCATTCATTTCAAGCTGTGCTTAGTTGCCTGTATTCGCGAAGATTAAAAATTCATGTTTAGGGGAAAAAAAAACAAGCATAAGTATTTTGCTTGAATACATCAGCATCATTAAGCATTCTTTTGGTTGCATTACTTTCTTGTATGTTTGTATTTTTTTTTTTTAGAAACATCTTTGTTATATTTCTTGAAATTCTCTTTACATCTCAACAACAATGTATAAAGCAATGTTCTGACAATAAAAAAGAAAAAAAATCATCTGTGGCACGTGAAAGGCTGTAAAAAAGCCCATCCAATCATTTCCTTCAGTCTGAATGAAATGATTGGATGGCTAGCTACCAGGTTTGTAGCACTCGAGTCCGACTCGTGCCCTACTTTTAAGGACTCATGACTTGGACTTGAGCACTGATGACTCGGACTTGAACTCGGACTCGTGCATTTACTGCATTTGGACTCATAAATTGGAGACAAGGGCTCTGATTTTTTTTCTTTATTTTTCTGTAACATGCCATAATAATTTGGCATAAGATATTTATGTTTATATCTACATTAATTTTTATACTAATTTTGAGCAAAAGAACACACATTCACCTGATCATGCATCATGCTCAGGAACAAACTAACGTTAATGGTGCTAAAATGCCAGGAGAGAACACCCCTAGGATTGTCCGCTTTGCTTATACAGACTTCTCGTGCAGTGGGAAAAAATGCACTGCTCTGTGTTCCATATGTAGAAGAACTATCGAGGAGACGACGGGGACAACCTCGAACTTCAATCGTCATTTAGCAAGACTCCACCCAGAGAAGTAAGTGACACGCGCCCTGTTTATTTGCCCTGTTGATAGTGGGCGGGGCTTGCTGAGCGATGAACAAGCTTTTTATCTGTAGCCTATTCACTAAAATGGGGCGGTCGAGCAGTAACGTTCGTCCAATACAGTAGCAAAGATGGTTTCACATAAAGGCAGCAACAGCCACCATCAAATGGTGCGGTTGGAGTCTTGTTCTTGAACTCGACTCAGATCAATAGTGGACTTGACTCGGACTTGAAATTTTCTTTCATGACTTGGACTTGACTCGGACTTGAACACTGGGGACTTGAGACTAGATTTGGACTCGAGGCTTAGTGACTCAACTACAACACTGCTACCTCCCAACCTACTTGCACACACTCTGGCTGGGCACCCATTCTGCATGACTATAGTCTTCCACAAGACTAGGCAGACATATCGCTCAAGCTTGCAAGCTAGTCGACAGCTGTAAGTACTAACAACAGCCATATTCATTGTAGACATTCATTATAGTGTTTTCTTACATGTGAATGAGATATAAGATAGTTGCATATACCAACTACGCACTGCACTCCTCCCCCGAATGCTCTTTCTTGTGGACTCATCTTCCAGCAGTAGTCAGGCAGTGTGCATTCATGTGTTCTGTTAGAATGGCTTTGGAGGGCTGGCTGAAGGGAGGGGGTGGGATTTTTTTAGTTGTAAACTCTTGCCGGTTTCTTGCTAGACTTAACAATTCATGTTTTTAAGTCAAATCATTTTAACCACTTTTTTTTTTCAAATTCTCTGCTATTTTTTCTTGCTTCACCATGACCCAATTCAAGATACTACATCATGCATCACATGGTGGGCTTTCCCCATTCACGCAAGGCATTATGGGATACAAATTTGAAATAGGAGAGAAAAATGGCGGACATGAATGAAACATGAAAGACCAACTACAGTAACAGAAAGCAAGAATAAAAGATGCTATGTTGCGAAGGAAAGGAAATGCAGGACCAAACTAATAAATACTGGCGGTCAGCGAGCACCTCGGTGTAATCAGCTGTTCATTTAGCGACAGAATGATGTAACTGTCAGTGCACGGTCAAGGTAAACCTGTAGATGGCAGTAATGCAACACTGTGGATGCCAGCTGCCGTAAAACCCAAAAGAAGAAGGAAAAGAAAAAGTTAAACCTGTGCATGCGCACACCGGACTTCCTCTGTCTGCTTGACTGCACAAAGCGAGTGATTTCATGCACATTATTTGCTCGGGAATCAGCTCAAATTAAATAACTTCCCAGCCATAGAATGGCCTGTTTATTTTAAGGTATCGCAGAAATAAACATATATCATAATGTCCACATTTCAGAGGGAGCTAAATTTCACCAATTTTTTTAAATCAAAAGGCCATCTAGATTTAACAAGACAAAGTCGAGGTTATTATTCACCGATATTCACTGAGCCTGAGGAGGATAATTGTTTTAGTATCAATACATGTGATTTAAAAAAATAACATTAAAATAAATCATATATTTTTAATCATTTATTTAAATCTTCAAAAGCGTCAGGAAAATTTAATAAAGGTGCACGCAGACTTGTATCACTTATCTATGCAAATCACAAAAAATACTTTGTTTTGAAATTGATAAAATAAATCACAATTTCACCTTACCTTTGAATAGTTTCAGACCAAACTTTGTACCATCTTTATTGCTTTTAGAAACAGCTTTTTCTTTCATCATTTATAATTCTGCCTCACTGATAACACGATTGGCAGCCATTTTGTTCAGTCACTTGAGGTGATTATTGAGAAATAGTCTGAATTTCTCAACCAATCAGCGCATGCAATTTTCTATATTCATCTCTGTATTAATATTGATACCATTTATGGAGCGAACCTATGAAAACTATACATTTTTCCTTTTGCAGCAAAAGCAGCAGTCCAACTGTGCAGAAAAGACAATTCACTGAAAAGGGAAAGGATTCAGTATGTGAAAGAAATGAATTATCTGCTGGCAGTGGTTGTTTTGGTTTCATGCTGACTATGAACTTTGACCTGTGAGCTCCTTAGTATTGGAACTCCATAGAAAACAAGAAGACAGGACTGTGTGCTTGTTCGACTATGAATAGACGACATGCTTATCATGAGTTTATTCCCAAAACCTGAATTAAAATGTTACCCAACATTTGGCCAGATATGTTAAAGAATCCAGACCTTAATTCAGATTAAATGTTTGTCATATTATGTCAAATATGTTATGTTATTGCCTTGTGGCTACGCTATTCTGTTTGTTTATGATGATGTTTTGATTATTGCATTTTTTATTTAAATTTTTATTTTTATATCTTCTTTATTGTTCAGAATAAAGTAATCAATCAATCAATCAATCAATCAATCAGTCATGAGGAATGAGCTAATATTCCTCCTCACGGCTCTGCAAGACTGATCTACAACTACAACCTCGATTCCAAAAATGTTGGGACAAAGTACAAATTGTAAATAAAAATGGAACGCAATAATTTACAAATCTCAAAAACTGGGGTGGCACGGTGGTGTAGTGGTTAGCGCTGTCGCCTCACAGCAAGAAGGTCCAGGTTCGAGCCCCATGGCCGGCGAGGGCCTTTCTGTGCGGAGTTTGCATGTTCTCCCCGTGTCCGCGTGGGTTTCCTCCGGGTGCTCCGGTTTCCCCCACAGTCCAAAGACATGCAGGTTAGGTTAACTGGTGACTCTAAATTGACCGTAGGTGTGAATGTGAGTGTGAATGGTTGTCTGTGTCTATGTGTCAGCCCTGTGATGACCTGGCGACTTGTCCAGGGTGTACCCTGCCTTTCACCCGTAGTCAGCTGGGATAGGCTCCAGCTTGCCTGCGACCCTGTAGAAGAATAAAGCGGCTAGAGATAATGAGATGAGATCTCAAAAACTGATATTGTATTCACAACAGAACATAGACAACATATCAAATGTCGAAAGTGAGACATTTTGAAATTTCATTCCAAATATTGGCTCATTTGAAATTTCATGACAGCAACACATCTCAAAGTTGGGACAGGGGCAATAAGAGGCTGGAAAAGTTAAAGGTACAAAAAAGGAACAGCTGGAGGACCAAACTGCAACTCATTAGGTCAATTGGCAATAGGTCATTAACATGACTGGGTATAAAAAGAGCATCTTGGAGTGGCAGCGGCTCTCAGAAGTAAAGATGGGAAGAGGATCACCGATCCCCCTAATTCTGTGCCGACAAATAGTGGAGCAATATCACAAAGGAGGTCGACAGTGTAAAATTGCAAAGAGTTTGAACATATCATCATCTACAGTGTATAATATCATCAAAAGATTCAGAGAATCTGGAAGAATCTCTGTGCGTAAGGGTCAAGGCCGGAAAACCACACTGGGTGCCCGTGATCTTCGGGCCCTTAGACGGCACTGCATCACATACAGGCATGCTTCTGTATTGGAAATCACAAAATGGGCTCAGGAATATTTCCAGAGAACATTATCTGTGAACACAATTCACCGTGCCATCTGCCGTTGCCAGCTAAAACTCTATAGTTCAAAGAAGAAGCCGTATCTAAACATGATCCAGAAGCGCAGACGTCTTCTCTGGGCCAAGGCTCATTTAAAATTGACTGTGGCAAAGTGGAGAACTGTTCTGTGGTCAGATGTCACATCACATCACATCACATTATCTCTAGCCGCTTTATCCTTCTACAGGGTCGCAGGCAAGCTGGAGCCTATCCCAGCTGACTACGGGCGAAAGGCGGGGTACACCCTGGACAAGTCGCCAGGTCATCACAGGGCTGACACATAGACACAGACAACCATTCACACTCACATTCACACCTACGGTCAATTTAGAGTCACCAGTTAACCTAACCTGCATGTCTTTGGACTGTGGGGGAAACCGGAGCACCCGGAGGAAACCCACGCGGACACGGGAGAACATGCAAACTCCGCACAGAAAGGCCCTCGCCGGCCCCGGGGCTCGAACCCAGGACCTTCTTGCTGTGAGGCGACAGCGCTAACCACTACACCACCGTGCCGCCGTGGTCAGATGTATCAAAATTTAAAGTTCTTTATGGAAATCAGGGACGCCATGTCATTCGGACTAAGGAGGAGAAGGACGACCCAAGTTGTTATCAGCGCTCAGTTCAGAAGCCTGCATCTCTGATGGTATGGGGTTGCATTAGTGCATGTGGCATGGGCAGCTTACACATCTGGAAAGACACCATCAATGCTGAAAGGTATATCCAGGTTCTAGAGCAACATATGCTCCCATCCAGACGACGTCTCTTTCAGGGAAGACCTTGCATTTTCCAACATGACAATGCCAAACCACATACTGCATCAATTACAGCATCATGGCTGCGTAGAAGAAGGGTCCGGGTACTGAACTGGCCAGCCTGCAGTCCAGATCTTTCACCCATAGAAAACATTTGGCGCATCATAAAACGGAAGATACGATAAAAAAGACCTAAGACAGTTGAGCAACTAGAATCCTACATTAGACAAGAATGGGTTAACATTCCTATCCCTAAACTTGAGCAACTTGTCTCCTCAGTCCCCAAACGTTTACAGACTGTTGTAAAGAGAAAAGGGGATGTCTCACAGTGGTAAACATGGCCTTGTCCCAACTTTTTTGAGATGTGTTGTTGTCATGAAATTTAAAATCACTTAATTTTTCTCTTTAAATGATACATTTTCTCAGTTTAAACATTTGATATGTCATCTATGTTCTATTATGAATAAAATATGGAATTTTGAAACTTCCACATCATTGCATTCCGTTTTTATTTACAATTTGTACTTTGTCCCAACTTTTTTGGAATCGGGGTTGTACAAAATATGTTTGGTGGAGGAAGAAAAGACTACAAAGTTCTACATTGGCCATACAGAGAGTCAATATGTTTTCCAACCTGGATTGCGAATGATTAAACACTAATGCTTGATAAAAAGATCCAGAGGAATTTTTTTTTTTGAAACCGTCCAATATTCTTTGATTTGTTGACGGATAAAAAGTTTTGAAATGTCTGTTTGAAATGGTAATCTGAACACTTTTTTCGACTTGGCCCAAATACTTCAGTCTTTATCGAGGACCAATTCTGAGCTATTGCAAAACTTGTAATGGTGCCATAAGATACACTGACTGCCAGCAGCACAAACCTTGCTACACACCTACAAACGCAGCAAGGGGTAATGTTTGGAAAGCCTGTCACTAAAAACACAACAGTGCCATCATTAAGTGGTTAGCACTGTCGCCTCACAGCAAGAAGGTTCTAGGTTCGAGCCAAGTGGCTGACGGGGGCCTTTCTGTGTGGAGTTTGCATGTTCTCCCCATGTCTGTGTGGGTTTCCTCCGGTTTCCCCCACAGTCCAAAGACATGCAGTTAGGTTAACATGGGACGGCCTTGGGCTGAAGTGCCGTACATTTGTGCAGTGACACTGAAGACATTCATTCATTCGCGGTTTCTTTCAGAACAATCTACTCTGAGAGCAGAGCTGAAACAAATCAGATTGGATGGGTAGTGAAGTGAATCAGCTAGTCACTTGTTTGTGTCGTTTATTTATTTATTTATTTATTTATTTTTAACTGTATCATATACTATATATTGTGTATTCTATACTCATATTCAGAACTGTGAATTGATTGTGCAATTCCATTCTTTTTTGCATGCATGCTTGTCAAATGGTAGACACCAGGTTCATCCAAATTTTTTTTTTCCTCAACTGGTGACAAAGCAGTGATTTTTGAATGCATTGCACTGCAATAATATAGAAATACCTGCAAACAAGGAGCCATTCTTGTAGAAGAAGAACTTTATTTATCACACATACACTTCAGCACAGTGAAATTCCTCTCTGCATTTAACCCATCTGAAGCAGTGAAGACACACATGCGCAATGAGTGCACACACATACCTAGAGCAGTGGGCAGCTATGCTACCCGGGGAGCAGTTGGGGGTTACAGTAGGTGCCTTGCTCAAGGGCACTTCAGCCCAAGGTGGCCCCATATTAACCTCACCGCATGTCTTTGGACTCTGGGGGAAACTGGATCACCCGGAGGAAACCCATGCAGACACGGCAAGAAGTTGCAAACTCCACAAAGAAAGACCCCTGTTGGCCACTGGACTCAAACCCAGAACCTTCTTGCTCTGAGGCGACAGTGCTAACCACTACACCACCATGCTGCCCTGGAAAAAGGATTATATTAAAGAAAAAAGGTTTCCACTTCCTTTGCTGACCGTAACAATCCTTTCTTCACCATCACAAAACCTGAAACAGGAAGTTATGTGCTGATCCAATAACATTACACTTACATTATCCTATTGCGGCTTCTATCAAATTTAAGACATTGGTGCTTGCATACCAGGCTGTCAAGGGGTTAAGGCTGGCATACCTCCAGAGTCTGATCCACTCCTACATGCCAGCCAGATCCCTACGCTCCGCTACTACTGGTCGCCTGGCCCCTCCTCCTCTCCGCTCCTGCCCAGCCTGCTCAAGACTGTTGTCTGTCCTGGCTCCCCATTGGTGGAATGACCTTCCCAACTGAGGTCAGAACTACTGACTCCTTGACCACCTTCAAGCAGAGACTGAAGACTCACCTCTTCAGGCTGCACCTCTCCCCTTCTTCCCTGCCCACTGAGGAACTGATTTTCAGTCTTGACCAACCCAGGCTGTGTACAGTCTACTACAGGGTTAGCTGTTTGAGTGCTCTATTTAGTTGTACTTTATATGGTCGGTTTGTTTCCTTAGCCATTTGCTGAGTGTTGGTTCTTCAACAGAATATTTCACTAAATGTTATTGTCATTTGTTCATTTGGCACTAGAACTTTCTTGTCTAGAAGTTCAGCATTTCGTGAAGCTGACTTTCGCACTCATTGTATGTCACTAAATGCCATGTAATGTAATTATGGAGTGCCAAGAAAGGATAGATTATGTGCCTGATGTGGATGGCGGCATGGTTTGTTTGAAGCAAACCCCAGACTACTGTATTCCAGAGAATGAGGGATCAGTTCTCTGGACTGCTCCTGGGCTCAAAAACAGTTTTCACACTTCACCAAGTGTACCAAACTCTCAGGGAAAATTACCCCAAGTCTGAAAAAAGGTGCACATGTGAAAATGACCTTAATCTCTCTTTCAGTCTAGCACGTATAAGAGATCAGGGCTATAAGCCAGCATAATGATGCCGTCTTTATTTAATGGTACTGGTAATTAGCAAACTAATGACTTCTTTGTACTGTCTCACACATATTGCTCATAAATGCAATTATTTCTGACAGAGGTTAGTCAATTGGACTGGCTGAAACATTTCCACCAGGCATAGGAGAATGAGAACATTGAGAGAAAAAGCAAACAAGCTTTAATGAGTCAGATGAATGTCAGACTGTCCCAGTCTGAAATGACCTTTAGCTTAGCCGCAAGAACTGTTAGAGCTCAACAGCGCATGGGACATTACATCCCTAAACTCGACCGTCAATCACTCCATCTCTTTGTTCCACTGCCTCCTCGATCAGCCCACCGCTGAGTCCATCTCTGTCCTGTGCTCATGCATAATTTCAAACAGTGGAAATGTGCAGTTCAGTGATGATGGATGCAGGTCAGGAGCACAGTGAGCTATGTCATTCACTAACAGTGTGTGCTGGGGCTGCATCTGGAGGACTGGGAAATCAGATTGAGTTCATGTATTCGTAATCACGCTCCTGGTATGTACCTATACACAAAGGCATTTTATATGCATGGACATATGTTATGGTATGAAGTTTTATAGCCTTTCAAAATGGATTAATGACATGAGAAATGGGATATTTGATAGAATGTGATAGCATTATTATTGAAGGAATAAATCACTTCAGGTTGTGCAGTTCTTGAAAAATAATCAACAATATCCTGGTGTGATATTATTTTCCAATCATTTTCCAATAGCTATTTTTTAATTTGCACAATCAAAAGTGTTTTGCTGCTTTTATACCACTTATATTTGGCAATAATTACATATAATTTTTAACTGAAAGAATAATGTTATAATTTTTATCCATTTATAGTTACATTATGCTTTGGAACATCCATGAAACAAGTAATCATTTCAGTATTGTATAACACCTATCAATAGCTGTTTCCTTCACATTCACTGGTCATTCGGTTCTGAAGTTCCATCCATCCATCCATCATCTGTAACTGCTTATCCTGTGCAGGGTTGCGGGCAAGCTGGAGCCTATCCCAGCTGACTATGGGCGAGAGGTGGGGTACACTCTGGACAAGTCACCAGGTCATCGCAGGGCTGACACATAGAGACACACAACCATTCACACTCACATTCACACCTACGGTCAATTTAGAGTCACCAGTTAACCTAACCTGCATGTCTTTGGACTGTGGGGGAAACCGGAGCACCCAGAGGAAACCCATGCAGACACGGGGAGAACATGCAAACTCCACACAGAAGGGCCCCTGTCGGCTACTGGGCTCGATACTTAGTACTGTATGTTAACTCTACATTTCAATCCAATGACCAGAAACAAGTGCAAGATCATTGTAAGTGATCTAGACATCCCACCTCTTCCAGAAGTTCCAGGAGTCTCCTGCATATCGATAGCAGCTCCCTGATGCCCAGAAATTATATACAGTATCCCAGAAATTTATTTGTTTAAGAGTGAGTGAGCAGATCACAGTGTGTCTGTGAGAGAGAGAGAGAGAGAGAGAGATACACACAATGTGAATCGTCTTGCATGGAATCACATTGTGTTGTCAGGGGTGGTGGTGCTACCTCCCTGAAATGAGTTTTTGCTGAGTGAGCTGTCTGGTGATGGTTCTCTGGAGTCCTAATAAATATGGAGTCCCATATGACAATCAATACAATACTTTAATACCACAAAAGCTAACTTGATGTGCATTGTACTCATAATACAAGCCGTAAGCTCATCAGTCTCCTCAACGCCCACACTCACCTGACTACCTGGTTATTTAAACTTTCTCTCTCTCTCACTCACTCACTTACTCTGACACACACAGAGCCATCTTTTGTGTGTGCAACTCTGAACATTATTTTCCATTTATCTGGTTTTGACCTTTTTGTGCTTCCATAATTTTTATTTAGGTTTTTGGGTTTTTTTTGTTTGTTTGTTTGTTTGTTTGTTTTTTTCCCCCCTCATTGCTCTGTTTGCCAAGTCATTTAACCTCCTGCCTGTTTTGGCCATTATTCTGCCTGTCGATTTGGATTTTAATAAAGATTAAGGTCGTACTTATATCCACCTGCCTCCAATTTGTGGCAGGAGAAGCAAAGCATGTGCATGATGGTGAGACTCCAGGAACAGGATGAGGAAATATCTTTCATTTCTGAGTTTACATCTTATACTTCAAAATGTGATTACTTTCATTACCAGGATCATTTTCGAACCTGAGAAAAAAGGAAATTTGTGGCATGCTGATTTGGGGTGATGACATTATTTGTCTTCCACAACCTCAAATATTCAGAAAAATTACCAACTGGCAATTCACGAGCCCATTCGAATGAGTCATACTTCTTTCAAATGAATGTTAAATAATCAAGATTGTGAGCCAGCAAAAAAGGGCCGAGGCAGGTAAACAATTTCTGAGAGGAAAAAGTTGGCCGAGGACTGAGAACACACTCTAGTGCTCTATTTTCTACAAGTATCCTTCAAAGTCAAAAAAGTACCACCTAGCATAGCATGGAAATTAGCTAGCGTGAAGGAAAAGTGCAACCGCACCACTTTCACTCAGAATGTAAGACATATTTTATGCTTGCAAATGTGCAGCGATGAACAGATTTTGTAATTCAACAGTTTCTGCTGATCCAGTGTGTATGGCTTTCAAAGCTAAGACATGCATCCACAAAAAAAATATATATATATATATATATATATATATATATATATATATATATATATATATATATATATATATATATATACACACACATTCGGAAGTGCACACAGAGCCGGCCTTTGTTAATTCAACTTCCCCAGATACTGCAGTGATTTATTTTCCAGCCGTTTGCAATTGATCCAGTTCACTGAATCTGGGCCTCAGAAATGAAACAGGGGAATTTAGGATAGGAAAGATGTGTCATGAGACATGAGTTGAGAGAATGCAAGTTTTTGAGGAGAGAGAGAGAGAGAGAGAGAGAGAGAGAGAGAGAGAGAGAGAAATTGCAAGTGCAGATGTGTCCATTATTATAGCCTGGGAATTTCTCTCTCTCTCTCTCTCTCTCTCTCTCTCTCTCTCTTTTGTCTAAGCTATGGAAATTAGAGACTCAAAAATTTCTCAAGTACATGTCATGTCAAATGCAACACTGTCTACTGCATGCTTATTTATTTGCACA
Organism: Neoarius graeffei; assembly: GCF_027579695.1. Lineage (NCBI taxonomy): Eukaryota > Metazoa > Chordata > Actinopteri > Siluriformes > Ariidae > Neoarius > Neoarius graeffei. Next base: position 16,818,542 of record NC_083576.1, on the reverse strand, counting down.
TGGTTAATATTGCTTTGCATGAATAAACAAAGAAGCACATATACAGTGGGGAAAATAAGTATTTGATACACTGCCGATTTTGCAAGTTTTCCCACTTACAAAGAATGGAGAGGTCTGTAATTTTTATCGTAGGTACACTTCAACTGTGAGAGACAGAATCTAAAAAAAAAAATCCAGAAAATCACATTGTATGATTTTTAAATAATTAATTTGCATTTTATTGCATGAAATAAGTATTTGATACAAAAGAAAAACAGAACTTAATATTTGTTACAGAAACCTTAGTTTACAATTACAGAGGTCAGACGTTTCCTGTAGTTCTTGACCAGGTTTGCACACACTGCAGCAGGGATTTTGGCTCACTCCTCCATACAGATCTTCTCCAGATCTTTCAGGTTTCGGGGCTATCGCTGGGCAACACAGAGTTTCAGCTCCCTCCAAAGATTTTCTATTGGGTTCAGGTCTGGAGACTGGCTAGGCCACTCCAGGACCTTGAAATGCTTCTTACAGAGCCACTCCTTAGTTGCCCTGGCTGTGTGTTTTGGGTAATTGTTATGCTGGAAGACCCAGCCACGACCCATCTTCAATGCTCTTACTGAGGGAAGGAGGTTGTTGGCCAAAATCTCATGATACATGGCCCCATCCATCCTCCCCTCAATACGGTGCAGTCACCCTTTCCTCTTTGCAGAAAAGCACCCCCAAAGTATGTTCCCACCCCCATGTTTCACGGTTGGGATGGTGTTCTTGGGGTTGTACTCATCCTTCTTCCTCCAAACACGGCGAGTGGAGTTTATACCAAAAAGCTCTATTTTGGTCTCATCTGACCACATGACCTTCTCCCATGCCTCCTCTGGATCATCCAGATGCTCATTGGCAAACTTCAGACAGGCCTGGACATGTGCTGGCTTGAGCAGGGGGATCTTGCGTCCAATCCATGATGGCGTAGTGTGTTACTAATAGTAATCTTTGAGACTGTGGTCCCAGCTCTCTTCAGATCATTGACCAGGTCCTCCCATGTAGTTCTGGGTTGATCCCTCACCTTTCTCATGATCATTGATACCCCACGAGGTGAGATCTTGCATGGAGCCCCAGACTGAGGGAGACTGACAGTCATCTTTAGTTTCTTCCATTTTCTAATAATTGCGCCAACAGTTGTTGCCTTCTCACCAAGCTGCTTGCCTATTGTCCTGTAGCCCATCCCAGCCTTGTGCACGTCTACAATTTTGTCCCTGGTGTCCTTAGACAACTCTTTGGTCTTGCCCATGGTGGAGAGGTTGGAGTCTGATTGATTGAGTGTGTGGACAGGTGTCTTTTATACAGGTAATGAGTTCAAACAGGTGCAATTAATACAGGTAATGAGTGGAGAATAGGAGGGCTTCTTAAAGAAAAGCTAACAGGTCTGTGAGAGCCAGAATTCTTGCTGGCTGGTAGGTGATCAAATACTTATTTCATGCAATAAAATGCAAATTAATTATTTAAAAATCATACAATGCGATTTTCTGGATTTTTTTTTTTTTAGATTCTGTCTCTCACAGTTGAAGTGTGCCTATAATAAAGATTACAGACCTCTCCGTTCTTTGTAAGTGGGAAAACTTGCAAAATTGGCAGTGTATCAAATACTTATTTTCCCCACTGTATGTAATAGGCATATCAGGTGAAAATTCAAATTCAATCCAAATTGCTTGACACTGGTTTCATTGAATTCAGAGTTGAAGGCACAACAACATACTTTTCACAGAATTAAAATATGTTTAAACGTTCTTGAGATATTGCAAATCAAAGATTGAAAAAACGGCTTAATTTTTAGAAACCTGCCGTAATATTATGTCACATGGTCCAAAATGAGCCTCATTAACAAATGAGATCAAATGTTTTTTTTTCTTAATAACTTTTTTCAAGCTATTTACATGGAAATTGGCAGACACATAGATGGTTGTATACTGAATACAAACTTTAAAAAATTAGTAAAAACAAATGATGCTAATTAATATTTAATGAGGATTAATTATGCTAATTAGGTAAAACATTAAATTGGTACACTCTCTTCTTCAAAGTTTCATCAAATGGCTTTATTTGTGCAATATAAAGCTGATCTTAACTCTGATTTATACATCACAAAGAAGGAGAAATCAATGTTAATTACAAATACAGTTATAAAATAGGCATGAATAAATATTGAATGTCATTCATATCTACTATTCTCTATCAAAATAAAAAAGTAATGAAAGATTATTTCTAATACCCTCTTTGTGCTCTGTAGGAATTTGCATTTCTAAATAGAGCCTACTAGTGTTTATATTAAAGAATATAAATGGTCCTTATTTCAATTAATATTCATAGCTTTCAAGGCGAACCTAGAAAAAACTGTGTGAGCCACATCCAATAAACAATTCCAATTAATTGAACTGAAATTAACACTTGCGTTTCTGACTTCCGTTTTTTTATCTCATTCCGACAACTAAGATCTCAATATTTTTCATCAGAACAAATACAGTTATATTCTAAAATAGTTATTTATTTACATGAATCAGTTTGAGTTGAAAAAAGTAGGTAAAGCTATGAAAACTCACTTCAAAGTCTCCCGTGAATCATAACATCAAAACTAGCTGACGGAAAATTTTGCTGAATACTTCATCAGAAACAGTGAGAGTAAGAGAACATCCCTATAAAAGTTATCTGATTGATATTCACAAGTAATCCAGTCGGAAATCGATCAGAAGAGAGAGAGAGAGAGAGAGAGCCTGACTGCTTTCCCATGACTCAAAAAGCACTGGCAGTTTCCCGATGTCACCCAAGCAGAGAGTTTTTACTCTGTTGCACCAACTTCAACCTGCCGTTACTCCCAAAGTACTGAACAGATCTTAAGGCCCGGTCCCACTGCACTTACGGATGCAAAGAGGATGTAAAACGTAAAAAAATCTTTGCCATCCGTTGGAAAACGTTATGCATCCGTTGTGTACTCATTGCATACGTGCTTCATACGCTCTATCCATCGAGCATCCGTCCACTGTGATTTCATCTGCGCAAAAAGTTTTGAGCTGCACAAAACTTTTAGAACGGATGAACTTTCCGCCGTGTACGATCTAAATCTGCGACATATACGAGCAACAAACGTTCTATGTCCGTTATCATCCGTTAAACGTCTGCTGTATCCTCTCTGCATCCTCTGGGCATCCTCGCAACTCACATCCGCTGCAGCTGAAAACGGAAAGAGGGAGGAAAGATAAGGTACATGAAACGTCTATTCATCGTTAGTAGCACGGAAATAGAAAGGATGTAAGCATATGCATCTCGTATATAAAGTATTCAAAACGGACAAAGCGTTTATATCTGGGATGTATCTCGTATATTTAGGATGTCTGGAGTATGTCTAGAGTATGTAGAAGGACACCTAGCGGACAATCGATATTTTGTATAAAAAGGGGGAGAAAATCATCTAGTGGTAGAGATGTATCGATGTAGCCGCCAGCACGTCTTTCCGCTTTATGCTGACGGCGTGCGTGCTGCATCCCTTTATATCCGCGGAGCAGACGCAATTCATACCCCCCGCATACGCAGTGAACGGTCTGCATCCGATATACATCCGCGCAACATCCCCTTTGTTTCCGTTAGGCGTACGTGATGCATCCCCTTCATCCGCTATGCATCTGCTCTTTCTGCTATGCGTCCGCTTCTCAGTTATCACCGGTAACCCCTTCGGAGCTGTCATCCACTTCCATCCGCTTTCATCCGCTAGGCTTCCTATGAACATGCGTTTAACATCCCCGCTATATACTACCCATGTCCGTTCTTTTCCGTTCTGTTTTCGCAAATTTTCGCCAATTTTGTCCATTTCTGGAGCGGATGAAAACGGATAGAGCCACCCCCGAAATTTTGCTCATCCGCTGTGTCCTTTTTGCATACATTTTGTGTCCATCGGCCAGTGGGACCGGGCCTTTAACAAGATGAATTTATTTGGAAAGCAGAGATTATAAGCTTTTTAATGATAGTATTCATTATAGAAAATATTCAAGAGTTAAGCAATGACAGATCTGGAAACTTAAATGAGAGTATACATGGGCAATTTTCACAGCATGGCCAGCAAGCGTCTGATATGTTTGTATGTAACACAGCCTGTCAGAGTAACACTACACTGTGTGTCCTATTATAAAGCCTTACTATTAAACAAGACATGTCCAGCACAGTGTACACTTCCACTATTCTTCCATAATTGCGAATACTTCTGAAATTTGGATGAAACGTTATAAACGGTGAAGGTCAGAGTGAGTGGGTAAGCAATTGTAGCTCTTCTCTGTGACATCCAATGGAATCACCATAATATACAGTAATTCTCACAAAAATTCTTTTGATACTTCAAGACCAGCATTGAACATATTCATGGGTTCATTCAAGCAGTCGCTCTTTTTTTTTTTTAAATAATTTGCAGGGATTCATTCCAAAGGTTTTGTCTGTCTAAGCTTGACCATCTCATACCTGCCATCCAATTGTCATTCCACTTGACCTTCACCCTTCATAATAATAAGAATAATAATAATAATAATAATAATAATAATAATACATTTTATTTAAAGGCGCCTTTCTAGCACCCAATGATGGCTCCACGTTGCCACTTACAGCTGAGCTCAAGTGTTGGTGCATGCCATGTGTCCTTGTTAGGCATAGGACAAGCCTGTGGTTCAGGATGCCTGCTTTATCTCACAGCTGGCTTGGGAACATCTGGGGATCTGTCAGGAAGACCTGGGAATAGAGAAATCTATTCTGGACTGACCTTCTTAACCCAGTTGTCACCATGACCCCCAACAGGAAATGTCAAAGGAAAATGAATGAATGTTTGTTGTAGTGCTGTCAAGCGATTAAAATATTTAATCGCAATTAATGTCGCGACTGTCATAGTTAACTCGCGATTAATCACAATTTAATCACACATTTTTGTCACATGAAAAACCATTGTAATTCTCTTATCAGCATAAAAAAGTGAATGGGCTTGCTTTGTACCAATGTTTTTTTTTTTTATTGCAGAGCATAACATGTCTTGTCACAGCCACTGACATCCATAACTTCCATATTAGATGAGAAAACCAAGGGATGAAAAATAAAGTGCATATCACTGTGAAAATTAAAAAAAATGTTTTATTTTACTCTTCATTAGTTTCTTTTGAAGAGAAGTATTTTCCATAAAAGAAGAAAAAAAAACAGATAAAAATAAAAACATTCATCATACGTTCAAAAACGTTCATCATAGTGTGGCACTGTATTATCTAATGCTCACTGCTTATAACTCTACACCTACCCGGTGGAGATGAGCTGGGAAACTGAAGACTGAAGGAAAAGTATTGAAAAGTATTTTTCCAGTCTCACCTGTGAAAGGTAATCCCATGTGACCTCGTTTGGATGGTAAACCTGTTGGTACAGTTAAACGCAGCGCGCGACAAGCCTCAGCAGGAACTACGGGTGACTCGCAGGGCCAAATTAGAATTTGCGTTAACGGCACTATTTTTTTTAATCGCGTTAAATTGAGATCGCGTTAGCGCGTTATTATCGCGTTAACTTTGACATCACTAGTTTGTTGGTATTCCAACTCTGATAATTTATACACATTTATACACATAATGGCATTCTTAGTACTTAGGTTTATATTTATATCTATTTATTAATGGATGCTTTATACCAAATCCAGTAATTGTTGGTGCTGTTTATATTACCTGCCTCTAATAATGGCGTAGTTACATATAAACTATATAGGTGTCACCCCTTCTGAATTTGGAGTCCTGCAACCTCAACGCCCACAAGGGGGTGATTCCTGGAATCGTTGGTGGAAGGGTGAACACAGATTGAAAGCCAGGCGGTCCAAAAGCTCTGGCGATTCCTGTGGCCAATGCAGACACGTACCCCCATCCTCCTGGGAATCAACATCTGAGGTGCAGCCCTCCATCGGCCCTGGCCAACCTGCTCCCTTGCTTGCCACCTGAATCCCTGGCGGGGAGCAAAGTGGTATGGATGAGGACCACACACATAATAACTGAAATAAATATAGGTGTCACAGATTAACCTTTGGGGAAAATCTTGTGCTTTTGGTTAGGTTTTTGGTTCTGTCTCCTTACATTACATTTATGGCATTTAGCAGACGTTCTTATCCAGAGCGACATACAACATACCCAAAGCAGCCTGGGGAACAGTTGGGAGTTAGGTGCCTTGCTTAAGGGCACTTCAGCCATTCCTGCTGGCCCAGGGAGTTGAATCAGCATCCTTTTGATCCCAAAGCTGCTTCTCTAACCATTAAGCCATGGCCTCCCAACATATTTCAACTTTACTTGTTTGGTAATTACCTCCACCAGCTTTGCTGGAGGAGGTTATGTTTTTGCCTCCATTTGTTTGTTTGTTTGACTATTCCCAATGTAACTCAAAAAGTAATGACCAGAGTTTGATGAAATTCTGAGGAAAGGTGAACCATGGGCCAAGGAACAATTGATTCGATTTTGATTCAAATCCAGATATGTATGCAGAGCCAGGATTTTTTTGTCTTTTCCCAACGTAACTCAAAAAGTAGTGAACAGACTTGGATGAAATGTGGTGTCCAGCTTCACTATTATCCTAGATTCAAGGTATTTTGATTTTGATCTTGATAATATGTGGCTTGGTGGAGGTATGCACTCTATCGAGTGCCCTTCGAATTTTATAGCATTTCCTGTTCATGATGTCTCATTTGCTGTTACTGCGCAGCTTGGAGACTTGCTCTCCTAATTCAATTTCAATTACTCATAATTAATATTTAACTCTGCCTTCCTGTCTATAAATCTTTTGGTTTAAGTAAATGTAACAACTCTTTAACTTGTGGGAAACAGAGAAACTGGAAACAGGCTTCAGAACAGGTGAGTGCTTTGTATTTTTACACTTTTCAGTGATGACTAATTGGATGTCTTTCAGATGGCTAGGAACGAGAAAGATAGCAGTGTCACCCCATGTGTGTGTTTGTGTGAAAGTGTACGTAATGCTGCCACGTATGCTTTCACACAAACACCCATGTGGGGTCACGCAGCTCTTTCGAAAGACACACAGAGTCACAGGTTAATAGACAACTAGTAATTTAACACAGGCGCACCTCATCACGTTACCTGCTGGTTCAACCTGCCTCCTTGCTGTTCACAGCCAACGCTCGACCACGCCCCCGCTGCCACAGTAATCTTAATTTTTGGAATCCAAACAGTCTAATTGATTGTGACTATGTCTTCATACTAATTACACAGAAACTTTACAGAAAGTGACACTATTGTTGAATAAGTGTGCATTTCCTGTGTAGTCAGGAATGATATAAAAGTTGGACTTTGAAGGCTAAAGATACATTTGAGTATATACATGAGCTAAAACTAAAGTTGATACATGTTTAGATATTGTGTAGTTGCATAAGGGCCTCTGCATGCTCTTGCGACAAGGCTTTCGCAGATAGCTTTTCGCAGACAGTTGTAATTTATCGTTGAGCGGGGAGTAATAGGCATGCACGATGTTATTCACCGCCACAACGCAAGGGGGCGCGAAGTCGCGAAATCGCTAGGAGTAGTTGGTGGGTGTGGTTAGTGGAGTGTTTATCCTCCAGTTACTTATAATGACTAGAACTGGAGTCGTATAGATGTACGTACTTCTTCACTTCCTCGATCAACCGCTCTTCGTGCTGCTCCATCTTCGCTCGTGTTTTTAAAAATGGCGGTAGTGAAAACAAACCAAACCGGGAAAGTAGGGAAGCAGAAGTGCATGTACAGCGGATGTAGAGTGGACCTGGAGTGGACCAATCAGAGCCCTCTTGTCTGCGACGCTGTCTGCGAGGCTTCTGCGGTGGTCACAATTTTTGGGAGGTGCGCGCAGAGCGTCTGCGAAGGTGGGGGGCTAAGCAGACGCCATCTGCGAGGACTGCATTGTCAGCATAAATTGGCCTTAAGAGATCC